>NC_031799.1:25291999-25353826 GCF_001522545.3 Parus major
GACCTGACGTGTTCCTTCTACAAGATGGCAGAAAATACTAATGGGATTTCTTGAAGGTAGATTATGGAAGCCCAGCCCAGTTCTGATTTGATGCCAACACACAGGAAATTGCTGTGCTCATGACATTTCCTTTCTGTTAAGGAGAAGTATTTTGTATTAGTTTACAAATATTGCAGAGGATTTGAACCAGTGCCATTAAACAAGTTTTTGTCTTTAAGCTCACAATTCATCACTAGTATAATAACTTGAGTTTTGGATGGAAATATATTTTTACACTTGGTTCATGCACTGTGTGTTCCAGATAGAAATGTAGTTCTCAAAATTAATTCAGCCATTCCCCATGGTGCCATGTTTTGAAGTTCAAATTCTCATCGTGCCAATGAGCTGGGTACTCCAGTTCCTCTTATAGTTCAGTCACCGTATGAAGAATAGCATGCACTTATTCTAAGTTGTTAACCTGAGCTATTGAAACAAAAAAATGTTGTAAAAATAAGGTTTTAATTTATTTAAACCGCTCCAAAAAATATAATTCAATTAATATATTGTTTTGCAGGTAAGAACAAAATCACTTTTAAACCACAGTGTTTCCAAATGAGGTATTTTCTGCTTCTTCTTCTTAAACTTGGAATGATTTTGTTAATTTTGAAATTAACTTAGGAGTTAAAAGACATTAAAAGAGAAAATAAAATTGAAAAATTGGTGAATATTTTGACTGATTTTATCTGTCTTCACAGATCTTTCAGTTCACAAATTAAATTTTTTCTATGTAAGCATTTCTGATACATTATAAAAGGCAGAGAAAATGTATATTTTCATAGGAAAGTTAGTTCCCTCATTGCAGACTTTTATTGAGAAGTAGAATTAATGATCTCATTAATACCTGTCAAGTTCTTTTCTGGAAATTTTACTTAATTCCCAGAAAGGATATATTTCACTACAGCTGCAAGTCTATAATTACTGTGAAACAGGGTGATTGTTTTAAGGAACATTTTCACGCAAACTTACATGCAAATTGATTTACAAATCCCCAACAGGAAAAATTGCCTGAAAACATATTTCTCATAATTTATAACTGATTTAGTGCTGTGCCAGCAACTTATGATGTTGTGTAAGTCAAATCTGACTTACAAAGTTGCCTGTTACTATCCATCTAATTAGGAGAAACAGGAAGGAGGAAAAGGATTGAGAAAAGGAACGAGGGCAATCATCAATCTTTAACCTAAAAGAGAAAGCAACTCTTACAAAAGGAACATCCTTCAAAATGTCCAAAGGATGCAGAAAGTTTATTCAAATAGCTTTGCCCACTCTCAAGTGAGTGATACTCTCTTTCTAACTGAAAATAGGTTAGTTAATCTTACTTTATGTAAAATTAAGTGTGCAGTCACCACAATCTTGCTAGACTGTATGACGGAGATAAATATGTTCTGCTTAACAAGCTGTTTGTACTGCCAAGTAAGCACTGTGTTGTCAGGGCCTAATTTAGCAGGAACTTATTTCATATACACTGTGGAAGCCTTACGCTTCCATTTATGGTTATTTACCAGTTATGTCACCAGTTAAGAGTGGAAAATTTATCCATATGACATTTCAGCACATAATAAGCAAAGAATGAAACACAACTTTCAAACAGTTCCTACTGCTGCAGATCTGCACATTCCTGGTCTGATTTTCAGAGGTGCAAGAAATAGCTACTGCCACTGCATCCAATGAGAGGATATTGATCCTCTCAATATGACAAGGCCTTCCATGCTGTAATGCTCAAATGACATCATGTTCTACAGTGTTATACATCTTGTAGATATAGGTAGCAAAGGTTGTAGAAATACTGTAGAAATACTGTATTTCTTGCTGTTCTATTAGTACATGAAAGAGACACTGAATTTATAGTAGAGATTTATTTTTCATCTATTTTAAAAGCCCATGATTTTAAACATTATGTCAAAGCATATGGAAAGTTTAAAAACACAGAGAAAGAAGTGTTCCCACAACACCTCTTCACCAACGTATCTGAAGGAAGATATGCACTCAGCATAATGATTGCTAGAGGGATTCCTTACCTTATGTATAGCCTTCTACAGCAATAAAGCAAAGTAATAAAAGCAAAATGCCATCACTCTGCTTTGAGTTGTAGTATTCCTGACAAGAAGTCAAAGCTAACTACGCAGGAGCACAACCACAGAAACTTAAGCAAACAAACAAATAAAAAAGGAAGAATAAAGCAGCATAGAAATACAGCTCTTTCAAATGGAGGATTTTAATAGCAGCTTTATTTCTGAGTATTTAGGAAAGACAATATGTTTAGTCTCAGTTCAACAAACAAATTCACTGGCCTTTTAAAAAGCACTTTGAGACATAAGGATTAAAAAGCCCTGTTTTAAGGAAGAGTCCCAGACAGAATTCCAGTGATTATTTAGTAAGTGTCAACATCATGGTATTGATCACTTTGCACAGTTGCTTAATGGTATGCTTTGCAATTTTTTTGCACACACTGAAAAATATAGTTAACTTCACCATGCCAGCTGTTTCTAACTTTACCATTTAAGGGAATAATATTGGACAAAACACTTGAGATTTTTCTCTTTTTAAGAATTCTCTCTCTCATGTTAAGGGTCAAGTAATTTTTCAGCATACATAGTATAAATTCTACCTGACAAATTTATTTTTCCAGGTAACTCTTTTTATCTTCTGACAATGGCTGATGAAGAAAATTTTTCTCAGCAGCATACCATGTCTGTTAAGCAAGCTTTCCGTAGTCAAATGACTGATTGTTTCTTCTGGAAGATTAGACAGATCTCAGAACACTTCCTTAAAATTATAAAAATATTCCAGAAGAAACCTTTGACTAAGGTCCGGGGAAAAATCACAGAAAATTACAGAAGTCAAAGGTGTAATTTCAGAATACCTCAAGGGATTTGGATCCAAGTTCTGGCTAGCAGCTGAGGACCTGCAGGTGCCACTGTCAGGTGTGGAAAGTGGTGGAGCAGCGCCTCCTGTGGGCGTATCTGCTCTGTCAGCCTTTATGGAGCTCTCTGCAGCCAAAGTCAGATTCATTTTTCTCTCTTGTAACATACCAAGTCTTCTGGCTCATCTCTGAAGAGTTTGCTCTCACTTTTCACAACCTGAAAGCCAGGAAGGGTGGTTAGTTAGGGATATCAATTAGTATGTACACCTTTGGAAAACTGTTGTCAAACAAATTAGCCTTTCTGTTTTGGCATGTCTTCCATTCTTGGTTTTCCCTGACCTTTCATCTGATTCTGCAGCCTATAACTGCAAAAATTAATCTGTCATTGAACTAGTTTGAACAAGTCTGTCTTATTTAGACCGTAGAAGAAGTAACTTTTAGAGAAGCAACATGCTGACTTAGTTATTCTGGAACTATCAGTGCTTTTTCCCAGGATGCTCCTTTTGCACAGAACTGAGAAGGGCTATTTCTACTTACCTGTTTAACTGAGGGTGCTGGTTTGACTTGCTCCTTTTAACCTTTGTCTGTCAGGTTTTACTTTGGATCAGATTATGTTAATGATGCCAATTCCCATTCAGTCTTTCATGACTATATAATTAATCAGAAACACTGTCCAACCTATAGCAACAGGAATACTTGGGGGGTGAGGGGGGAGGTAAAAAAAAAAAACCCCAGCAAACTAAAAATATATCATGAAGACAACACATTGTACTCTGGCCACTCTTTTTGAATAACATGATTCAAGAGGAATAGCATGATTAAAGTTATTCCTCTTCCTATGGTGGTGGGGCAGGAAAGCTATAACTTATCTTCTCAGGCACTTTGATATCATAATTCAGTCTTGCAACTATGTCAGCAAAGTCCTCCATCAAAACCATGAAGTCAGTATTCTCTTATTTTTAGAAGAAAGAGGAAAAAATTTACCAGGGCGGGGTGGGGGGTGGGGGTGGGGGGGTGAATCCCACTCTGATTTTTGACTGAACCATCGCTCTAAAGGGATACAGATTTTTATTTCTCATTAAAATGTCTCCTTTATTATCTAGAAAAAAAGTGTAAGTCCAAACATCTGATAGGATTTCCTAGAAGACTACATTTGCATCGTTGAACAGCTGACAGAGTTGCTAAAACAAAAGTTACCACTAGATGACACCAAATACTCGTTTAATGTGACATTTTCCTACCTGTGAGTAGATTGGCTGCTAGAAGGCAAAAACAAAGAAATGGAGCAGCTGGGATTAATCCTCTTTTGGAACAAATTCAGTTTCCCATGGAAACAACAGCAGAGTTCTTCACTGAGTGAAATTTGCTTACTTATTGGATAGTAAAGTCTTTATTTCAGCTCAAGTAATATGCTGCTTTACAGTCTTAACTTTGAATTGTCCTCTAAGATATGACTTTCTGATGTTCCTGTTTTGAGAACCAGAACTCAACAACTGTGTCAGTTTTCATTTTTATTCACCTTCTTCCAATTCCACTAAGGCAGGTGTGGATCCCGCAGGCATGTTTTCAGAAACAAGTAGCAGAACATTTACAAAGAAGCAAATAAAACCACTATGATTTAAGAAGTTTTGTTTATTCAGGCTGTGATTTATAAGCAAACTGATCTAGTTGAAAATGTCCCTGCTCAGTGCAGGGGTTGGACTAGAGTCCAATCCGAACCACATATGAGTTTACAACTACCAGGCCCTTTCATCTTGTTATGACATTAGAATGGCATTGTGTTGTTATATATTGTTAGCAGGTAATTGTAGTATAAATGTAGGGGTTTTTAATAAACTTTCTCCATAAGATGAGATTCAATGCTGTGGTTCTGAACAACCTCTTGTGAATTAAAACAAAATTCTGCACTGGTCAAGACAGAAAAATCTAGCCTTGTCTGTTGCATTTAAGTGGAATTACAAAAAATTACTGATTTTTACAGTAGAAGATCATTTTTAGCTGCTCATTCTGATTAAAAAGCTTTAACATTTCAAGAACAGTACAGAGAAAGCACTAAAGAAACCAAATAACAAATTAGCTGTGCTTGTAAATTGAAATTATTAAACCGAAAGAGATGCAACAGGTTTGAATCCTATTAAGAGAGCAATGTGAAATTAGTAGGTATTTCAGGCTAGGCTGAGTGAGGACAGTAAGATCACTGGAAGCAATACAATAAAACCACACTTTAGACCAATATTTTAAAGTAAATGCAAATTACAAGTGTTTTACTTATGTCTTAATAGGCAGTACACATCCACATCCTAGACTGCTTGACAGTTGATCTGTTTCAGGTGCATTCTTTTCTGAAAATTTCTGTGGATGTTGGTGTGTGCAGGACAGAGGCTAAGGTGCACTGTAGCCCTAATGCTTTGGGCAGGTGTTTTTGTGAAGCTGCTGGCCACAGCCAGACTTGAATTTCCTCTTTGTTCTCTTTGCCTGCATGTACATGGCTGGAAGAGCAAAAGACTATGTGCAGGGCATCGGGATGGGAACGTAGCCCTGCAGGATGCCACTGCCACTGCTAGTAACAGCCCGCAAGCTTTGCACTGAGTGTGCAGCACCTCAGGGCTGAGGGTTGCCACACCTGGTCTGGCCAGTCTTTTCCTGACCTGGCTGAAGCTCTGACTTCTTCAGTTTATTTGTGACAGCAGTTTCTCTAACTGGCCAGGTATAAATTGTTAATTTGCTTTGCTTTTTTATCCTTGGAAGTTGTATTTTTTACAGCTAGTAGTAACAAGCTGCCATTCTGTGTAGGATGAGATATTTATGGCTTTAATGTAATGATGCAGCATGGGGAAACATGATGTATACAGTATCAGTGGCCTTGAGGAGTAGAGACAAGGATGTTTTGTAGAGGAGTACAGGCATAAGGGGTGGTAAGAAATCAGCACAGGCCTAGCACTGGAATCCCACTGCTATAAACAATTCACCTGCAATCAGTTAAAACCATGCAGACCTGGACCTGTATGTAGTGTATATAATGTACATATAATTTATATAACAAATATGGATGCAATGTGAGGCTGTAGAGCAGTGCAGGATGAGCAAAGCATGGTTGCAAACAAAAAAAGTTCATGTGGACTGAGGGAGAAAAAAGGAACATGGACATCATTTGGGCCAATGCTCCTGGTAGGAGAGGAAATGCCCCACAAAGAGAGGCAGATGCTGTTGCTGTGAGCTCTGCAGGACAGCTGATGTTAGCAGTAGTGGCTCATTTAGGACAGCAGGTGGCTGGACCTAAAACCCCTAAAACCCTACCCATCCTGTCCCCTCTGATCACATCCTGCCTACAGGAGTTGGGATGGAACATGGACAACAACCTGCTCCAGCGGGCAGGAGGTTATACATAAGGATTAAAAAGCAAGAATCTAGTAAAATACCACCAAAATTCAGAAATGCCTACATTCTAAAGAGCATAAATTAAACCATGATTATCCATTCATCTTCCTGGGTAATTCGAGAAGATTAAACCCAAGAGTTGATATAAACCAATGGCACAAGAGTGCAAGGATATGATTTTTGTTAGTTTCAAGTTTAATGGAGCTCATAAAAACATGTGGAAAGTAGAGAACTGTGGAGAAAAATGCTGCTTTGTAAAGTCTATTTATACAGATATTTGATATTCATGAAGGCACAGGAGTGATCAAATCATTGCAATTTGCCTCCAAGACAGAAATTCCTCTGCCTCTGCTAGGGAACAAAATGTGTGGGGTTTGTTGACAAGATCACTTCCTACCTAGAGCTTCGTGTCTCTTGGTGGAGGGACTGAAGCACCATTAGTGGGAGCTATCTGGATGGAAAGCAAGCCCAGGTCTAGATGACCATCACTTCTTCAGAGGTGTGACTGTGCCCCTGTTGGTACCTGCATAGGGAGAACTGCTAATGGTTGTCTTCACCAGATCCCTCCCCACCCTAACCCTGGCTACCCCACAATCCACACCACAACCCCAGGACAGGACTAAGTGGTGTCTGCCTCTCCCTTTCACCCTCCTCCACAACCTCACTTCAACCCAATTCCAGTTCCTTGGAGGCCATCCTTCACATGGACATACCTCCCAGTAACACAAGTATTACAGTAATTTCACAGCTTTTACAGAGCTGCCATTATCTTTCCTCCTCTTTGTTCTGGCATGATGCAAAGACAAGACATAGCACTCCAGGTTGGGAACATAAGAACAGACCAGAAAAAGCCGGTGAAATAAATATCCAAGAAACGTAACCAGTGGTCTTCTTGGGGGATGAGGATAAAGATAAGGTCCTTGTCATGTTTCCAGTGTCATTACGTGTGAACAGAATAGAGGACAAAGCACTAGGACATCCTGACAGCCAGCAAGTGTACAAGCTCCTACCCTGCTCAGGAGCTGCTTGCTCTCAATCCGAGGGGATGCCTTGAAATATGCAGGCAGTTTACAGAAGACAAGCAGAGACCAAGATGTGCATACTGACTAGGGTTTCTCTGACATTAGCACTGCAAGCAGTGCAGGGAAGGTCCTAGCAAGAATGGGTTAGTATCAACATGAGCTACATAAATCCAGCTGCAGAGATGCCCCTCTACAGCAACAAAAAACCCCAGTATATTAACAGTCATCATGGAAATTTTAGAATGTGGTGGAGTGTATGGTGCGTGAGCAAATATTTAAAAATAAGCATCTAAAATATTACTCTGTGTAAGCTATCCATGGCTTTTTCCCTTATGACTCCTGGTTGAAACTCTTAACTTTTTTTCACATTGGAAGTTAGTAACACTTCCGAGATTAATAGCTATAAAGAGAACAAAGTTCATCCATTACATGAGGCATTTATAAGAGGTATTTTGATCACTTTTCCTGTGACAAATGGAAGCAAAACCAGCAAAAGCTATGTGTTATCCACAAATTTAAGTTTACATGATTACTCAATGAAAAACAGTGATGGCAATAATTTTACAAATTTTCATGTGTCGTTTACGCAATCCAAACCAGTGTAAGAACATACACTAGTTTTAAAAATGAAGAGTTCTAATTGCTAAGGGAAACAGTCACAGCATGACTCAGCAATGCCAGTTCACTCAAATGTCACCAGGGTCTGCTAAACAGAAAGCAACACTGTGTAAGCAGATTTTCTCTTTATACCTTGCTTTAGAGAAAAAATTAAGTCCTGAAAACTACTTCAAGCTATCTAAAACTACTTCTAATGTGAGGAATGAAGTCATGCCTGCTGATGTATCTACTGGGAGACTAAAGAGCTCTATCTTAGCTAAGATACATGACTTAAATATTTTAATCAACTGAGACACCAGCTCTAGGCAGTGAAAAATTAATAAATGTCTCCATCCTCAGTTCTTTTGAAAATAAATTTCAAACTCATATACTCCAATAGAAGCAAAGTGAAAAAATTTAAGACTGTTGATACTGGTTGAGGGAGAGACTGAGGGAATGGCCCTCTTTTCATTTTAATGTTAGGTGTGAGACAAGTAACACATTCCTAGTACTGAAATTTCTACGTATTCAGACACATCATCAAGTATCCATAGCAAGCACTGTAGCTAAAAGTCCATCCTTCAGAACTGCATGTCCTAGAATTTTGTTTGCAAACATTTTTAATTCTAGATTATCTTCTTGCATTGGCTCATTTTGCTTTCACACAGCTGTAGTCAAAATATCCCTCTAAAGCTAAGAGGTACTAGAGGATGTACAGGGCAGAAAGTTCAACTCTAAATTGTAATGAGCAGAGATAGAAGCTGCAGACTAACTTTTCAAAATAGTGTCAGAACCCCATAACAAATCATACAGAACAGCCTGAACTCAGTGGGAATGTGCAGTCCCCAGTTCCCCAAATCCTGAACTAGCGGAATCATGGCCTAGGAGATCGAAGAGTTCAGCTACATCTTTCAAACTGCTGTCTGTGTGGCCAAACACTGCATTCACAGCTTTAGGGGAGACAGCATTTACTGCATGTGATCTTGCGCCTCTGCTACTTGTGTATTTTTAGTTTAATTATACAACAGGTTTAGCAGAACCTGGGATGGGTGCATACATTCAAAAAATCACAAATCAAGTGGAAAGAGATGGAAGGCAGTTTAATAGTAAACACTAGACATTTTGTACTGTGATTACATCACTGACAATAATCTCTATTGCTTTATTCCCAGTGGAAGAGAGTTAGCAAGAGAAAGCACTAGGCTTCAAATGTGTTTCCCAGATCCCTACAGTAATGCTTCACATGGAACATAACAGCCTTTTGCCTGTCTGCATTTCTGCACAGTTAAATGATGTTGTTGACACAGCTTCAGCCAAATCCAAAACACTGTTTGATTCTAGACTGTTAGAGCTAAACTTCAAGCAGTAGATCAGCTGGAATCTGGAAGACTTCAGGGTTTAACTATTGCATAAACTGCAAGAGGATAGAGAAACTACCACAGTCCATGCCACTCAGTCTCTTTCTGTCATAAAATCCTTGCGGGATTATAAAAGACATATAATTTTTATAGTTTTATGTCAACTGTTTCCTTGTTCTTCTCTCACAGTGGCTCTGAATACTTCTTTGATGATCTCCTTGTCCAAGTTCCTGCCTGTAAAGAAAAATAAAATATCTAACTGTATTTTACAGTGCATTACAAAAAACCACACACAAGTAGCTTCTGCTAACCTAAGAAAATGTTTATTATATCAAGCAGTAGAGAATAGCAGTATTAAAATTAAGGCAACAATAGACTTCAAGCTGCAATAAGGGAAAGAGGAAAAAGTAGGTTATTTTGGGGAATAAAACACTTTGCAAAGCAAACAGAAATAAATAGAAAGCAGAAACATAGAACCTCAGCACTGCAAGCTTTTCAGAAAAAAAACTGATTTAAAACATTTTAAAGCTGTAATAACCTTCCTTACAGTTACTAAGTATTTGATCAAACATGCAAACTATTCCCATCACCCAATTTATAATTACAGATTTTAAAAATAACATTAAATACGCCAACATAATTTATGAAAGTTTACTATGTTATTGAGTTAATATGACTTTATTTTGGTGGCACTAATAGGGATAGTGTACACTCCTCTCAACTGCAATTTTGAACATCAGGAGGTTTTGATGGGTAAAAGTTTGAAAGGGTTATGCTGAACATACTCACTGTACTTATTCTGGCCAGTTTAGCCTGATGGCTTTTCACTGGCCAAGTCAGAGGACTGTCTGTGAAAAAAACAGCTTCTTAAACTCAAACAAGGAAATACGTAATTTCCTCTTACCAATTAGGACCAGCCTGTTCATTCTCTTTTCATCTTCTTTCCAAGCTACTGAAGTCTCTTCTAAGTCATAGAGCTCATGGACACCTTGGACTATCACTTGATGAGATTTGCCTTGAATAGATACCAGTCCCTTATCAGAAAAATAACTGTTAGGGTATATAAACAAAACTTTAAAAATGAAATATGTAAGAGGGAAAACAAAACTTTCAATCTAGTTCAAGCAAGGGATAGTATCTCTAGCAATTATGCACTTGTTAGTCCAAATAAACATCAACATATCTACCTAAAACATCCATTTTCACATATGCTTGTTAAAGGCTAAGAATTACTTTTTACCATACTTTGCTTTCTGTTCCTCATTTGTCAGTACCTAGCCTGCTCAAGCAAAATTAAATGTCATCATCTACTATGTCTCTTTGAATACTTATATGGTGTTTGACATGGAAGTCCATGAAAGCCTACCTGCCAACAAAATGATGTAAAATAAACAAAAATGACTTCGCATTAGTCCAATTAAGCTCTCATGCTTAATATATTTACTATTCTGAAACAGAATCTCTGAATATTGGAGAAAGAATAAATATAGGTAAATGAAGTAAAACAACTAGCAACAGACTTAGAAAGGATTACAGTCAGTGTGAGTCCATTACCCCAGTTATCAAAAGCTTTGGAAAAACAGTTTTCATCACTTCATAGTACAATGTTCTAAAATATTTTAGTGGAACGCATTTTCTAAAACGTGTCTTATACTTTCTGGAAGTTCCCCCAGAATTTTCCCTAAACCAGGACACTTCTCCAAAGAAAGAAAGAGTTTAAAATATTTCATAATATAGGTCTACATTTGACCTATTGGAATTCTATTACTATTATTGCCAAAAATGACCATGACTAAAGATAAAATATAAATATAAAGCAACAAACTTTGGAGTCTGTTCTGTAATGAGTTGCCTGGAGTTCATTTACTTTGGAGTATTTGTGACTGAGGGACAGCACACATCACAGGCCTCACATCTCATAAAGGATTAGTTTGATTACAGTGCTCAATATACCAAAAAACATACTCATGCATGGCATTACTGCTTTTCAGGCAGCTTCAGATATCTGAGTGGCTACTTTCTTCTGTTTGTCAGGAAGGGAAAGACAAGGATACTCTAACTTTGTTGTTGAAAAAGCAAAAAGACAACTTTCCTTCCGATAAAACTAAAATAATTACATTGTTATCTATGATGGTCAAGTGTTCTCAGGAAGCAAACCAGAGCTTTACTTTCTTACATTTCTTACAGCCTGCCAAATGACTGACTTGATTCTTGTTTTTTCATTATTTACTTCACTGCTTGGTAAAAGACAAATGAAAATAGATCCTGAATTGTCACCTATACTCCTCTCAAAACCAAGCAACTGAAAAACATATGAAGTGCCTATGAAGATGAATTCTTAAATGCATCTTTAAAATGCATCTTTAAAACTACAGCCGACAATATTGTAAAAAGTTAATTGTGGACCACAACTACAACTGCGTTCCTGTATTAGCCAAATTGAATTTCTGCACATTATGGCAACAATTTTAAGTACACCTAGCAAGCTATAGGATCCCATCTATAGTATCCCAACCCTACATATATGAGATGGATGGTATCTTTCAAAGCAATGGATGTAGAAAATGAAAAGTGAGTTAACTATGGGTTGATTTTTAACCCTGCCACTGATGTCTGGGGACTGTAAATCTGCCCTCCCCATTCAAAACAAGTAGAATCAATGTTTGCTCCTCTGCCAGCTCTTTCTGAGTCATTCATGGAATGACAACTTGCTACTCTCCATTTCTTCTGCTCTGCTACAGTGATCCAGCAGCACCTTTGATAGGTCCGTAACTGACAGCACATTGCACTTTTTTAGGTGTAAAGACAAAAAGCACAAAACTAAGAAGTTGATAATTTCTAACTAACCTTCAGTCTTATGACATCCATGGTGCACCCAGTCCTATCTTTCACGTTCTTCTCCCATAAAAGATTCTATGAAAATAAAAGTTGTTTCCATAAACAAAGTGGCATGGGATGAATTTATATAAAAAGCCACAATGATTTTTTTGAGTTGAAAGTGATGTATTACTTACCTGAACAAAGAGATTTAAGTTTTCTTCTTTTATATTCCCTGGAACTTCAAATGTTACTGTAATTATAGCCTGCAAACAGGAAGATACACTTATTATTAGCAAACTGAATAAACATCTTGTTACAATAATTTCAAAAAGTGTTCTTTATAACTTGGCAGCATAAAAAGGCAAGTATATGACAACCTCAAATTAAAAAAAAATAATCTTTATTTCTGTTCTGCTCTAATTTGCTAAATTGAGCTCTACTTCTTGTTTCTGTTTTGGTATGCACTTATATGGCATAAACAATGCTTTTAACAGAATAATGCCATTAGCTGCTATCATGTAATTCTTTGCTGTAGAGACTACTATGATCAAGATTTCAAATATGGTTAAGAATGCTATTTTTTTGGCATAAGATCTGACAATTCTATCAGACAAAAAATAATCAATATAGTTTGATTATTTTTATAGTATTATTTTATATAAAAGGCAACCTGCACTTGCCTCATAAGAAAAACTGTTTATAAACAGACTATGTAGGAATAGATTCAGAAAATAAAGATGTCTGAAGTTAAGTTTTGTTCCAAAGCAACCACCAGCTAACTCCTCAGGATCAATTATCAAAAGAAAATTTGAAAATAAAACATAATTTAAAATTAACAATTTACTTAAAGAAGATATGGGTTGTTTTTTTTTGTCATTATAACTGCTCAGTGGTGTGGAAGAACAGAGAAAGAATTATTTCCTATAATGCTTTCAAATGACAACCTTCAGATGCCTAGTCTAACCGAAGGAAAAAAAAAATTAAAGCAACAAGCAGCAAATGTTTGTCTAATAAACAAGTAAACTTATCTAAACAACCAAGAGCTAACACTCTGAGCAGCTTCAAAACACAGCAGACCGAAGTTCACTCTGCTCCAGTGCAGTTTGTTTCTGCTGACCTTCAACATGAAGATAATAAGCACACTTTGTTGTACAAGGACTGCAGCCTACTGTGAGAAGTGTTCTGCCCTCATTTATGCCTCATGCGTCTCAACAATAATCTTAAATATGTGGGTGTTAAACTAAACAGAGATACTAACAATGAATTCTGTCAAATGGCTCTACACTAAAAATTAACAATGATCTCATTAATAATACAAGGATACTATAACTCATTTAGGAAGGCTTCTACTTAACATCTCTATCTACTTTAGGGATCTATTAAGATTCTGTAACTGAGGATATTTAAGAATATTGATTAAACTAAAACTATCAACATTGTCATTGTAATTATAATTAAGCATGAACTGATTTTATATTTAATCTTTACTTCCAAAATTAGACTATAATTACCTTTTCTTGTTTTCAAGACTAGCAACTTCACAGTTAAAATATGCAGTTCAAAAAGAAAAACACAGGCATTGTATGCATTGTATTTTAACCTGAAAATTAAATTTAATTATAGAAACTTTCTGAAGGAAGCTCACTTTTCTAAGACACCTTAAAAAAACGTAAGTTTTTACTTTTTTGCAGCCACTGAGGGGACTTGTGGCCTATGGATGAACCACACCCACTTAGGGACATCCCACGGAGGACTGTGACCCACAATTCAACCAGAGAGATTTTGTTTTGGACAGAAAACCTATAGGACTATACAGACAGGCTACAAATTCAGGACTTGTTTCTGCAAATACCTGAAAAAAAAAATGTAGTTCTATTTGGTTCAGTAATACTCTCCATGTGAATCAACAAATTACATGACTGTCAGGAGCACTGGAAGCTTATAAGCTATTTTTGAAAGTGAGAAATAATATAGCCATTTAGAACCTATCTACAACAAAACACATTCCTTTTGTGTAATCTAGGTTATCTCACAAATACTTTAGAACACATTACTCCCTAACTGAAACCTTCTGCAATTGTAACAAAATTAGCACGCAATATTGAACAGCCCTGTTATTGCAAAAACATCAAAGCAGTATTTTTGGTAATTACCTTATCTAGATGCGCATGTGTTGTCTTTACATGCTCAAGCTTTTTCTGCAAACTGAAAATAAATAAAATTAAATAGCACATTTTAGTAGGGTGAGCAAAATGCCGTTATTTCAAATTTATAAAATGCCAGTATTGCAGAGCAAAACTGAAATACCAAAGATAGACTATAAATCCAGAATAAACTTCAACAGTTAATTCAGTTTTAATCTCAAAATTGAAATGTTCAATTATATTTGTTTGATATAGTTAATTGTTTGTGTTAGAAAATTAGAGTTTTTCAAACAAAGATAATTATTGTCCTGATTTGGAGTATCTTCAGTATTAAAAACATTTATCCTTCAATGAACACAACACCCTTGATACTCCTTTGGGCAAAAAATGGTAAACTATGTTAAAGCAAGAAAGAAAGAATAAACCACTAGAATTTATCAAGTTAATAGATGTTGATTTTTTAAAAAACTTTACAATTATTTGAAAATCAAGAAGAAAATGTACAAAGACTTATGCTTGAGAGAATGAAATCTGTAACACTAATTAAAATACAGCTTCCACTTCTCAGCTGTAAAGCGCAATTCTATGCAGTGTACCTGCTAACTTAAAACAGATACCCTTTACTCAATAAAGGAACTTGGGAACTTCTTCCATCTAATATTACCACTTTTATTATAATATTATCATATTACTAATTCTATCTAATATTACCACTAAGAAAGCAATGATTTTTAAAATGTGACTGTCCTGGTCTAGACAGGACAGACTAAACTAGAATTTCTAACAGAAACTCAGATGAACATTCAAGCTGGGACTTCAGTGTGTCTGTTTCATACACAGATATTTTTGATATTTTTTCTAATAGAAGACAAAATTATCACCATACCTTACTCCAGATAAACTGTCAAAAGCATGCAGGTCCAAGACATTAGAGAGATCAACTCTAAAGAGAGGGGAAAAAAAGAAAGCTTTGTATTTTTGATGCATTTAAATGTCAGGTTTTAATGGTGTTCACTGAAGCTTATGTTTCTCTTCTCGTCTATCAGAATTAGTACTTAGCCTTACTTTTGGATATTAGTGGTTGGTACTGTCTTCTACAAAGAAATGCTGTATTTATTTACACAATAATATGTAAGCACAGAAACAAAATTTTTAAAAATAACAGTAACATACAAGGTATTTCCAAAAATATGAGAAAATCCATTTTACTGGGTGCCCAAATAGTATTTTCCCTAATGGGAAAAGGAAGCCTCTCAAGGCAGACACAAACTCCTGGAATATAGGAAGCTTATACTGACACACTGTTAGCACACAAAACTGAAACAACTTTATGAGGCAAGCACTACTATGAGGAATTTCAACTCTACAATTTGAAACAGACAAATGAAAAATATAATACACAGAATAGGCAGTACTGATCATATCTCCTTACAAGAATGGCTACCTATAAACTTGCATAAGAAACTTCTCTTCACAAAGCAATACAGACTACAGATTTCACTGCTAAATAACAACTGTTAGCTTTTCAGCCGCAGTTAATAACATGTGGCTAAATAAAAAGAACATGAGAAGTGAAAAAACCCACCTCTGGAATACAACCAGAATCATTAAACTTTTACATTCAACAGTAGTTGTACCAAGCAGTTTCTAAGGTGAAAGACTTTCAATGGAGTAAGAAACAATTCCTGTGTAAAATACATGACCAGCTGAGTTTCAGTTGCTCTCAGCAGTGTTCTAAAAAATCACATAGAACCCTGCCTTTTAAATGTGGGCTTTTGAAGGACTACCCCCATCTTAAAAAGGGTATGTCATCAAATAACATGATATACAATATAAATTAATAAATTAATTTTGTGCTTATTTCACACTTGGAATGTTTAATAACAGAAGAATATTTACAAATAACAAAGAGCTGTCATTGAGGACTGAATCTGAGGCCCACTTAATCTCACATCCAAAACATAGTGCTAGCTGGCATCAGACACCATACAATATGCAAAGAGATCACGTTTTATCTCCCCCTAATGGACATCTAAAACACAAATCATGTAGTTCGGTATCTTCTTCAAAATTAGTCCTATCTGATCACCCAACAACAGCAAGTATTTTTCTCTACAATTTCCAACTATATTTGACAATACCTTTAAAAAGCCAAGTATACTTTGTTAAGGTTATGAGTTACCTTCCCTTTAAATCTGCTTAAATAAAAAACCTATACTTTACTAACACTGACCACCACAATCTAATAATTGATGCACAGATCAGTCCTAGCAGTTTGGAAGATGACCCTGCTTGGTAAGAGGGTTGGACAAGATGACCCACTGTGCTCTCTTCCAACCTCACTCATTCTGTGATTCTGTGATATGAACACTAGCAAATAAAAATATAAATTAAAAATACACTTTTACTTCCTGGAAAAAAAATAAATTCTAGATGCTTATTCTTAAAATAAATATTGGATTAAATATTTCTAATTCAGTAGTTTTTTCAGTTTAATAAAGCTGACTTAATAGAGCACTTTAAACTGTCACAAAAGAAGCAGGATCTAGTACCTAGTAATAGTGGCCATTTAATACCTTGATCTTTGCGACTCTAGAATTTTAACAAGTCCATTTATTGACCTAAAATAAAACAGAATTAGATGAATTAGAATTAATTAGATGAAAATAGAACTGTGATATATTGTTCAAATATGTTAACCATGGAGAGGATCATGTGAAATAGAACCCCAACTCTGTTACCAGTTTGTTAAATACGTATCAGATATGGACTGAGATACCTGATTTCCACTAACAGCTGGGAAATCTCACAAGTTCTGACAAGATACCACCAGTGAGAACAGCATTTTCCTATCCAAAGCTATTCATGATAGATTCTGCTCAGCCTAAGCATTTTTATTTTCATATTTCAAGCAATTAATACAGTCACAAAGTATTTAAAAATTTTCATTTTTAATTTGGTTTATCATGGTATTGATAAAGAGTAATATCTTCAATCATTAATTTGATTCAGACCATTGGTTCTTCTGCTCCATGAAAACTGTTTGGGACTTCCTCCATATATCTTTGCATTTTCTAGTGAACTCATATTTACTGAGTGAATTCATTTTTTTTTTTTCCACTTCTGCTAAGTCTCAAGAATGGCAACAGCTGCTCAGAAATGCAAAACCAAACACTCAAAACAAAGACCTTTCCTTAGTAAGTAACATCAAATCTTAAACAGATAGACAAAATGCTAAGATTGTTTAAGCACAGAAGTACTAGAATACTTTTAGCAAGAGGCAGTCTCTTTTCCTTTATAAGCTTATCAATCTGTATCAATCTATTAGTGAGATGAAATTTCTATTCTAACAGCAGTAAAGAAGTAGCTATGTTTAAATTAATTTTTCAGGCAGTAGTGTTACAGATATGCCAAAAGTTTCATACCTTACAGATGTTCTGACTTTATTCAATTCTTCCTCTGAAACCAAGTCTGTTTTATTGATGATTACAAGATCAGCCAATGCAACCTGCCTATATATTAAGAAAAAAAAAAAAAAAGAGAGAAAAAGACATCACTAACAAACAAATACTTAATCTATAAGGCAGAAACTTCATCTCACCCATGTCCCCTAAAGATAGTATGAGCATTGTTAGTACAGAAGGACAAGCATTAATCCAACTAGAACATCATGGAGAATGATTAAAGTACTACTAACTTCTCCTCAGTATCTTCTTCTTTGCCCTAACAGATCAAATGAAGGCTTGCTAGATTCTTTTATTTCAGGGTTGATTTGTTTGTTTGTTTGTTGGTGTCTTTTATGTCATCTAATCCAAGATTCTTAGTGATGTAACAACTTTACAAATCCCTATTTGTCTTGCATGTGGTCCTTGTAATGTGATACTTGAAGTCTTTGCTTTATGAAGGCTTCAACAGTTACAACTACCCTTAATTATTCTGCCTCCACATTTATTAAAAAGTATTCCTCTATCCCCAGTTCTGCTTCAAGCATGAGAGATCCCAACATGAAACTTTTAATTCCACCAACACAGGTGCTTCTCATTCAATTAAATAAAATCCCCTCACTATTAAAATAGAAGAGTCAGTTCTTGGCAGAAAGACCAAATGAAGCATGAAGCTACTTTTCAATATTTTACCTCATTACACCAATCTAACTCAGTTTAAGCAAAGCAGGAGAAAAAAGCCCTATAAAAGAACCCATTTCCAATGAACTTTTATACAGTGCAATTGCTAACTTGATTCTACATCCATACCGAGATGCTTCATTGATAAGGCCTTCTGGTTTCTCCTCTGTCAAGTGCTAAACAAAAATTAAAAGAATAGGATTAATTCCAAAAATTAATTTAAATTAATTTGCAATTAAAGAAAACCAAACCAAATTCAGTTGAGGTCTGTTTTTCAATAAAGTATTGAGGAAGATGGTGTCTAGAATCTTTCTTGTAAGTGATGGTGAGAAAGTACATTTATACATTCACCATTTATAATTTATAAGATTTATAATTACCTTAAAGAAAATCTTCTAATTAATATTATTATTAGAATGCTAAAGAGTTGGGAAATTTTCCAGTATTTATTTTAATTATTTTTCAGCTTTACAATGAAGTAAGAAAGTCACCACGACATACAGTAACTATGAAAAAATGTATCTGGAAAAAAAATGAAAGCTCAGTGATTTTACAAATGAGAGCAAACTCAACTAACAAAACACAGGCTAGGCTTGCAATACATAATTTCATATATGTAACTTCACACTCTTTTTCTCTGGAAGACCGTACAAGACAAACTGTACTTTGATAGTAAAAACTGGTAACTTTTTCCAGGTTTTATGAATAAACCACTGCTCTTTGGCAAGTTGTCCAAAATCAGGAGCTACAGGACTCTCAGTATCATCTCCACTTACCTGCCCAACCTAATGTCTTTACAGAAGAATTAGTGAAAGGGAAAAAAATACCTGCATCTCAAGCAGCGGCGTAATGTTTAGGAACTCAAAGCCTTACTTAACTTAGGCACATCAACAGACTACACTGAAGCAGCAAAGGTCTAGCTACAAGTTATTTTCTGCCCACTCTGCTATGGAGGCAGCAATCTCTAGGAGAGAAATGTCACAGACATTTCCTCATCTGGAGGAAGTAAAACTTCAAACTGATGTTGGTTGTAATATTAGTAAGAACTTGCCACTTATGCTTACATCTCTAGGAAGGTTAGAGTCCTGTGCATTCCTTCATCAGCTCTAAATGTATCAGGAATATTACTTTAAAATTTCAGTTTCAAGTTACAGAAATACCAATTTAAAAGTTGAATCAATTGTCATGGGAGATTATATAGATTTCTAAAAACCTAGGAATTTTTTTTTTCTTTATTGGAATTATCAGGCATCTAACAGTATTTTACTAGAATAACAAAAATAAGTTATCGCATACTGCAAGTCTATAATGTAAAAAGAAACAAAACTATTCCTGATTGCGCACAACCTAAGCAAAGCATAACAACAAGATGTCTTTCAGGAACCTCTCCTCTGACCTTTTCTTTGTAATCCTCTGTGTACTGATTCTATTCAATTAATGTTTAGGTTTCTTGCCCTGAAAAGAACAAATGTCAGTAGTCCAGGTGTGAGGTCCTGCAAGCTGAGGACTGAAACTTCAAGCTATCCAAATATTTCCCCTCAATTAAAGAAATTAGTACTTCAGATTGCTATGTGACAAATCTGTTAGAGTGATAACCCATGGTATCAATTACCACTTCAGTTTCAATTTGGCTGACTGGTCATGGGGATGTTTGTCAGCTTTTCTTGTGAAAAGAAAAGTTGGTTCATTGAAGCATGACATACTTAAATTGCTGCTCATTATCTCAATGTCATTAGTTGTATGACTTTCAAAATTCTTTGAATAATAAGCAGCTGTTGAGGTCAGGCTTTGCAACCAGAGGAACTAAACAAGTTAGCAAGTCCTTTTACACAAAGCCAAAGTCATTTACTTAGTACACAATTGAGGAAGTCTGAAGTTCCTACTATTCTGAGTAGATGTCAGTGTTTTACAGGTTTACTGATTAGATAATGTATGTTTTCATTGAGCTGCCAAAGGTAAGAGTAGATAGAAAATTTGAATGTTTCAAAATATTTCTGTGTTGTTTATGTTACATTAAAGTCTAATATTTTAAAAAATTAATTTAAAATTAATTTAAAATAATCTTCAAACAGTAATAATTCAGTGCTGCTGTGTGCAACACAATTATATTTGATCTGAGACAATAATTCAGCACTGCATGAAGAACATTTTTGCAAGGGATAAACACATCTGAATTAGTGTGAGGAAACTGAAAAGGGACTGTCCTAAAACATGATATGACTTCTTGTGATGGTTGAGCTGATTTAGAAGACTGCTCCTGCTTGGAAGGGGAAATCAATCCCTTCCCCTCACTCTTCTACCAAATCCTCCACAAAAATTCTTGCAGAACACAATGAATCCAACTTTCAAAACTGTATTGCTATGAGGCTAAGTTTGTCCTGTTCCAGTCCAACACAAATCAATGAGAGGACAGGACTGTTACCCTTTTGGCAAATCAGCTATTAGGTAAGCACAAATGAAAGGAGAAACCCAAGTAATCCAAACAAAAAAAATTCTTGAACAGGAAGAATCACTCTCTTATTTTTAAACCACTGTTCTTCAGTTCTCTGAGCCATCTGCAACCATTGTAAATGCGGAAGTATTGAAAACACTTCCACAGCATGGAATTTTCATATGAAGGCATTTTGTCTAATGACCACTTTTTTTTGAATCCTGCAAAAATCAATATCCAATCAAAGCAGTAACCTCCTAAGTTATTAAGTTGCAAATAGTTATATTTATACCCACCTATTACAAAAAAAACAAACAAAAAAAACCCCAAAACACAAATGAACAAACAAACAAAAATAAAAAGTTGAACTATTTATTCACAATTTTTGCTGACACAAGCTCACTGTTCTACATGTCTGCTCTTACATTATACCATTATACTTTATATACAGGTTATTCTAATAACTGCTCCTTTTGTCTGCTTCCATATAACATTTTAATGTGAAGCAGTACTAGGACATCTGTGCTTTCATTTCTCCTCACTACAGCTGCCATTACATTAGTACCCTTCCCAGTCTGAGCCCTAACTCAGTTCTTACCACACTGGTGTAAGACATCTTGTTTTCTTCTTTCAATAACACAGACCAATAACCAATTTCTCCATTGTTTTTACAGCAATCCAAACGCCTACTTGGATTAAAAGCAAGATTCCTGAGTAAAGAGATAGAATTAAAGAGCCACGTACTTTGCAGCCTGGCAACTCTTGTCAGGCATTTTGCTGTGCCTGCAAGACTCTGAATTCCTGCAAATATCAGTACTTCCTTGTGCCCATTCAAAACACAGTAACAATGACATACATCCTCATTCAATGTAAAAGTAACAGCTATTGTTCAAATTAATTAATCCACATGAACATTACTGCAATAGCTGTTCTAATGCTGGAGTTTTAAACCATCTAGTAACAAATCTGGTGACTTATAGAGCAACTTACCTGCAATCCATGCTTTGCATCAACAACAGACACGATACCTAAAAGATAGTATTAAAATGGAATAGAAATGGGCTGGAATGAGCTGACAGTTTAACAGCTTGCAAGCCTCCTGTACAAAGGTAAAAATATCAGCACATTTACAACTAGTTATAATAAATTGGAAGCATTGAAAATATCTGAACATTAAACTTGTTACCTAAATATTTTTTTTATTCACTGTGGTAGTAAAATGTCTACCGAACCAGGTAAGAGATAAATTTCTGCAAGTAGATGCCTCATCTTCCACAAAAGGAAATTGGCTGAGGTATGCTTTGACAGAATATTGAAACATATTAAGGGACTGACTGACATATGCAGCCATTCTGATGGTAAATGACCAGGAATTTGCAAGTCTCTGGCAGAAACTTAGGAAGCTCCTTCTTATTGAACTCAATGTTTGCTTTCTTGGCTATATGGATATTACACAGACTGACCAAAACATTAGTGGGGCATTTTTTTAAGCCAGGAAGTATTTTTTTTTTTTCCTACATTAAAAAAATCACACTTTAACTACATATAGTGATGATATCTTTCAGTAATCTCAGGTTTTTATTGGAACACAGCAAATAATAGACCCAACAAGTATAATAGGTGAAGAAAGCAGAAAACAAAAGGCAGAAAAATCCAGGTGTTGACAAGTTATATATTCAGAAAAATAGCAAACTCTTTAGGAAACACTGCATTGCAGGAGAAAGAGGGGAAGGAAGAAAGAGATAAAAAGCATGCTGTAATGTTAGGCCTAAATGAAGTTTTATAACATCTAGCTAAGGAGATTCCTCCCCCCCGCTTACATCACAATCAAGAGCTGTCCGTATCTGATCCCTTAGAAAAGCATTACACAACTTTTGTTGGATTTAGCAAGATGAAATATCTCACCAATCACCAGAATAAGGGATACCTCTGTCATCAAATCTGGCAGTGTGAAAACCAAGCTCATACACTTCTTAATATTTTCTGAAATTTACCTTAAAGCACCAAGAATACATTACTCTAAATCCAGATATGAAATGCCAGTACACAAGAAAATAAGCTTGCACTTCTTACCATCAAGATAGATGTCACTTCCCAGCTCAGAATCAACCCAGAACATGGAGGCCACAGCTCCTAAGAAATGCAGTATATATACCATTGCAAAACTGAGATTTTTCCAGTAAACTACCAGCACTGAGGTATTTCATAGAAAAACTGTATTTGTAGTGCTAACAATAAGATCAGTAGCAATTTCAACTAAATTGCAACTAAAGCAATTTCAACACCTAAAACTGTCCACCTGAAGTGATATAATGCAGTCCTTCAAACACCGCTCTGTATCAGACCCAAATACCTGACAGCTGTTCTAGTGCTTACTCGTGCAAGATATAGCAGGGACCACAACATGAAATCATTTTCTGGTATCTATTGATTTTTTTTCCAAAAAGCTTAATAGTTTTCCAATTTCACTCAAACAGAATTTGTGTGTAACAGAGGCCAAATCAATGTCCTGTCTTTCGAAGAAAATTACTTTATAATGACAACTATTTTGCAGCTTTGAGCTGGAAAGCACCAGTCTCCAAAAGGAGAAACAATTGAATTTCTGATAAGAATTTCCTTCCCCCTCCATCTACAACAGATTTTTAATGTGGATGGTTTAGAGAAAACTGTTTTCAATAGCTATTCCTAACATGAGCTCAAGTTTAAACACCTTTCTATAACAAATATTACTAAAGAGCACAGTAGGATTTTGTAAAATCTATTACTGCTCCTTATGAAGAATGTACTAGTCTACTTCACAGTATATTTTATGACTTCACAAAATGTAAGGTCTATCACAATCAGTGTAAGAATACAACAGATGCTAACTATTTAGACTTTAAAAGGAGGAATGTAGAACATCAAAAGTTTACTGAAAACTGCTAGTTTCATAGTATGCTTCTCTTTGCTAAGCCCACTGTCTTCTCGAAATGGAAATACATTTTAGCTGCATTTCTTCTAAGCTTTAGATTCACTTTAAAGCAAATTCAACAAACAGAACCCGACCAAACACACAACCTCGTATTTGCACCTTAACCAATTCATTAGAGTCTATACAACTATCGAAGCATAGATGCCTGACAACTCACCACTTTATTTTTCAACTGTCAAAGTGAATTAACTGGTAAGCAAATAAGCAGTTCATAAAACCAGAATAATTATCATGGTTATGAAAACTGTAAAGTGAACTACCTGGATCTGCCAAGCCAGTTGTTTCTAACAATATATAGTCAAATTTTCCTCTCCTTTGCATCAGGTTCTCAATTGCTTTCACACCATTGTCCCTGGAAGAAAAAACAAACTTGAGAACAGAGAAAATAAACTGAAGTATGTATTTAAATGTATCTTCTAATGCAGAACACAGCGACAGCATCATCAAAGCAGAAGTTCTGAAGCAGGACACTTGCAGACTTACAGTCAACAATGAAAATTTAGTTATCCACTGATATAATATTAGGCAAATTTTAGTTTTCTGTTTCATTTTAGTCTGAAAATAGTATTTGCCTAATCTCTAAGGTGATTCAAAAACTTGTTTTCAAACAGTGAACAACCTGTAAAAGACAGTAGGGCTGTGTAGATATATGACTATTTGGTTTGGCAGCTGATATTACAGAAATAAGGGGTGAGGTTAAGCATGTTGCCTTGCTTTTTTACCTCACCTACACCAAGATGAACATGTGCCATTTACTTAAATTAGAGCTGATGAAGTCAGCCTGCAGCAGAAATGTCTAGCATTTATATGAGAAACCAATGTATATAAAACATAGTAGCAAGACAGCATTCCTTATACCCCAGAAAAACAATCCAATAAGATCTTCTGTTTTCCACTTACTACCTATTACTATTTAAGATCAGTCCTCCCAAATTTTCAGGACAAACAGGCCATAACTCTTATTTGCAAACTTAGCACAAACAATTCAGCATTGAAACAAACAGGGTAAAAAACATGTCAAAGAAACCAATATTGTCTTGCTTTTTAACATGATCATCAGCTTATAGATTTGGATATTGTGTTTCATTAGGTCACAAAAGGTTTTCCATTCATCCTTTCTGATGAATACAATATTGCAGTAGTAACCAATGTACAAGGAAAGAAGCAAAGTTAAGTATTTTGTGAAGAAACAGTTTACCTGAATCTTCAGGTCCCTACATGGAAACAAAGTACTAACAATAGAGGGACAGTTCCCTACTCTATAATACTGCAGTGGTGCATAAGCTGGTATTTAGATTACTTTTCTGAAAGACACCAAGTCCAAATCCAGTAAGGTAGCAATAGGAAATAAATTTTTACCTCCGAAATTCCAATTGTTGTTTCATCTGACAAAAGAAGTCTCAATCAATATTTACCATCAGTTTCAAGAATCAAATCCTGGCTGTCTTCTCCCTTCCTCAATTCCCCACAAAATCCACTGCTAAGAACTTGTACAATAGTCCTTACTTACTTTACTGAACAGCACAAGCAGCCATTTCTGAGCTCCAGCCATTCTTCATAGAGTTCTCCCCCTTGACTGATTGCCAGAGATTTCTCCAAGGCACTTCCTGAAAATACAAGTACTGCTATATTTTTGTATATTTTGTATACATCTACAATCTTGCATGACAATGCCTGTAGGAAAGAGATATGTGGATTACACTCTTCTCCTGAGATCATGTGTCTGACATGTTCTTAAGAAATCTGTATTTTCCATTTTGAGAAATTTAAAAGCCAAGACAAAGATGATTCCACAAAGATCAAACCCTACTGGATGATAGTACATTGTAAATGCCACAAACTCTGCTAAAAGAAAGGGACGCCAGCCTGTGCCTCCATATCAAATAAAGGCTTTGTCTCTACATTTTATTTTAAGCTCCATGACCAGAAAAGCAACAAGAATCTTTGTGGATGAAAACAAATGAACAAACAACCCCCCACCAACACAGTGTCAACTGTAAACAATGTAGGCTTCTGACTATGGTAGGATATTAAATTATAGCTAGAAATTATAGCTAAAAATCCTGAAAGCAAAGAGTTCAAAGAACCATAGTCATCAAGCACACATCTTCCCATTTTCTTGGTCCAGGATAATTTGTGATCTGCAAATGGCTGAGGGGAAAGGAAATAAAAGAAAATATTACTTAGCATCATATTAATTTCCATTTGCTTGAAACTGAGTGGGACAAATGGAGCTATAGCTTCCAACAGGGTGATATATTTATTTTCTTTAATCTGAGGGCCTGCATTTATGTGCAAAACAAATTAATGCATGTCACTATTTTATGAAAACCAGCAAAAATACTTTCTGCCCTTCTGAAGACTATGAGGTACATTAATAATTTTGGTCATAGGTTTAAAATTACAACAGTCTTGGTTTCCAGCAGCTTATTGTACTTGTCATTTTGTGGCAAAAAGAAAGGTTTCTGCATGTTTACATACCTTCTCCAAATTCATTCAGAATAACTGCAATTCTTTTATTATGCTGTTCTGTCAGTATGTAATTTAGAAGAGTTGTTTTTCCAGCTCCTAGAACACAGACCATATTTATATTGAAATGTAAAAAAAAACTAAATACTGTTATGCATGCACATGTACACTTCAAGCGAATCTCTTCTAAATAGTTTTCATTCTAATATCCTACATTTCATAAAAATGATGTACAATTTGATTAGATTTGTATATATATTTGACCCCATAGAACTAGCAGGACATTAAATCTCAGTCTTAAATGACCAATTGTTTTTCCATTCATTAAGTGTCAGTACTTGATAAACTTACAAGTTCCCTACTAGCTGGGCAGTGTTTTCCTACAAAACTAACTTTTATGCTTCTGTTAACAAAAGGCACACTTAATCTTCTCCCTCTTACTGCCTTTTCTGACCAGTTCTGCCATCAGTAACCACGGATGTGCTACAACTGCCTCTAAATGGGGCACTGCTAAAAAACTTGTTCACAACCCTTGCAACACCACCTTAGGAGCAGTTTCATCCCATTCACAAGATGACAGAATTGTCAAGGGTGGAAGGGATCTCTGGAGATCGTCTGGTCCCACACAGGTGACCACTAGAACTAAGAAACCTTCCTTACTTGTTCTAATGATTTTTTCTGCAACGGTGTGATGTATACAAAGAAACAACTTTCATAGCAGTGATAGCGATCCTAAATGTACCAAGATCCTTACTGTCCATAACAGCGTAGCACTGTTGGGGTACTGGAAAAACGCCGAATCTCACGTTTTTCTGACTGCATTGCAGTCTGCATTTAACTGAGCCAAATCGTCTGCACTATTCTGACGTTAAGTGGGCAAGAGCCGTTTACCAATCGTGACCTGAACGAAGCGGCCCCTGAAAGCAGCGTGGTAAAAGCACCAAAGGGTGCTTAAACTGCTGCTCACACTGGCCCTGCAAACCCATTGGAGCGGCCGGAGGGCCCCGCGCTGCTCACCCGGCCCGACGGGGTGCAGGCCCCCGGCCCATGGGGCGCAGGCCCCCGGCCCATGGGGCGCAGGCCCCCGGCCTGCAGCCCTGGCCCCGCAGCAGCCCGCCCGCCCGGGCCTTCCCTGTCTGCACGCAGCGCCTCCCGCGCGCTACTCCCGCTCCTCACCTAAGTACCCCGTGATGATCGTCACGGGGATCTTTCTGCTGGGGTTGGCATCGGTCTGCTCCGCGGCATCGGCGTCTATCGGAACCAGGTCGGGACAGTCTTCGTCCTCCATAAGCGCGGACGGCCGCAACCGGCAACCCCCCGGCGTCACAGTCCTGACGTCACCATTGTGACGTCACCGGGTGGCGTCACGCACCGCCGCGCGTCGGCCCCAAGGGCGCCCCCCCCCCGCACGGCGTTCTGCGCAGGCGCAGCTCGGGGGGGGCGGGGGGGGCGGTCTCAATAAAGGAAATTTTGTTTCGGGAAGTGCCGGCGTGTGTGGGGAGGGATCTCAGTGCTTGTGTACGATGTGAAAGCGTCTGCGCAGAGCACGTGGCACACCAGTGTGTCAATGGGTTCTTGAATGTCTCCGATGGGGGAGACCCTACACCCTCTTGGGGCAGTTGTTCCAGTGGTCAGTCACATGCGCGGTAAAAGTTCTTCCTCATGTTCAGGTGGAGCTTCATCAATTTCTGCGTGTTGCCTCTTGTCCTCTTGCCTGGCACTACTGACAGGAGCCTGGCTCCTTCCTTTTGACACCCTCATTCAGACACGGGTAAGCAGTGATGACATCCACCCAAGGGGTCGTTTCTTCTTGAGTCTAAACAGGCCCAGCTCGCTCAGCTTTTCCTCCTAAGAGAAACACTCCTTTAATCACCTCTCTTGCTCTCTGTTGGAGCTGCTCCAGGAGCTGCATGTGTCTGTCTCTTGTCCTGAGGAACCCAGAAGTGGACACAGCGCTCCAGGTGTGCCTCATCAGGGCTGAGTACAAGGAGAGGATCTTCCTTCTGTGACCTGCTGACAGTGCTCTTCCTAATGTCCCCCAGGATCCCATTGTCCTTCTTGGCCACCGGGACACACTGTTGGCTCATGGACAGCTTGTTGTCCACCAGGACCCCCAGGTCCTTCTCCAAGCTGTCCCCCAGAAGGTCAGCCCCAAGCCTGGTTCAGACCCGCAGGATTACTGAAGGAGTCCCAGTGTGAATTACAAGCACAGTGCAGGGTGCATGTATGTGATTATCTATCCATAATCAAATAATCAGCAAGGTGAATGCTGGCTTTCTCTGCTCTCCTTTAGGGACTGTGAGGGGGCACATATGATATGTAAGACACAAATACAGTTAATTTTAACAGTGTTATGTGCTCCCCAGCTTTTGGTGGGCCATAGGTTTAGCAAACGGGTAACACGTGTTCCATTTCACCATGTCAGAAGGCGTAAATGTAACAGCATTGGGAAGGCACAGTGAAGAGATTGGCCTGATGCACGCTGATACATGCACACGTAAAACCCAAAACCCAGGTGGGTTTCTCTCCTCTCAAAATAAAGTTAAGTAGCAGTGGTTTGAGTACTGTTATGGTAAATGTTATGCTGGGCTTTATCTTGTCTGTCCATCTATTATTGCCTTGTATGGCAATAGATGTACTTGGTATTTGTTCTTGACTCTTCCTATACTTCTGTAGGTCAAAATATTTCATACTGATCATATGATGATATTCCACTCTAAATAGCTGGCTTCTCCTTTAGTCATTCTAATTTTAACAAGCATGTGAAAGTCTGGTTTAAGAAACTATAAAATAATTTAATCTATTGATTCAGCTTATCCTTGGAGATACAACCCTATTTATTCCAATAGAAATACCCACAGTATACAGGCTGTTGATTTCTAGAGTTTTAGGACCAATGCATTATAAAATGCATCTTTTTGCATTCTTATTTCAGTGACTCAGATCATCGTCTTGTATGATGCATCCTATTTTAGAGGAAAAGTCTAATCAGCTTTTCAAAGCTGTATCTGCTACAACCCTGCCTGATGGTAGGTGTTCTTGCTGTCTTGGAACTGCACAGCTTTATAAAATTTTGTTATTAAGATATTGATTTAAAAAAAGTACAAGATTGTGTAAAAGAGGAAAAAGTCATAAAGGCATTGGGAATGAGCAGTTTTACATTGCAGTGCATATTAAGAAATGGGTGTAAGTTGTCTTTCAAAGTGAGACATATTTGTAATACTGAAATTTCAGTTACATGTCAGTGAGACATCTGGTATTTGGAAAGAAAGGTGATTAAACCACTGTCACGGTTCCTTAAGTGGTTCTGCTTTTCATCAGCTCACATAACACTGATTATTACTCTTCTTTTGAACAAAATTAGCTAAAACAAATACTATGGTTTCTGAGTTTTCTTTTGGTTTCTTTAAAGTTTATATTTAAATACTAGAATTTTGCTGTGTTAGCTGTCCTTTCATTTCTGCTCAACCATGTAATAAAGTCTCCTTTAGATAGATGTAAAACCTGCATATTTTAGTGCGGTGGCAGCCAAATGAGCATAGCAAACTTAAATCTGGGTGGCACAGTTGAAGCGTTTTATTCTAAGATATTTATAGACAAGACATACAACATCAGAAAGCAGTAAAGTGTTGCTGGGTACCAGGAAGTTGTATTTAATTATTACTTTAGTTGGCTGCACTTTAAATAACTTACTCCCTTCCCTAATACTGAAGATCTCAGTGCAAGCAAAGCTGTTTTAATGATGGACTAAAGTGTTTAAGGCTTTAGAGGTGAATTACAGAAGAAGGCTATAACAAGAAAATAGGGAAGAGCATTACAAAGGGATTCCTGATACAATAGCAAGGGGAGCATGATCTGAGCAAAACAACAGAAGAAAATCATTGGCATTTCAAGAGTATGTTGAATATGAGTCTTAAAGCACAATAGGCCTGTGAGATGGAGGTTCCTGTATGATACTGTAAGTCAGTATAGTACAATATAGTTCAGCAGCTCAGAGAAAGGAATTGCAAATTCATACAATGATACCAGTTAATCTGCAAAACAATAAGGACACAGATAGTAAATTAAATTTTGTAATCTGAAAATATAAACTGGTAGGCAGATGCATAGCTTCAGTCAGTATGATTTGCCTATTCCCCAGGGTACGTTGACTTGTTTCTTCTCTTTTATCTGTTTAACTATTCCTGTATTAAGTTATTTTTATTTTCTTATCTATACTTGCATTGACAGTTTCTCCTAACAAGACAACCTTCTTTTTCTTTGAAGAATGCAGATTATTCACATGTCATTAGATCTTATTTCAGTCAGTGCCTCTGCTTTTTAATACTGCTACTTTTTGTGGCTTATGGTCTCAATATGCTGTTATAATGTGAAACTTAGTGAAACTAGGAACATTAGAAAAAAGGTATGGTTTATGGTCAGAATTTAAATATCAGACCTTATCTAGCAAGCTACTTTGTTTTATATAAGAAAATTATGTCAGTAAGGGAAAATTTTATAACTGTTGTCTCTGCTAGAGTTTTGTTCACTGTGAAGATGAGCAAAGGAACATTTCTGTCTGAGAAATTCACTCTGATGTGAATCTGGCCAGTAGCATTTGTATTCCTCCAGAAGAATTTGCACAGACAAACAGAAAAAGAAGATATGCTTTCACATAGACTGGTTTTCTTCTTTTAGACTTGAGTGTTTTACAACAACAAAAAAAAAGGCTGCAAAGTGATCTAAGTTCCCTTTCTTCTGTTTTACCAACACAGAAATGAAACTTAAATCTAGGAGTGACTTTATTTTTTTAAGATAGTTCAGTATTTAATTGCAAATCTATTTGAAACATTAATAGGAATAATGGAAAATTACACTCATTTTTCTGAAGTTTAGCCTACTAAATTTCATATACCTGAAAACATTTCATTTTTTGTTTAAAGCACTTTTGACTAATTTTCTTGTATTTTACTGAATAAAGTTGAGATCTGTGCCAGAAAAAACACTAAACTTGATGGCATGCCAACTTCCTTTAAGGAGCTAGTGTCTAGCTGCACTGGCTACATCACACTCTTCTGATGTGGTAGGAATATTAATATTAGTGAATATTAACAGGCATTTTGTGTTTCTGGCAGGTATTGCAAACTGATATAATCTCAGTTTCCCTCTTGGTGTGAGCCTCCAGATATTCTTACAGGGTATTCAAATCACATTTATTCATTAATGAAGTTATATACCACTGGTGTTTTTTGCCAAGGATGCAAACTTAACATTTTAAAAGATATTGAGAAAACTCACACAGATCTAACTCTAACTTGCTGGTTGACCAGCAAAGGTACATCCTCTACAAATAAGCAGGTGACACTTAAGCAGGGCTTTGTTTGTTTGTATACAGGCCATGATTGTGGTGGGATATGAAGTTGTGTTTAACAGTGTTTGTGGTGCCTTGATATGCAATCATGCAGTAGAATTCCTCACAGGGATACCACTGCCAATGAAGCAGAAAAAAAAAAGTTTGAAAATGTGTGCCTTAAATGCTGATATGCTAATTACTGTTTTTTCCAGTGTTTCTTTAATCCCAGCCTGGAAACACTTTCAAGACAATTTGCAGCACATCCATGCTGCCCAGGCACCCATACAGAACCTGTGCTGACATTGCCACCACTCAGCTGTTTGTTGTGGCTGCGTCTGCATCTCCTCAGCCTGCCCAGGTACAGCATCAAGCCAGCCATGGACCCAACACCTCCCAGTCAGGTGCAGAAGGAAGACCAAGTAATGGTGAGAGCATTTGACACCTAAGAAAGATTATAGGAAGCATAGCTTATGACTGATTCTACAGCTGAGGTGGTGAAGCAATGATTAGGACTACCATTAGGGATGCATGAGTGTGAGACAGGAGGATGGAGATAAGGAATGGGGAATACAAGCACAGTTTCCACTGTATCTAATAGAAAACCTAATAGCAGCTGCTGACCCCAAGCAAGCTAGGTTTGGAAAACAACAGTTTGTTCTGAATTGCACTGTTTTCTTTCATTTTGATTTTTTTGATGCCCTCACTGTAACATGGTTTGATGTAACTTTTTAACCCTCTGACTGGAAAGATCTTGCTGTACTTCTTGTTATAAAGGAGTGTTTAGACATCATTACTTTGTATTGGTAGGTTGGTTTGTTGCAGGAGTTCAGATAATAGTGTTTGTTTAGCAAAAAACTGGAGCACTCACACTGACAATACTGAATTGGATAAGAAAATTTAAAACAATTACTTCACCAGCTTCTCATCTGGTAGTGCTCCAATGAGTGAAAGCTGTGCAGTCTTAATAAAAATCCATTATTTTTTCTTTCTTTTTTCCTTCAAAAATGACAATGTAACTGCTGACATAACAGATGAAAGGAGTTGCTGCTCCTATGCTGAAGTAGGGTTCTGATAATACAGTTCATCCAAAAAGTGGGCACCTAAGTGTTTGTTCTGTATCTACTGGATATATGTGCTGGTTTTGGCTGGTTTGGCTGGTTTTGGAAGAATAAATTTTCTTCATGGTAGTTGGTATAGGGCTGTATTTTAGATTTGTGCTGGAAGAAGTATTGATAATACAGGGATGTTCTTGTTATTGCTGAGCTGCACTTGCATAGCATCAAGGCGTTTTCTGTCTCTTACCCCAAACCACCAATGAGGAGGCTGGTGGGGGGGGCACATGGAGTTGTGAGCGGACACAGCCAGGACAGCTGACCCCAGCTGACCACTGGAATATCCCAGACCACATGGCATCATGCTCAGAAAACTGAAAGAAATATAAAAATATATAAATATATTTTTATATATTTTTTAATGTGTAAATATATAGAAATAGATATAAATTATATGTATTATACACATAAATATATATATACATATATAATATATATTTATAGAGATAGAAAGCTGTGGGGAAGAACAAAAATGGGGGTCTTTCAGACTGATGATATTTGTCTTCCCAAGTCATATTACCCATGCTGGAACCCTGCTTTCCTGGGCTCCTGGCTGAACATTCACTTGCCTGTGGGAAGCAGTGACTGAATTCCTTGTTTTGCTTTGCTTGTGTGCGCAGCCTTTGTTTCCCTATTAAACCGGCTTTTCCTTGACCCACAAGTTTTCTCACTTTTATCCTTCCAATTCTCTCTTCCCTGTCCCACTGGATCAGAGTGTGGGACATAGTTGCCAGCTGGGATTAAACCATGAGAGCACCCTATCTCTCAGTGTATTTATATGCTAGCCAAAACTTTAAAGTTTTGGAAACTTAAATTTTGTGTGTCTCTTCAGAGATTTTTTTCCTGCACTTGGCAAAACATTTTTGAGCAATCCTTTGTCCATATTTATGGAGAATATATGAAGCTGTAAAATAAGCAATTGTATCATTAATAAATGGATGTATTTGTGCACATTAGTTTGTAATCTGCATTTCTGCTAGCTCTGTTTCTATAGCAAGATTTAGCAATCAAAGAAGGTCCTTATTTCATGCCACATGAGCTATTAAAATGAAACCTGGACTCTTTTTTGTAGCTTCAATGAGGTAGTGTCTTGCCAGACCCACTATCTATGGCAATAAATTTTTCTTGTAACCAATACATGTTGGACCACAGCTACTATCAGTGATTTGTAACTAAGTGATATTTAAGTTCAAGTTGCATGTAGGTAAGTGGCTTTAGCTTTATCTTGGTGAGGTAAAGACAGGATGGGTGTGGTGGGTAAGTTCCATGCAATAAAGTGCCCAATTTATTCTTCCCAAAGCAAATATTTGTTAGGTAACAACATCCTATTAATAGTAGATTTTAATATTTTCTCTCGTAAGTTTCTCTGAACTATTTCAGGTCTTGTCCTGCTGAAGATCCTTGAAGGCTTTTTTCCCAAAACATACCCATATTTGTTTCAATTTTTTAATTTTTATTTTAGTCTGTTTTCTTTTTCTTAAACCTCTTTGGCATCTGAACATCTCCCCAGGGGCCCTTAGCCAGAGGTTAACCAAAGGTTAACATTTATATTTGAGACCACACAGTACTCTAAAGAATGGTGAATCCTACAGAAAAAAATATAATTGTTGGTAGAACAATTTTAGGCCCTCACTGTTTGACAATTGTCTATTCCTTGCTTCATATCCCACTGTTTTCTTCTATATTCCCTCCAGGTTACTGGGAATGGAGAGATAAGCTATGACTGCCTTTCAATGGGTGAATCCTAATGTTGCCATCAAAGCACAGATTTAATAAAAACAAGACAACCTAAAACTGAATTGCCTCTACTACCTCAGAATTCATCTGTAGAAACCATGTTTGGGTTTTGTTTCCCCTTTCAAATGAAAGGTGAGTTCTCCTTGTCTGCAGAAGCAGTGAAAACTGCATCAAGGCAAGAAAGAAAAAATACCAGTCAGGAAACATAATTTTGTAACACAACCACGAGATAATTAATTAATATAGCCTTTTTAAAGAGCAAGAGCTGGGCAGTAAGTACTGGTGAATAGAACAGCAGTGCCAAGCTTTGTGCCAAGCTGAGCTGGTATCTGGTGTTGGTACCTGTGCGTTTTTCTTACACAGCTTAGATGTAAGAGAAACATAGATCCTGGGTGCACAGGTGTACTGGCAAAATATCTCAGGTGAAGAGCTGTAATGTATTTACCTCTTGCAACTTGCTGTCCCTGCTTTCCCGACCAGCTCCATCCATGCGCTAGTGGGGCCGAAGGAAGGTCCCTGGCTATCTCTGATGGCTGTGGGCTGTGGGTGCGGTTCTACCCTGCTCCAAGCAGCCCTACTCAGTCCTGCCCCGCCCGATCCTGCCTGGCCCGGCCCGGCGGCCCCGCCTGCTCCGTCTGGCAGGACGGGCTGGATCCTGGGCACCCGTAGCCCAGGGGCTAGCCCGGCTACGGCGGTGGCCAGCAGTGCGCAGTGGTGTCCGCTGCTTCCTCGCCCGCCCCCGCAGAGCAGCGTTTGACCCCCGGCGGGTGTGTATATGTGTGTGGGGTGTGGTGGGGCGGGGGCAGAGGCGTCTGAGACTCGCACTGCCTTGTCCAAAAGAAAAAGGGTTGTGAGGGATGCTCATGGATTCCCGCAACTATGCGCGATCAAACGTACACGGTGCGTTCCCTTCCTGTCTGTGCCTAAGCGCTTGCCTTCCCCGCTGCTTCCCTCCAAAATGCCCCCAGGGCGGCTCGGGGCTCGCCTTTGTAAAGAGGGAGGGGAAGCTGCTGCTCTTCCGTGGGCTCCCCGGCCGGGGCGGACAGCTGGTGGAAGCCTCCAGGAAGGCGCAGGATGCCCGGCACACCGGGCTGGGCGCTGCTGGCGGTGGGGCAGACGAGGCAGGGGGAGCAGTGTGCTGTGCACTAGGGCAGATCCCTCCCACTCCGGCCAATTTCGGTGAGGAAGGTGAAATGCGGAAGTTGCCACCCAGAACTGTCAGTGGATCAGTCAGGTTTTTAGCCCGGAGCACGCAATTAAGAAAAATAAATAAATGAAATAAATCCGCCCTTGGTGCGTACAGCCAGTCTCGGTCCTCGTCGGCAGCCGACACCCACGGCTGCTCGCCCGTATGGCGACGTTACCTGCCGCAGACAGGAGGGCGTTCGCCCTGAAGATCAACAGGTAAGCGGCTTTCCTCGCACCCGGCACCTATCGCTCGCCAGTCTCAGCCTGGCCAAGACAAGTGGCCGGGGTTGGGCGGGATGGCTCCTCCCCTGGAGACCCCCGGGGCGGGGAGCCATCTGACAGCTCCAGATAGCCCGGCTGGCCAACCTTCGGCCGGCACCGCTCCGCGCCGCCCGCTGCTCCTGCGGCAGCTGCTGACCCGGGCTGCGCTTCTTCTGTAAGGTTTGCTTGATGAAAGGTCCTCATCAAAGACGAAGCCGGCTGTGGGTCAGTGTCCTCTGGCAGGGATGTCAAGTCTCACCCCAGGACCCCTGTTCTAGACCCCCATGTGTTCTGTCCGAATAAATTCCGAGTTCTTTGGAGGGGTTGCTCACTGGCGACGGGGCGGAGAATGGGGTTCCTCTTCATAAGAAGTGGCAAAATTACCTGATCCCTCTAAATTAGCACTCCTGACAAACTAGGAGTTTATGTTTTAGGGAGTCAATACTGCAATTATATACATCCCTGGGATTTTATTAATTTTTTTCATTCTTTCATCTATGAAAAGTCCCCCAGTGACTGAAAATATTATCTACCTCCTACATTCCCTCCCTAAACCAAATAAATTAGAGTTCAGCTGTTGGAACACCATACTCTTGAGACTAAACTTGCTGTCTGATGGACTTTGGTGTTTTTTCCCATGGAAGTGCTGACTCTCAGGTTGTCTGTACTGTGGGGTGGCAGTAAAAAACCAAGACAATTATTTTCATATTGTTAGGTTGAAGGAAAAAACAGGCCTTCTTTTCAAGAGTCTTGTCATCTGAGACAAAAACTGTGTTTCCAGGGTGTTGATGCAAGTGCTAGGTAGCTGAGTTTGCTGACACATAAAAGAACAAATAGCATAATGGTAATATAAACTGAGGATAAGTCTCTATGCCAGAGAGAAAAGTATACAGAGAAACTCCACCTCCTCAGCAATTTGTTGGAAGACATGGGGTTTGCAGTCAGGGAGGATAAAATTAGCTCCTCTGTGATGTGCCTTTCTCATGGCAGAATATGCATCAATGTACCTTTCTGTACCCTTTGGGAATTTATTTTAAATTTATGGTGGATTATTCCCAAGTGGGAGACACCATATTTGGAAATCAGATGAGTAGTTCATGAGAGGATCATGCCACAATTCCTGATCATTTGGAGACTTGCTTGAACAGAAATCATAACTAGCTGATGTTTACAGAGTTTGAGTTATTTTCTTTCTTCCTATTTTTAGGGTCAGATTCTTGGCAGCTTTCCCTAGCTTTGGTGATGGTCACTGTTCATCTCTATGACTAAAGCCTTACAAAGTAGTAGAGTCATTACAATTAGTTCAGCTTCATTTCACAAAGGTTCACAAAAGTTTTGCTAGTAAGAACTGTTGTGAAATTAAATTACTGTTGTAATTTTTAAAAATTTCCTTTTCTTTTTAATCAGTAGTGAAATAAGTCAGTATTTTTCATAGCAAGTAAAATGTTGAAATATATTATCAAAATATTCTGAATATGATTCTGATATAAGAGTGTGCCCTTTTATTTTGTGAGCATGGATATTTTCTTTTGCACTTACACTTTACTCTCTTTTATCAGTATAGTAGATATTTTCTAGAAGGAAATTTTGTTTCACTTTCTTGAAAAGGAGCAGGACATCTTTATGTGCCTTCAATGCAGTTTGTACTGGTGACAGAAGAGTGATAGATCTTTGCAAGAAGCATTTTTAATGTGGTCGTTTGGATTTTTTTTAAAGTAATTTTCAAAATCAGAGGAATAATAGGTCAGTGTGTTTAGTTGTATACAAAAGACTAATTTACAGCTGTAAAATTCTGTTTCTTTCTCTTCAGAGTTCCTGACTTCTTCAAAATGCAACTTGTAGTAAAAGTTGAACATTACTGACAAGGCAACATTTTCAGGACATATATATATATAGTACAATTATATAGTGCAATATACTGTATTGCCTCTATAATTACTTTGCATTCACTACAAATTTGCATGCAAAACTCTCCCCTTTTTTTATTCACTCTTTCTCTTGCCAGTGCTTTATGTAAGCTGTACATAGTTTTTATGAGGACCAGCAGAATTTCAGGCTCTGTTCTGCCTGAACATCATGCATGTCCCTGCTACTGACACAAGGTGTACCCTGTTGTGCTTGGTGAGCCATGACAGATATCTGACCAACCTGTGAACTCTGTTCTTTAAAACATTAGCAATAGCATGATATTATACAAAATGTCTTGGTGGTCTCATTATGATTTAAATTTAGTGTGAGTTCACGAGCACTGGAGTTGCAGATGTTTCAGGAACAGCTAGTACCTGACAAGCAACACATTTGCTTGGAGCTAGGTCAAATTTTAAAAACAGGCCTTCAAATGCCTCCAAACTCTTATATGCAACCTGCCCACGTAACCATGTTTTCCTATCACTTTATTCTTCCTTCCACCCATCTGGTGTCTATTGCCCCAACCTGTTGCTTCCTGCCTTTTTTAATCCTGCAAAGACTTGCACATGTTTTTCATGCATGTATGTGAGTAGTTCCTTCTTCTTTAATAGGATAGGTTTTATGAATATTGATATTCATTTCCTATGTAGAAGTAAAGGAACAAATTTTTAGTGTCCCTCAAGTTAGGCAGCTAGAAGTCAGCATGGGACACAAAAAGCCACTTCCTCCATGCTGAGTTTAATTCAAGATAGTAATTAGAAGATATCTGGATTGTGCAATGTGTGTCTACTTTCCAATTACAGTATTTATATCCAGGAATCAAGGAAGTTAAAAATAATTTTGTAAACCACTGAGAAGAAAACATCTCACTATTGCTAGAAATGTGAGGTATAATATGTACCAGCTGAGCAGTGCATGTTTGAGAGACCAGAAAAACTGAATTTTAATCAGTTTGTCTCAGCAGTTAGAATAAACATGTGTTAGGATAAACACAATATTAACAGAAAAGATATTCTATTTCTATTATTTTTGGTTAGCTAGTGCAGTTTACTGTCTTATCTTTCACATAGGTCTTGCAGTGGTAATTGTTTGTTTTGACTTCAAGTGAAGAAAATTGTTCTTCAAGCACCTAGCTGGGGCCATTGTCACCAATGTTCTACATTCAAAACATTTCAACACAGAAATTACAAAACAGAAGGTTATCAAGAACAGCAATAACAAAAACAGGTCCCTAACATATCACATAACTTTCAGTCATGTGACTCTTGCAATTAAAAATCCTCCCAACAGGCATACTCCTCAACTGCCTCTACAGACAACTGTTGTCTGAATTTCACAAGTATTACAAAATAAATTTTCAACATTCATTTCTGTAATTTCATTTCCTTGTCCCTGAAATTGCCCAGTTGTGAAACAAACTTAGCTTTTCCTGTTCTAGTTTTAAGACATGCACTTAAGTGATGAATTTATTTGCATAGACTTATGTTAAAGAACAACAAACTCACACTACCAATATTAAACGAAACATTTAGCTAAAGATATCAGTTTTTTAAAAGTTTACATTACAAGTCATACTCATATGAAATTCTCCAGTTGTATCAGGAATTTAATTTTACATTAATGATGAAAATACATTTAATTTTTTCTTTTTACCTGGAATGGAAAGGTCAGCTTAAACCATATACTGTACAGAGTTTCAGGTCTGAAGATTCATGAGAAAAGAGAGCCTAAATGGCAAAGGCTGTTGTGGAATAGTCAAGCACAAAAACTCTTCATTTCCTCTACACTGATAGTAGATTTCTGCTCAATGCAACCCCTTTATGGGGCTAAAGCTATCATCTTTGGATTGAATTTCAATAAAACCCTTGTTATATGGATATAATAATATTTTTTTTAAATTTAAAATTTAATTTTTTATAAATATAAATTTTATATTTTAGAAATTTTTAATTACTTAAAAGCATTTACCAGACTCCATTGTATACACCAAGCTATTTACTTCCACTATTTTTTCTTTTCAAACATTAAATATATAAAAGAAGCCCCAGAGAGGACCTCAGTATTTTGTATATACAATAGGTTTATGTAGTAAATATAAAAATCTAGCTTATACAAGCATATATATGTGAAATGGTAGTGGTTTTGTATTTATATAATATTCTATAATGCAGAATATTAAATGTAACAGATTAAAGAGAAAAAAGTAATATTTATATATTTCACATGTTAGGTATAGCAATGTTAGATAACAGTTCATAGCAAATGGGTATATTTTTCTAAGACTTCCACAGAAATAAAAGAGATTGTTCTTTTAAATCCCTGGGACAATTACACGGAGTTTGCATGCATGGGGTATAAAGATTGGGTTTGCATCTTAGGTCCCTAAAAAGCATTGCATTGTAAGGTACCTTCAATGATCATGTAGTTCCAAACCTCCTGTTATTGGCAGAGATATCTTCCACCAAATCAGGTTTTTCAGAGCCCCAGAAAACCTGGCTTTGAACATTACCAGTGCTGAGGCAGCCACAGCTTCTCTGGGCAACCTGTGTATTGTGAGAGGATTCACTTTCTCCCTTGTCCTGTCACTACAGGCTCTTTTAAAAAGTCCTTCCCCGTATTTCCTGCAGGTCCCTTTTAGGTACTGGAAGATACTGGCTCTTCCAGTGCCTTCTATTCTCCAGGCTGAACAAATCCAACTCTCAGTCCATCTTCACAGGAGATGCGCTTCAACTCTCCTCTGGACTCACTTCAAGGGTTCTGTTTCCTACCTGTGCTGGGACCCCAGAGCTGAGGCAGCCCTGCAGGTGGGGTCTCAGCAGAGCAGAGCAGAGGGGCAGAATCCCCTCCCTGGCCCTGCTGCCCACGCTGCTCTGGATGCAGCCCAGGACACGTTTGGCTCTCTGGGCTGGGAGTGCCCATGGCTGGGTCATGTCCAGTTCTTTGTTCATCAGTACCCTCAAACTGTTCTCAATTCATTCATCTCTCAATCTTGGTGATTGCCCTGAACATATTCAATGTCTTGCACTTGGTCCTGTTGAATTTCATCAGATTCGTATGAGCCCGCTTCTCAAATCTGTCAGGGTCCCTTCCATGAAGCTAATCAAGTGAAGTATTCAGCTTGATGGTGCACTCAGCCCCACCATGTGTGTCATTAAATGAAGTTATTAAGTAGTATTGCTCCCTCTACTTACCCTTGAGGAGCAGCTGTAATTATTTATTTACATTTTGGATATTCCACATTCACTGCAGATCAAGCAAGAAAACTATCAAACCAGTTCCAGCTAACAGTCCACCTGTTAAATACATGTCTCTCCAATTTAGAGACAAGAAAGCTGTGGAGCACCATACAGAAATTCAGGTGTGTAACACCAAGTGCTCTTCCCACATCCACTGATGCAGTCACTCCATTGTAGAAGGCATCTGGATGAGTCCAGCACAATCTGTCCTAGGTGAAGTCACCTTGGCTGTCTTTAATCACCTATCTGTATTCCATGTGCTTCATTATAACTTTCAGGAGAATCTGTTGCATGATCTTACCCAGCACTGAGGTAAGGCTGACTAGCACTGCTCCTGGATACTGGTTTTGTTTCCAAACTGTTTAATCTGGCTATAGGAAATAAATACTAGAGTATACAGGACTATCACTATACTTCTTTTCTTCTTTCATTCAATTTTTTCCATTTTTTCAGTTGACTAAAACATGTGTTTCTTCCCAGTTGTCCACAGCATTTATCTCCCATTTCTGGTTTACAGGGATAGATTAAACTGATCACTGTATCTGCTCAATCCTTTCACAGAATCACACAACAGTTGAGGTTGGAAAGGTCTGGAGGTTATCTTGGTCAACCCTTCTGCTCAAGCAGGGCCATTTAGACCCAGCTGCCGATGATCTTGTCCAGGTGGATTTTGAAGGCCTCCAAGGTGGCAGACTCTAAATTTCTTTGAGCAACCTGTTCCAGGGCTCAGTCACCCTCATGGGAAAAAGATGCTTCACATGGAATCTCCCAAGTTTCAGGTCATGCCCATTGCCTCTAGTCCTGTCACTGAGAACCACTAAGAAAAGCCTGGTTCTTCTTTACTCTGTCCCTTCAGGTATTTGTATAAACGGATAAGATCTCCCTGAGCCTTCCTTTCTCCAGGCTGAACAGTCCCAGCTGCCTCAGTCTTTTCCCCACTGGAGTGACGCTCTGGTCATTCCTTCATCATCACCTTAGTCACCCTTGGCTGGTCTCTCTCCGTATCTCTCTTGCACTGAGAAGCCCAGACTTCGGCAGGGAAGTGAGGCATGTCTCACCAGCATTGAGCAGATGGCAAGGATCAGGTGCTTCAACCAGCTGGCAATACTCTGCCCAGCACACCCTGGCATAACATCTGGCTTTTTTGCAACCAGGACATATTGCTGGCTCATGTTCAACTTTGTGGAAGTTATGGTCTCCTAGAACCAGTGTAGTCTTGGTCCTCTAGGACCTCTGTGCTTTCCTGCAAAGCTGTTACCAAGCTAAGTGCCTTCCAGCACATATGGGTGCATGGAGATGACTCAGGTACAGGGCTTTGCAGTTGTTGAACTTCCCAAGGTATCCATCAGTCCATTTCTCCAGCCTATTGTGTTCCCTCTGAATGGCAACACGAGCCTCTGGTGCATCAAGAAGGTCATGCTGCACTCTCGTCCCATTTCTGTGTCATCAGCAAACTTGCTGAGCGTACACTCCGCCCTGTCATCCAGATCATTAATGAAGATGTTAATCAGGATTGGATCCAGTATTGACCCCTGAGTTTTACTGCTAGTTCATATTCTCCAGCTAGACTTCTTGCCACTGATAATCACCAACTGTTCAGGAAATTTTCAGTCCAACTCACTGCTCGTCCAGCTCATACTTCACCAGCTATAGACATTATTCCTTTAGACAGATGAAGAACCCCATGTCTTTACTCCAAGCTAATTTTTTTCCTAGCTTGTGGCATCATTGTCTTGATGTCTTCTGCATTTTTATTCAGCATAAAGAATAGATTGTACATGGCTCTAAAGCAGGTGGAGAGAAGGCAGAGAAGACAGGGTGCTCTGCAACTTCATATGCTACTCATAAAAACCAGTCCTCTACACACAGATGCTTTACCTTCCATCTGCCCACTGTTTGAAATCAAGGCAGTTTGAGGGAGCAGAAGAGATAAAAAGGACTTGATACCATGGTTTCATCCCTGCTCTATCAGTTATAAGTGCTCACAGCATGTGAACAACTAAATAGTTATTAAAAGCCTCAGATGGCTCTTTCCCTAGGTATATTGACCTGTGTGTCATATTCTGGGACATTTTTATCTGTTCTCCTCCACTATAAGGAAGAGATGCAAACTAGCAGAAGTGGCTTGTAAATCAGTTACAAGAGTAAGCTGAAGAAGAAAGCAACATCATATGTTTAGATTGTGTCATAGGGTAATAATTGATATTTTTGTTCAAAATTCCCATAAGCATCTCCTCATTTTTCAAAGGTAAGATTATTCAGGATGATGCCTTTACTACATTTGGCATCATAGTATCTATAACAAAGACTAAAAGCCCTTTCTTCTGATATACACTGCAAAAAATTGCAACATTTCATGCCTAAAATATATGTAACTTTTAGGAAGTGGAGAAGAAATAGCAAGAAAATGCCCTCATAACTACTTTTCAGAGGGTTCTGGTGCCTTTCGTTATTGACAGTGACTTACTTTTGGTTTTTATTGATTACCCTTTCTGGAGTTGTCTGCCTGCTATACAACCAAGGTGATAGTAGCCACTTAAGTAGGAGGTTGATGACAAACACAGGCCCACCCAGCCATGTATCCGTGAAAAATTAGAAGTGAGGAAAGATAGGCACCATAATACAAATGTATACACTTTATCAGCTCCTAGGCAGCTGTAGAAACTGTGTCTCTAGTGAACAGTCATTGGTCATGCAAGCAGAATACTGTTGTTTCAGTTGAGACAGATGTTATTGACAGCTAGGGAGACCTCTAACTGCAAACTTCATACTCAAATAGGGTTTAAAATATAACGCTCTGTTTTCTGTTACAGTTGTGTAAGTGTAGTATTATACAGCACTCACATATCTGTGCAATCACTGACCTCAGGTGTAATAATCCCTGTTACATAGAGCAATAGGATTTTTGCTTTTTCTCTGGGAGATGGCTGCTGAGCTAGAAATAGACTGAGCAGAAAAGCTCAGAAAAGCATTTTAACATAATTTTTTACGATCTTATGTCCCTCCAGACTTCAGACATGCATGTGCATGGTGAAACCTAGCCTGCAATTTATGATGAGGTTCTTTTCTTTTATACAGTCAAGGAAATACTAAGCTTACCAAAAGAAAATGTAAATACAGATAAGAAACATTTTTATATCCACCAAGTCCTGTGTATGAGTATTTCTTTTTCATTGCTCCAAGCAGCTGTCATTTTCACATGAAGTGAAAACCAGCAAGAAATAGGTATTTAATGTTCTGTTTTATACCTTCTACCATTTTCAGGTTTTATAATCATTAAAAATTACAATTAGTGAGAATGAGTCTATGTAGTTGTCATTTTTCTCTGTTCTGACTTGACTAATTTTTAAAATTTGATTTGAGAAACCCAAACCAGACCTTACCATTGTCTGTAGCAGTAGTCAAAAGGGTAGTCTGTGAATTTGCTTATTTGATATCACAATTACAGTAAAAGCTTGCCATCATATATGCAGTTACAGAAAACTAGGCAGGCCCAGGCCTAATCAGCTCTTGGGCCAAGTTCATACAAAAAATCCCCAATACCTTTTCTCATGAATTTTGTAGAATTATGCTTGCATATATACTTGCATATTATATGATGAATCACAGTTTTCTGAGCTTTGGTAATAATGGAGATCTTTTATAAGGGAGTCAGCACACCTGGACTCAGTATTCTTCCCCAAAGTCAAGCAAACTGGGTTAGATAACAGCATGTATTATTTCAGTTTTCACATGATCTGAGCCTTACAAAGGTAATAGTATCAAGACCTCATGTTTAGAACATTGAGTAAAATGTAGCATTTCTCCAAGCTTGAAATTTTCCAGATATTTCAGTTTGTAATTTATGATATAAAATGCCTTGCATAATCCACATGTGTTTGTAAGAGTGTGTGATAATGAAATTTGTATATGGGACGATAACCAGAAGATACAAAAATATATTATTTTTAATAATAGTTTTTAATATATGCCAAATTCTGTGAACATTCTTATTTTAAGACTGTGACCAAAAGATCCAGCTTTTAAACATATCTTAGATACTGCTTTGGCTCCTGCTGAAGTCAAATCAAAATTCCCTGTTCTAGAAATAGCAGTACCTCTTCATGTGCTTGAAAGTGGGCCAATTTTATTTTTCAGACAAATTGTCCTAGTAATTTGTCCTACTTTTTCTTGTTCAACTTAGCTCTAAAGAAAAAAAAACTTGTTCTAAGAAGTGTCTGGAAAAAAAAAATCCTCATGTTTTTCCTTACCAGAAAAGTCATACTGAAGCTCCACAAATCTGTTCTTAGGAAATTGCATCCCAAAATATTAATACAAATTATTTTTCCCAGTTCTGTCCCATTTGCCTTATTTCCTCCTCTGGCCTTTCATGTAGTCAGTATTAAAGACCTTTTTATGAATATCTTATGAATTTATTTGAAATTGATAGGCACATTATTTGCTGATTAATAAAAATACCAACTTTGACCTTGATTAAAAAAAAAGAAGCAATCCTATAGGAGCAAAAAGAAAAATTTCCCTTGAATAACATGTACATAGTCTTTATTTTAATATTATTTATTATTGTTGTTAATGTCTGACTTTTCCCACTTAGTATCAATAATTGTTTCTTAGTAAAAAAGTGAAAACAAAGCACAAAAACTATTAAACTTGGTACAGGTTTTACAAAATTATCAGTATTATAGCAGCATTTTCTTAGTGAAGCCTTTTGGATGCTCAGATAATACACATTAGCTGGAATATAAGTCTTTGCGCTTATTTCATAATCACTTTGTTTTGAATTGGTGAAACAGTGCAGCAAAAACAAAAATCTAGAAGAGTAAACTAACATTATTCTATTACTTTCAAAACACAGTATAAAGAGAGAGTGGCACATACGATTATTACTGACCTTGAAATTACCATTATCATTGTTACTGTAAAGAATGTAAGCTTTTGGAAGATTTTGTAATAGTTTAGGAAAAAAAAAATTAAAAAGCTATGCCCCAACTACCAAGTTTTGCAATGGAATATAGACCTGTGTGGTAAAAACAAAAAGTAGTTCTTCAGACATCTCAGTCAACAGAAAATAATAAGGCACCAATGTGACCTTTAGTACTTCAAGCAGAGAGTGTTCTGAGCCAAACACAGAAAATTGTCCATAGATAAGCTGAGGTTAATCCATTCAGAATGAAAGCTTTGTCTACATATTGCTGTGTCCTGGTAGATATTAAGGCAATGGGCATGACAAAAGAATTCTGGTGTTTAGACATGTATTTTTCTTCTGTTAGCATGATTAATTAGCGTCATTAATTAGCATTAAATGAGATATTAATTACAATTTTTCTGTTGCATATATATAAACTATCATGACCAGTCTAAGTCTATAATAGGATGACAGATGACATTGATTTAAACTTTCTGCTTTCCTGGAGGTACCACCAAATTAAATCTTACACCTAAAACCACATTCATTGCAAGAGCCAACCAGTCAAAAATGCATACACATTATCTTCTCAAATGTTGTATCATAGCTATTCCTATTATCCATACAGAGATTAAAAAATGAATGAAAACATTATTTCATCAGGACCAAATCGGAGGGTTTTGGTTTCTTTGCATGGCCAGGATTAGAAAATTATTTTTATCAGTGCTCACATCTCTTCCCGAGGGAGAAACAGCAAAACATAAAGGCAGAGAAAAACCTTCACTGAATAAATATCACACATGACCTGGGAAAGAAATAAAAATTGAGATCTTTCCCTTTTTACTTTGTAACAAGCAATGTTATGTGAAAAAAATTATGTGACAGCATAATGAAGTCAACAGTTTCCTCTTCTAGATTTTTTTCTTTCTTCCCACACCATCTCTTGTAAGAAGATTGTTGTTAAATTTCAACCAACTTGAATAGGATCTTTATTGCTTTATTTGATACAGAGTCTTAATGTGGTAGACCCCAAAGTGGGTGTGTGCCAGAGAGTGTACGGTCTACCTGAGCCAACACGGGAACAGCAGCAGTTCAGATCGACCCTGCTGTAAGCAGTGGCTAACAAAGTGGAGCTCTGGTGCCTTGAGGACTAATTAGAAACTTAGAAGAAAAACAGGCAGTTCCACTAGCAGTAAGAACACGAGATCTAAGTGAGATTCCCATATTTGCTAGTTAAAGATCTGGATCATTGCCCAAAGCTTTGTGTGTGTTTGCGTGTGGGAGTGAAAGAGAGCGGTAGGTAATTGTTACATTTTTCTCTTCTAGAGCTTTTTAGTTGCTTATTTTCTGTTGTAACAAGAGAAGTTTCATCTCAGCTTCATAAAAACTAGTTGTGAATTTTCTTTGTCAGTGTCAGATGAAAGGGATTACTCTTCAGGGTAACCAAGACTGAATATTTTACCTGTTAAATAGAAGTTTTCACTGTTTTTTTTTTTTTTAATGATTCTGCTACCATTTACATTTAAGTGTCAATGTTTCTGTCTTTGGGGGTAGTTCTTGCACTATTTATTTGTTTATTTCTTTTCATGTTTCCTTGCTGTCTAATTGTGTATGCAGCATGTCTTGCAGAAGACAACTTCAGTCTTCTGGAAGGGCTTGTAAGGTTGTTAAGGATTATGCTTTCTGCCTCCCCTCTAACAGTAAGTAACCTTGGAGAACCTTATCCAGTAGGCACGTGAAGCATACTTTTAAAATTAGTTTTTTTCTTATGAAGATTCTGATTTTCAGTTAATAGGTGTTCAGTTAAAGCTGTTCTCTCTCTTCTATTTTGAAATTGTTTGCCACAGTTTAAATTTTCATATTATGTGCATACTAACAAAATACCCATTGTGCTTGCTTTTAAATTACATATTTCAAAGACATATGTCATTGAGCAGAATTTACAGTGAAACTGCAGAACCTGCTTTATGCGTTATAAGGGTTCATATAATTTTAATTATACACCAGCAATGTTTGGCCATAGATCTAACATATGTTAAAGGAAGAAAAGAAACAGCTGTTTTATCTTCCTTTCCTGATACCTCATCTGGGCCCAACTAATAACCCAAATCTCCAAGCTCACAATCCCTCAATGAGCTCTGTCCTGAGAAACACTCCTGAATTTGACCTACAAGATGAATTTCGTTCTAAGAACCTCTGGGTGTAGTCTGTCACTTTGGTTACACAGTTAATATATTATGCAAACTGTATGCTTTGCATTGGAGAGTATTTGTGAAATACCAACTATGTCTCAGCTGTTTGCTAGCAATTGCTGGAGGTTTATTTCTACCTGTGGGACAGACACTGGTGAAATTGAGATTGAGAAGCACCAGTTTGGGCTTTGGGGTTTGTTTTGGTTGGTTGTTTTTATTTGGCTACCCTCCAGTCCTGTCTGGGTGGATCAGGAAGTCTGGTGAGTTCCAGCTTTTTCAAGAATTGCACCAGAGAAGTATGTCATCATCATTCAGGGGCCAAGACATCACAGACTGGAAAAGACAATTCCAATTCGTGTTATTTCGCTCTGACACTGTGGTTCAGCCAAGAACCTAAAGTCCTGAAAATCCTTAGTATGCTGTCATCTGCCATCCTTCTACAGGTTTACACTCTTTCTACATGCCAAGTGAATGTTGACAAACTGTGAATTCAGCATTGATCTTTTTGGAAAAGTCTCCATCAAATCTACACTTTTTTTTCAGCTAGTGAAAAGGAAGAGCTATCAATATAAGTGATCAGTAGAGCTATTAACACTGCTGAGTCACATTGGTCTTTGAAAGGGTTGCAGTTGCCCAGATGCTGTTTTCCAGGTAGTTCAGGGACATTGCAAATGGGCTTTTGTCACTATGCAATCACGAGATGGCTGCTTAGAATCACAGAATGTTTTGGGCCAGAAAGTGCCTTAAAGGTCATCTAGATCCAACCATCCTCTTCATGGGCAGGGACACCTTTCAATAGGCCAGGTTGCCCAAAACTGCATCCAACAAGTTCTGGAGCACTTCCAAGGTCAGGACATCCACAACTTCTCTGAGTGATCTGTTCCAGTACTTCATCACCCTCTGTGTAAAGAATTTCTTCCTAACATCTAATCTAAATCTCTCCTCCATAAACTTACAACTATTGCCCCTTTGTCCTATGACTATTTGCCTGTAGAAAAAGTCACAACCCCTCTTTTTGAAAAGTTCCATTTACGAAGTAAAAGGCTGTGATGAGGTCTCCCCAGAGACTTCTCCAGGCTGAGCAACTCCAGGTCACTCAGCCTTTGTAGGAGAGATGCTGCAGAGTCCCCTGATCATCTTCGGGACTCTCCTTTGGACCTGCTACAGCAGGTGCATGTTTATCATGTGCTGAGGACCCCAGACCTGGACTCAGTAACCTGGGCAGAGTCGCAGTAGAGCAGAGTAGAGAGGAAAAATCCCCCTCCCTCAGCCTACTGGCAACAGTTCTTTGGATGGAGCCCAGTATGCAGTTGACTTTATATGCTGTGAGCACACACTGCTCACAGCTTACTGGGTCATGTCCAGCTTTTCATCCAGGAGAACCCCCAGGCCCTTCTCCACAGGGCTGCTCTGAAAAAGTTCTTCTCTCAGGCTGTACTCATAACTGGGATTGCCCTGACCCAGAGGCAGCACACCTGGACTTGTTGAACCTCATGAGATTCCCATGGGCCTACTACTTAAGTTTGTCTGGGTCCCTCTGGATGGCATCCCTTCCTTCTGTTGTGTTAACTGTACTGTTCAGCTTTGTGTCATCTGCAAGCCTGCTGAGGGAGCACTGTTCATGCCACGGTGAAGATACAGAAGAGCACAGACCCCAGACAGAGCCCTGAGGAACACCATTCCTCACCAGCCTCTTCCTGGAGTGTCCACAAGAGCCATTGACAGCAACTCACTGGCTGTGTCCATCCAGCAAATTCCTTATTCACTGAATAGTCTATCCATCAGAGCCATGCATCTCCAATTTGGAGATAAGCTGTCACATGGAATAGTGTCACAGAAACCTAGGTAAATGACATCAATAAGTCTTTTATTGTTGACCATTGCAGACATTGTCCTGCTGCTGTTGCAATGGGAAATTTCTTTCTAATACTTTACAAGAGCTTTCTTGCTTCAATTTAAGCACACTGCTTATTCCTCTTCCCTCTAGGGACACAAACTGTTCACCATTTTCTTTATCTATTGCTATCTTTTACATAGTGAAGGACAACTGCTGTCTCCTGTCAGTGTTCCTTTTTGTGACACAACTGGTTTTTTCAGTCTTTCCTCCTCCAGATTTTTCAGTCTTTCACTCTTTCCTTGCCAAAATTTTTAGCCTTCTGACTGCTATCTTTTGAAGCCTTTTGTCCTGGTGTGACTAAAATTGATTGCATCTTATTCTGTGTTGTTACAAGTGTGTACATTAGCCCAAGTATATCTCATTGACTTATATTAACAGAAATAGCATCAGTTTCTCCTCATCTGTGGTAGTTTTACTAGTAAATGTCCCAGTATACTCTCCCAGTGTCTCTTCTGTGTCATGGCTATTTCTTTTGACAGTTAATTTCACTTTTTGTATTTCTGCAGTTGTTTTTTTTTTTTTTCTTCCTAAGTTTAGAGGTTTACATTTATTTTTACTGAATCTAGCTGTGGTGATTTCAGACTGTTTCTAAAATACTCACAATTCCTCCTGAGTTGTGATCCCCAGATTTTAGTCCTATGTTATCTATATCATCATCCATGTTGTAAAATGAAGTAGGGACAGGAATAAGATTGAGGAAAAATTTCTTCTCATAGTAAAATTTCCTTGCAATCTTCTTTTGAACTAATGAGGATCATGCTTTAAATATGTTTTATTTACCAGCTGTGAGCTCTTTTGGAACCAGCTTTGATGATTCCATGTAGCCTCTCTCTCTGCTTACAGGAATGTCATGAAGGACAGTATCAAAAGCCTCATTGAGCCAGCTAAACTATCACAGAAAAGCATTCGATTGGTTTTATGTGACTGCCCTTAGATAAATCCATATTGTCTGTTCATCATCTCCTAATAACTGCCAATAATATACCAATAATTGCAAAACTTTTTGGAACAGAATTTACTGCAGTCCACATTTTCTAATTGCCCACCATTCACTTCATCATAAGACTATTAATAAACAGGCATGTCTAAGGTGATGTATATTTTAATGTTAAATGCAATTTCATTGTCTCCTTGCTTCAACTGAATGGAAACCACAGAACTCTTTCTCAGATTTTTCAGTGACTGCTTTGCATTTATCCTTAACCACTTACCTTCTTTCCTTGTTTTTAGCACATGGGTAGACTATAGTTGCAGTCAAGTATGACTGAAAAGCTTTCCTCAGAATTAGACAGGCCTGTTGTACACACAAGGCAGGTAGAAGTATAGCCAGGCATAGATGGACTGTAGCCTCCACAAAAGCTAAGACATGACACACACCAAATGACTGTGAACTACCATTTCCTGAGGGTATATCAATAGTGCCCAAGGTAGCTCTTTGATCAGAAAATGGGCAAGTCACAGACAACAGCCATTCTGACATTATGAAAGAGCCATCTAGTAGCACCTCTGTTTCTACCTTAGTTCCCAAGTTTTCCAAAGTTTCCAAGCAGATCTCTGACTTTTACATCCACCTTTCCTCCATGTTGGTGTGATTAGCTTGTGCCTTTGGTTCTTTTAGCAGTTGGGACTTTATCTAATCCTAACAAATGTAGGCAATGATTTCTGAGTTGGTTCAAACAAATTTTGCTGTCTTCTGTTATCCGTACTGTACTTTCTTCCTTTAGTCATTGCAAAACTGTGAAGTCAGTCAAATGAAATATTCTTATCTGAAAGTCACCATTTCAGATTACAAGGTCTGTCATCCACTGGACTGATTTAGTTTGCAAGTTCTTTCTATTGATGAGACATTGGAACAGATGTCACCATCTCAAGAACTGATGCTCTTGAGAACTGTAGCTGCTCTCAATTAGCTACATTTGCTCAGGCTTTTACCAGACAGCAGATTTGGCCCTTCATACATATATGTGCTTCCTCTTATAATTTCCTCTTTGAAGCAGCTGATAACCCTATATTGGATGTAATTTAAAGATATATCACTGTTTACACCAGCAACTTCTGCAATAGACCACAGCATAGTTTTTACATCTGCTGCTACCTCTACTATTTCCATCAGTAACAGATACTTCTGCACAGAGTAGAAGTAAAATAATAATTTTGAATAATTTGAGTTTTGTACATGCATTCATTATTTGCAGTGGGAAATTGAGTAACAATAATGCTGATATATAAGCAGCTTTTCTTTCTAAAACAGTTAAAATAATCTACAGAATGCACCGACTACATCACTTTCCTTACATGGTTTCTTGCTTATGAAATCATTGAATAGCCTTTAAAATATCTCAGTTTTGATTTTTGGAATACCACTGATGAGCAGGAAATCCTCCTCCAAATGGATCGCTTTACTTTCTCTATAATTCTGGCTTTGTTCTGTCTATGATTGCTGCTGCCTTCAGATTGGAGCAACATCAAATTCACACCTGGCATGGCCTTTTCACCTAAAAGCAACTACTCTCATCCATGAGATTTATTTTCTATATCAGGCCTAATATCTCTAATATTTTTAATACATTCTGTCAGGTGCCTGGTGCTTCACATGAACAGAAATGCATTAAGTGAAATTCAGGGTTTTGTCACGCTCAAAAAAGCAGTAGTATGTGTCACAGAATAGGCACAGTAGTCATAAGGAATCAAGGGGCCACAAAGCAGGAGAGGTGCAGGCAAAACTGTCCTTTGGCATCTGGTAATTCTAAGATGCCTATTAATGCTTGCTGGAGTTGAAAGTTGAAATGTGGAAGGGAGTATCTTCTTACCTCTGTATTTTCCTTTTTCCTTTTGACTGCCCTGGTGGGCTGCAGGCTATTATTTTTTCTTGGAATCTGCCTAACTGCATCTTGTTTTCAAAGTCTTGTCCTGAACCCTTATGGTGAAATATAGTGTAGGTGTTTTGTTACCATTTCATGGCTGATAATTCTTAAACTGAATATTCTAAATCATATTAAACATTAATTGATTAGTTTCCATGAAAAATGACCACGCTATTCTGCTGTATTTTTAGACTGCATATATTATTATCACTCTGGGATTTCTGAAGAATTAAATTCTGGGACCTCACTGCTGCCATAGCAATCAGATAATTAGCACTTAAGAAGTTTTTTCCTCAAATGTCTAGCTGATACAGTAGGCAGATTTTTTAATTTCTTCTTTGGTTTGCCTTAGGCTTTTTACAGCAAACTGCATTAGTAGTGTAAGTCTGGGCTTATACTGTTCTGTGAGTTATCTCATCTTGTTTTTATCCCTTGATCAATTAAAATATTTGCTTGGGTGATTTTCATTTTTCTTTCTCTGCTTTATTATTGTATTTTTGCTTTGTAGAAGTGAATATGCAAGTGTTTCTAGGAAGGTTGCTGTCACACTTTACTTAGGGCTGAAGTAATTCTTTCTTGCATAGCATTTCCCAGTTGTGAGGGCTGCAATATAATGATAAAAATCCATTAGAAGAGAGACAGAATCTTAGTTATATAGGACTGCAAATGTTTTATGAGATTTGCATCAGCTACAAAGCAAGAGGAGTTAGATCATTATCAAAATGTATTTCTAAACACTGGGACAGGAGAGTAAATTGGCTAAATGCTGGCATTTGGAATTTATACAGGGATAATTGTAATTATAAGGATTTTTCTCTGCTTAATTAAAGGCACTCCTCTGCAGAAATAAGAAAGCAATTTACTCTCCAACCAGGCTTTGCACAGTTCTGCCAACGAAGCCTAAGTACCCCTGGCTTTTCTACATTTCAACTGGTAAGTTCTGAGTTTATCTTCCTTACAGAGGTTTGACATGTACATTGCTTAATGGTTTTAGGGTAAATTAAATTATCTAAATTGTCTCGCTTTCCACTGGCTTCTACCTGAAACTGTTAAAAAATACTCTCTGGTGAGCTGAGGAAATGATTCCTTTGAGAAACATGAGAATGTTCCTTGGAGCCTGGAATAGACAGTCCCTCTACATATTACTATGAATCAAAGTTAATTAGTAAGTGTTGGAGTATATTACATTCTTTCCCCGATGGAAACATTCAACTTCTTCAAGTAAATGCTTTGTGTGGCAGCCAGTCTTCTTCCCCCAGTTTCATATGCTGAGCATGATTCCATGTGGTCTGAAATATCTTGTGGTCAGCTGGGGTCAATTGTCCTGGCTGTGTCCTCTCCCAGCTTCATGTGCATCTCTAGTCTTTTTGCTGGTGGTGTGGTATGAGCAGCAGAAATGGCCTTGGCTCCTTGTAAGCACTGCTCATAATGAAAACAAATTTTATTATCAACACTGTTTCCAGCACAAATCAAAAACATAGTCCCATAATATTTACTACGAAGAAAAATCAACTGTATCCATGCCAAAACCAGCACAAATCAATGAATAAAGAGAAAAAAAAAGAAAGTTAGAGGCTCAACAAGCTTGACTTAATACAGTTTCTAGAGCTAGCAGTACGGGCAACATGCTGAGTGTTTTCCGGAGCTGCAGAATGTGCATGTTAAGTGATACATCCTGAAGTGTGTCCTAATTGGCATAGATACAATTGAGTCAACTGCTAACGTGTCTCCGAATCATCTTCAGCCTTTCACGTGTAATTACCCCCTAAAGAAATCAGATCATATGACAGTGCCCTTATGACAAAGGGAAAAAATGACAGATGCTTTTATTGCCTTTCAGGAGGATGAGTATTCTCCAAACATACTATGCCATACATGAAACTGACTATGATTTTGGCACTGTCCCTGTCCCTACCCTTTTAATTTTTGATTCTTTTTGTGAGGCCTGATAAGTAGAAGCAGGAAGAGTCTTTGTGCACCAGTGATTGTGAAAATCTAGATGCAAGTGGTTGCTTCCTGTGTCAGGGCCTCCTGCCACTACTCACTTCCTTAATCTGAAGTGCTGTGATCTTTAACTTGTTCCTGGTGGTTACTCAGCCTGACGAGGCCAGGTCCCTTCTTCTGCACGCCAACTACCGCTTGTTCTACCAAAAAAACTTGGTAGCATTTCATTTACCAAGTGTTACGCCGTAGCTGCCATTTTGTGTGTGCTGTCACAATCTACCTGCCTCTAATTCATCATCCTTAAAAGGTATGTTTGCAGTGATGATTTGTGGCATTTTCTGTAGAAAACTTTTTGCACAATTTTATGGTACGTGAAAGGGAGTGCTGGCTTCTTATTTAAGCCGTTTTCTGTGTTTCCTTTCAAAAGTTGCACCAGCTGTTAGGGAGATCATTTCCCTCCACCCGCATTTGCTTCTTATACTATCTCTTTTTCATTTGTGTCTAATTTACAATATTCAAAAGCTCATATTTCTAGTGGTTAAAGGTTATTGTTAACACTCGAACTAGCAAAAGAGGACACGATGAAATGCAATGGGCTTGACCTGTCAGAATGGAGAAGTGTGACTTCTGAAAGGAAGTGCAATGGTTAATGAAAAATTAGATTGTATTAAGTAAAACTATTTTGCATGTAAAACATTGTATCTTCAGCAACTGAAAAGACATTATATGCCTTTGTATACTTTAAGCTGTGTTTTGCTTTAATCTTCTGTGAATTGCATTTAGTTAGTAGATCTAATTATATGCTATATATATTTATATTTATTCTATATTATTTATTTATACACATATATATTTAGATCTAAAAATATCTGTGTAGGCCTATTTACGTATCTATATACTAACATGCTATGCTTTACCCACTGATGGTGCAGTAAGTGAGCTTCAAATAAATTCTGATAATTAATAAAAAAATGTTTACTCATAACTGTTGATCCGACATGTTCAGCACTACACTGTGTGCAAACAAGAGACTGTTCCTCATGATATGATGGTCTTGCTGGTAATGTTAAGTTTTCCCTTTGGCTAAAAAGAGCAAAAAAAGGGAAAGATTTTTCCCAGAGGCATTTTTGATGTACAATGAGCTCAGAGACTGTGTTTAGGCAGAAGCCAATGTAGTCTCCCTATAAAAGGGGAACCTGGGGTAAGGAGTCACACTTGGTCAGGTTCAAAGGTCTCTACTAAAATATTTGCAGGAGTGTTTACCACATCTGGGTTTTTTTCAGAACTTTAAATTGGTTTTCTTCTCCTAGATGTTTTCAGCACATTTCTTCCAAATATGCTTCATTTCCTGCAAGATATTTCTGGATTTTTGTTGTCTGAAAAACTTCCTCAAATGTATTTCCAGAACATTAAAAAGGTCCAAAGCTTGTATTTACTATTAATTTTTTTAAACACATTTTCTTGTCTCCCATGGCTGATGCTGCATATTAAGTATGAGCCATTTTAGTTCAGAGTTACTGGACCTTTTTCATTGTTGAGCCTCTATGCATGTTTCAGAAATTTAGAAATTTCTTATAGTCCCAATCAGCTACAATTCCTGATGTTGTAGATAAAATAATGGTATGCACTGGTGTCACTTCATGCTCTGGTGAAATTCCTGTTGACTTCCATGAAAGCCTTGCATGAGGAGGCCTCAGTATTAATGAGGGAAGACTTGTTGATTTTGACCCACAGATTTTTTCTGTGCAGAAGAACACTGGAGTATAAGGAGGATAGCTGAAGAACATTGGATGAAACAACAGGCAGAATAAAATTGAAATAAAGGCGTGTTTATACCAGGGACATTGGGTTACTTCTTTTCTCCACAACACATCAACAGCACTGCAGATGTGTTTTTTTGCTGGCAGCTTCAGAAGACAGCCTTGTGAAAGATACCTGGGCTAATCATTGCAATGCAATCCTCACCCTTTACAGAAAGGAGGATTTATTAGCTGGTTTTTGCTAGAATTCTTCTCACAGTAAATAAGTTATTCCAGTGCTCTTATTCTAATGCAACTAGTTTTCTTACAGTGATGAGGTATCATCAGCCTTTCTGGAGCACATATAAAATAAACTATAGATTTTCTAAAGCTATAGTGTTTAGATCTACTTTTTACTTGTCAAGAAAATGAATGATAAGAGATTCTAGTTTCTGTACTCAACTGGACAAATATTGTATTCCTAAAGATATACAGGGTATTTTTATTTGCTACCTAGCAAGTAAAATGATTTTCAGTTTTGTCTGCACTTGGAATAGCATACACTTTTAATATGTGAAATCACATTTATTTATATCTAGAACATCTCTAGGTACCAAATCAAAGAAGAGTTTCAGACTCTGCTTTTGACACTAAACAGATAAAAAGCAGACAGTTTAATGGCGTGAATGAGTCGTGGAGCATGTACTTGTTTAACTTTGTTCTGAGTGGGCCTTCTGTTTAAGAATGGCTAATTAAATGTAATGAGATACAATTTCTGTCTATCAAGGTGCAATGCTATGCACTGTAGAAATGGGAAATATCTAAGGTGTGCAGTAATAACTTTAGTAGTTCCGTATAATCTTTTTCAAAAGCACTGTACAAACCCTTGAGAAATGTGACAAATTAACTCCAATAGTACAAAACCCAGTAACATTCAGAGATGAAAAGTAGTATTTTTTTCTGATTTGGAGTATACAGTATCCTCAACTTTGTTTGCAGTAGGATGCACAGAGCATTTCTAATTGTGTCTTTAAGGCACAGTGCCTCAAATGACTGCATCTTCATGATGGCAGCAGCCACGATGCTTACTCTTGGTCCTTAGCGGCGTAACTTGAAGTAACTTCCAAGACTTGGCCTTGTTACTCCTAGCGTGTTTTGTCTGCTGTCTCCTGGCCATTGGCATTGCCTGTCACTGCCATTTCGGTCACCTCCCTTATATCCTTTCTTGTTTTTAGGTTAGAAGTTTAGATGTTTGTTTCTGATGTGCAATAAGTAATGGGATAAGTACAATAGTTTAATAAATAAACCTGAATTACAACATCAAGAACCTTCTGTTGCTAAAATACATGCTTCTTTATTTCTCATTAGCCTTCCTTTTATGATGCAGTAGACCCAGTAGATTTTGAAGGCTTCCTGATGACGCAGCTGAACAACTTGGACTTAGATCTAGCACAAGAACTTGGGGACTTTCCTGAAGATGATCTGGATGTTGTCTTTACACCCAAAGAGTGCAGGACTTTGCAACCCTCTGTGCCAGAAGATGGGTAAGGAGAATTTCTGTCCCTCCAAAATGCTGCAAAAATATTTAGTTTTGAATAGTTAAAAATAGTTTTGAAGATGTTGATCCAATGTCACTGTGCCACCCATCCAGCCATTTTACAGTTCCTGAACTTTAAATGTTTGAACTTTGCCACTGGCTCTGTTAGGTTTGTTTGCACACTTAATATTATTCAAGTGCTTATACAACTTCCTAAGCTTGGTAGCGGCAGAAGTGAGGTAGGCATCAACTAGGAAGAAGAGTGAAGAGGGACAGGAGAATGGCATGAAAAATAATTCTTGCAGCTGTGATGCCAGAGATGAAAATTGATTCTGATCGTTTAACAAGCACAGTATTGAGGCTTGGGGTGGTGGGGAGGGGCAGTTTGGGTTTTTTGCCGCAGCTGTGTGTTACATGGCATTGATCAGATCACTAAGAATCTCTTTCTCAGTACCTGTCTTGCTTAAATGGGAGGAAATGGTTCATTCTTCACAAGTTTTAGGATGGGGGTGAGTCTTAATTTCTAGTGTAGAAGTCACACATGGTTTTAGGCCAACATTGATGAAATAATTACCCTGTTTTCAACAGCTTAAATTAAATAGGAAGCATGACACTGGTGCTCAGTGGTCCTGCAAATATTTAAGCTGGTTTGAAAAACAGGTACACAATGAGCAAAAGGACTTTTAAGAATGAGAAAGTTCATTGGAGAGTTTTCTGATGTGGTATTAGAAAGTCTGTGCATTGCATACTAAATACTCTTCAGGGACTGTTTCACTGTAAATGGTACCTTTAAGTAAATCTCCAAAGGCCTGTTGAGTTTTGCAAGACTCAGTAACAGTGAGATAAATGTGAAGTCAGCTCCATTTAGCCCCAAACTGATACATTTGCAGAGATGGCTAACTATACAATGTGCTTGGGATGGGGCACTGGCTCCTTACAGTGTTTCCAGGGAATGAACAGCACAGCTATATTCAGTGCTGTGCTGAACCTCCATGCTGAGGGACAAATGAGCTTAGTTATGGGGTCTTGGCTCACAGGGTAGACCTCCATTCCCCCTTGTGTCCCTGCAAAAGTTGCTAGAGGCTGCTCTAATTTTTACCAGCCAGCTGTTCAAACTGGAGCCCTATGAAACAGCCGTATTTGTTCGGTGTTTTCTGTCCGATGTACCAAATGCAATGAGGCTAAGCAGGAAACTCACATTGTGTGATTTTTGCCGGATGTAGACTAGCTGAGTCTTGTTAAGCAAGTTTTCAGTGTACAAATTTCTTCTTGGCCCAGTGCTTCTCTCAAATAGTTCAAGAGAACAAATACAGTAGAGATGAAATGCCATGTTAGGTTACCTGAGAACTCTTTGAATCACACAGCTTCTAAGGAATTTCCTATTATTTGGACAAAAGGTGATTTTCACTTGAAGTTACTCATAGAAAAAGTCCCAATCTTTACAAGGTATTCTTGTTTTTATGTGGATTTGTGAGAGAGAGTGGATGTGGGAGACAATGAATGTTTGGGGTTTTTTTTCTTGAAGTAATCTTTTATTTAAATGATGGACAAAAATATTGAATTAATAATTCAGCTTTTGAAATTACATCTAAAATTAGGCCATTTCTTACCTATTTCCAAGATTACTTCCCACTCTGCCTGGTGTTTAAAACAGCAGTTACCTATTTGTTTATGCAGTAGGAGACCACGCAGGTTCATGCTGTACAATCAGTTTTAAGCCTGATTTGCACCACAAAGTTATTAAGTGTTTTATAAGGAGTCTGTGACAAAGCTCAAATAGTGGGTACCAGCAAATATGCTTTCAGCAGATTTTTTTAGGCATCAGCTTGCCACTTAGCCATTCATATTGCTATCATTGATAGCATTTTTACAGAAAATCCTGGTCATGGGTGCCAGGATGTGTTAGGGAAGATGAGAACACAGGAGGGGCATGCACCAAGGATTGGCCTGCAGGCAATGCAGTCTTTGATGTCTCTGTGCACTGACAGCAGGAAACAGGTACCACTGACCAAACTGGGTTAATGTGCTGCCTGCCAGCAGACACACCTCCCACCTGAACCGGAGGCAGGAACCACCAGAGACAGGGGCACGCGACAGCCTGGCATCAGCCAAGGCTCTGACCACCGTGCACACACAAACCCAAATCAGCTCTTAGCCAGCCCTGATAACCAGTTGCAAATCGCTTAAGAGTTCTATGTGGAAAGTGCTAAAAATTATCATACTTTTCACCTGTTCCTGTATTGAATGTGTATCCTACCTACCCTTTTTCTCACTTGGATTGGAAGATGTGACAAATTATTTTGGAAAAGGTCATTAAAAAAATTAAGAATAAGGACAGGGGAATTATGCCACAGCATCATGATATGAAGTTCATGGACATTGTCCATGGCTGAAAGGCTGCAGTTCCAAATAGTACCCAGTCTATCAAGGAACGCTCACATCCCCCTTCATTAAAGCAGACTTATTGAAAAACAGGAAATTAAATTATAATGTATTCTTAGAACTTAAAGCTTTGGTATGCTCTCTGATCAAAAGCTTAGTGTCTCTTTTTTAGATTTCTCTTTGTTTTAGTGAGAAAGAGAAAACTTCACATATATAAAAACTAGCTATTTGCAAGAGTCCAGGAGCTGAGACCTCTAAAAAGATATTTCTGTATCTTGAGACTTATTATCAAGTTTTGAAAATCACAAGGTTGGTTATGTTGTATAATTTATTTCATTTTACTATATTTTATTGCAACATCACTCTTATATTTCTAAATAGATAGTATGGCAAGAAGTTACCTCTATTAAATGTATGTTTGTATGTTTATCAGCACAGTACCAAAAATCTGCATTAGGGAATTCATGCAGTACAGAGGATTTTTTTGAACCTCAAACAATAGTTTAGCAGTAAAATAAGTACACAGAAGAGGACTAACAGAGAGGCCTTTATATGACTAGCATGTTTTAATAAATTTGTTTTCCTGAAAGTGTGACTTAGGAGCTGAAATATGTTGCTTTTTCTGCAGGGTTGAACTGGACTCACATGTCAAAGATTGTGTTCAGACTTACATCCGTGAGTGGCTGATTGTTAATCGAAAGTAAGTGACGTCAAACTAAATAAAATTAAAATACATTGCATCTTACTTATCAGAGAGGAGATGTTTGCTGTTATAAGTAATCCTAAATTATAATTATTTTAGTCAGCGATTGAAGATAAGAACTTACTTTTCAGTAGTATAAATAACTGCATTGTTTTGTTTGAGATGGTGTGCATTGCCAAATACTGTTGCATCTGCTTCTTAATTATCAGGCACTCTGGGAATGGATGGGAAGTTGATGGGAAGAAATTCACAGCAACCCTCTGTAATGATTTATCTTAATCAGGAAAACTAGTACTGTTTGATCCCACTAAAAGGAAAGATAACAGGGATAAAGATTATATTTGCATGCTTTTCTCCTATTCATGCCCTGAAAATTCAAAATGATTTGATTTCCAAATGTGTCTGAAAACTCAAGGATTATGGACTTTCCCAGCAGTGATTGAGTGTATTCATGGGATTATCAGTGTTATACCCAAATTTACTATTTTACATCAGTAAATGATTTCTGCACGTGAGGTCAGTGTAATTCAACACACAGAGTCGGGCCTGTAGTCATTATAAGTGATTAATTTCCTCTGATTTATTTCTATTCTATTCTATTCTATTCTATTCTATTCTATTCTATTCTATTCTATTCTATTCTATTCTATTCTATTCTATTCTATTCTATTCT
>NC_031799.1:25353846-25597410 GCF_001522545.3 Parus major
TATTCTATTCTATTCTATTCTATTCTATTCTATTCTATTCTATTCTATTCTATTCTATTCTATTCTATTCTATTCTATTCTATTCTATTCTATTCATTTCTTATGTAAAATGTGAAGGGAACACTCAATCAGTGCTCTCTGTTACAGGGATGTCTGTTCCCAGACTCTTAGGGGAGTCTGTGAGATGTCTTGCCTCCTTCCCCATCACCTCATCCTGTTCTTCAGAAAGAGGTCTTTGGAGCTCTGTTTTTTCTGTAGCACTTCCTCTTCATGAGCTTCTGCACTCAGGCCTAGCTTTTGAAAACTTTTTTCAGCTTTTGAAAAGCAGAAGAAGCAGCTGGTGGTTGAGTGCTGACACATTTGCTGCCACTTTGCTGGCCCCTTCGCTCGCCCTTGTTACTCTGTGTTTTTCTGACACGACATGCATCAGCCACCAGTGCCTTATGGGTTTACAATGGTGATTGTAGAGGAACTTGCACTGCTTAACTGTGCAGCTTGTGCTCCTCAGTGGAGCAGATGCTGGGAGTTATTAAGAGACTTCCTCCAGGGGTGCTGATGAAACTGAATTCTCAGAACTGCTCTGCAGTGAGTCACTAAAAGTAGGCCTAGTGGGTTTTGTGGGCTCTCCTCCTGCACCACTCAGAGCAGAGGCACTAGCTCTTGCACACAGTGCTGTTTCTGAGCATGCTGTAAAGAGCCAGCATGCAGCTTTGTGCACAGGAGAAGGGAGTGAGCAGTAAAGTAGGTGAGGTGAAAAATAGAACATAGCTATCTTTACATTTATGTTAGCTGGTAGAAATGTGAATGGAGCCATAGAAATACACATAAGTGGAAAGTTTTGCTATTTTACTATTTCATTCATTCAGGTGAGGTAAATTTGTATTCAACATCTTTATTGAGCAGTGGACTCTGCGGTAAACATGATTGTGGACTCTGCCAGAGGTCTGAGCTTTGGTAGCTGTGGCTAACAATGCAAGCAAGTTATTAAAAATTGCAAAGAACAAAACACTACCATATAAACTGCAGTGTCACATAAACCAGTGATAGATTGTTATTGGGAATCTTATGCTATGCTTGGACAGGTTTTTTTTCCAAAACAGGGCTGGGAGGAAGAAAAGATGTTAAGAGAGAAGTGAGAAAAAAGTAATTATAGAAGGCTTTCTGTTGTTTTGAGAAAGGCTGGAAAAACTATAGTTGGCTACTTAACAGATGTTATAGAACAGGTTGCTGAATATATTGTCTGGTGAGCTATGGGTGAGAGAAGCGTGTGAGTGATCTATTTGATTTGTTCATGAATGTGAAGGTTCCAAACAGGAAATTGAGGACTCTCCAGTGGGTGGCATGAGCAGATGTCGTTCTTAGGCCCCAGGGTAGAGAGGTATGCGACAGAAAAGCTGGGCACAGCTGGAGTCCATGTGGCCTTTCAGGAGACCAAATGGGAAGCTTGTCCTGTGCCTGTTCCTCCTTTCAGTTGTCCTTTGTTCTTTTTCCTCATCTAATTTTTCTAATTCAGTGTGTGCTCATTAAATTGACATGTGTATTAAGACCATGGTTTGCCACTTGGTGAGTTGTAATTGCTATAATGCTTTTAAAAATAAATAAACAAGGTAAATAATTTTTCCAGGAGTACTTTAGGGGAAAGACATCTCTAGTGTAGCTTTCACACCACAGAGAAAATGTGAACTCGGGAACATAAATTTCTCCATTAATCATTTGTTTGCCACCAGAGGTAGTGAAAAAAATCTGTACAACCTCTTTTGGATTCTTAAATGTCTTAAAGTTATACAGAATTTCTGCCTTCCATTCTGGATGATTACAGTGGTTCCAAAACAAGGTCACATCCAAGGAGAGCTGGGATTGTCTTTTTATGACCAGTTTTCATTGCAGTGAACTGGCAAACTAGTAAAATACAAACAATTAAAATTAAAACACATCAGAGCATATAATTCAGTTACTCCCAAAATGTAATAAAAAGGTGTCTCCCTGATCAATAATTGCTTACTGTGTCTTCTTTATGAAAGTACTCAGATGTTCAGTCATTTCTTTGTGAGTGTCACAGAAAGAAAAATGGATGAAGCAGGATTTTGTAAAAGAAGGAGGTTGATTGCAAAAGGATAGTCAGAGGATTTAGCAAATTGCATGCTGAAGTGAAAGAAACAGGGCTCTGGATGCATCTAACATCTTTTCTTCAGGGTACCTGCTGGCTTTTTTTCTATCTGCCTCCAAAACGTAACTTGAAATTTCAGGAGAATTTTTCAAAGCTGCCAGCCTGAAGGGTTGAATTGTGGCATAGAAATAGCCCTCTTCAAATTCAGGCAGTTTTTTGGAAGATGTAGATTGTTGTATGAATTGTTATCTGTATTAACTTGGAATACTAGCTAGGTCCAGGATAAGAGCAGTAAGAGCTTTGATGTATATAACTGAAGAAGCCAGCCAAGAGATAAGTGATCCTGATCCATTTTCTTAAGGTCGTTGAAATAATTACCCTGATGAGAAAGGAGATCAGAGCAGATTTTGTACCTAGGTCAGGTTTTCCTGCTGTCTCAGGCTTATACTCTATAGAAAAATAATCTGAATTACTTTTTTCCTTTTAAACTGTTTTTAATATACATTATAGAGTTGCAACGGTGCTTTAAAATACATTAAAGTTGTGAAATGTCACATTTTTACATAAAAGCTGTGCTACACTGCTTTTTGCAGAGCAAAAATAATAAATAAATAATTTTTATTTTGTCTTTTCCATTTTATTTTCCTTTAACACCTCCTCATGTTATCCTGACTTGGGCTTCTCCAAAAAAGAAACCAAGGGAATTCAGATACTTGGAGCCTGAAAAACAAGGGATCCCGAAAAGATTTTCACAAAACACTTCAAAAACAAACATTTGAATCGGAAACATTGGATTCTGGCAATGCAACTTTTCAGGTACATTTTCTTCACTTTGGGAAAGGTGATCAAATACAGCAGCTTCTCTCAAAAGAAGCATCTGGTGTGATGTAATCTTGAATGTTGTGTGCAGTTTTGGTCACTGGAATATATGAGAGATATAAAGCTATTGGGCAGCATCCAAAGGAGGGACACAAAGATGGACCTTGTAAAGGTGAAGATTTATGAGAAGTGGCTGAGGTCACTTGGTCTGTTCAGCCTGAAGGAGAGGACACTGAGGGGGAGACCTCATTGCAGTCTATGTTTTCCTTGTTAGGCAAAGAGCAGGGGCAGGCACTGATCTCTTCTCTGTGGTGAAGAGTGACAGGACCTGAGGAGTTGTGTAAGGGAGGTTTCAGCTGGATATTTGAGAAAAGTCTTTCACACAGAGGGTGGCTGAGCACTGGAACATGCTCCCCAGGGCAGTGGTCACAGTCCCAAGCCTGACAGAGCTCAAGGAGTGTTTGGACAATGCTCCCAAGCACATGGTGTGATTCTTGTGGTGTCCTGTGCAGGGCCAGGAGCTGGACTCTGTGATCCTAGTGGGTCCCTTCCAGCTCAGCATGTTCTGCGATGCTGTGATCCATGATGGCATCAAGCAGAGCACCATGCTCACCCTCAGGCTTCATGGCAGAGGAAGCATTAAGATCCCCTCTGCAGATCACCAAGAGCCATTCTGTGGCCACAAGCCACAGCTCAACATTTTCTTGTTTTCCAACAGGTGGGGCCCCAGCACGTGCACGCTGTCCCGGAGGAGGCCTCGAGGACTCCGGCCTGCTCCGACCTGGAGCTGCGCAGCCTGCAGCCGGACCCCCGGCTGGAGCACCTGCTGCGGCACGTCAGCGCAGAGGACTTTGAGAGGCTGAACGAGGAGGCACGCCGCACAAACAGGCACCCCGAGCTCCTCGCCCTCTACCCCTCCGTGGATGAGGTGAGGGGGAGGCCAGCTGTCCTGCTAGTCTTTCCCACCTGGCTGTCCCAGCACGCCTGAGGTTAAAGCTGCACCTCAGTAGATAAACACTACGCTGCTCTCAGTGTGGGCCAAGGCACATGCTGGTGATACGACTATGTCACGGTGTCACCTTCCACAGTAGCTTGTTCTTGGAGCCCACAACTGTAAATATTTGGTGTAAATGCCAGATAGGGGTCAGGAATGTAAATATTCAGAAATAATAAATCTATTTTATTTCATTTCTGGAGACATTAACTGCCCACTGAGTGAAGGAAGATGCTAGTCTGTAATAGTGTCTTGGCTACTGTCACATAAATGTTTTAATCGAGTATGTAAATTTACAGTTCTTTTAATTGAATATGACTGTTTAATGATAGGAAGATGCAGTGGAGATACGGCCAGTGCCAGATCGCCCAAAAGAACATCTGGGCAACAGGATTTTGGTGAAACTGCAGACTCTGAAGTAAGTAATCCTTCACAAGCATTGCTCACCATTTCTGAATTCACAACAGTGTACTGCTGCACACCTTGTTAAACCACTGCAGGTGTCCTGTACAGCACCATTCACTGGTCAAGTGTTCTTTCTTAGTGTAGGAGAAAATTATTTCTATCCATCTTTACAGAAGTCTTTAATTTGCCAGGATGAAAAGGAGTTGGGAGTGAACCCAGATTATATATATTAAAATAAAATAAAATTTAAAAATAAAAGAAAAAGATAAAGAAAAAAAGAAATAAAAAAGAAAGGCGATTGATGTTCTGTCAAGTCCTACACTCCTGGACTTTCATTGTGGTTTAACCCCAAACAGCAGCTAAGCCCCAGACAGCCATTCACTCACTCCTCCACCAACAGGGTGGAGGAGAGAATCAGAAAAGTAAATCTGGAGAGCTCATGGGTTGGCACAAACATTTTAATAGGCAAAGCAAGTGGCACAAGACAAGCAAAGGAAAGCAAGGAATTAACTCACAGGTTCCCAGGGGCAGGTAGGTGTTCATCCATCTCCAGGGGCGCAAGTCCACACATGATGTGGCTTGGGAAGACAAATACCATCACTCCAGATTTCCCTGCCTTGCTCCTTTTGTCCCCCATTTATATTCCGAGCATGGTGCCACATGATCTGGAATATCCCTTTGGTCATTTGGGGTCACCTGTCCTGTCTGTGTCTCCTCCCAGTCTCCCACACAACCCAGTCTCCTCACCAGTGGGAGGAGTACCAACAGCAGAAAAGTCCTTAGTTTTGGGTAAGCCCTGCTCAGCAACAGCAAAAACATCTTTATATTATCAACCCTGTGTTCAGCACGAATCCAGAACCCTAGCCCCACTCTGAAGAAAATTAATTCCCCCCCAGCCAAAGCCAGAACAACTTGATAAAGAGAAAAAAAAAGCAACATATGATAAGTTTTAACTGATCTCTGAAACCACCTTCCTGTCCAATTTAGAAAATACATTGCATGCACTTTACTACCCTTCTTTTCCTCTTGAAATCATCTAATATAATGCACTAATAAAAAAAAAATTCTTAAGACTTTGAGAGAACTGAGGTCTGGAGCTACGTATTTCTCTGCATTTTTTAATGAAAGTACCAGTCAAAATATAACTCTTCCATTTTTTTTATTATACACAGCCATAGAAGCACAGTATCAATCAGTGTCTTGCGTGTCTTTCCCCAACAGGTTTGATATAGAGATAGAACCTTTGTTTGCATGCATAGCTCTCTATGACATAAAGGAAAGAAAAAAGGTAAGTGTGTATACAATGTTTTTGTTCAGTTGGTCTGGGTTTTTATCTCAGGAGTAATAAATTAGGAAAATTTACAAAAAACTTACTACTGTTTTACATATGCAATCTGATTGAGGCTTCTTGTTATGCAATCACTCACATGCTTCCAATTGTTTACTTTATAGTTGTAGTTACAACTTTTGACTTGTTTTAAAATAAAACTTGAAGCATTTTTGCTTTACAATATATTTTAATCTCTTCTTTCTTTTCAAGATCTCAGAAAATTTTCATTGCGACCTCAATTCTGACTCATTAAGGGGATTCTTGCGTTCTCATACACCCTCCATTGACTTGTCTACTCAGGCAAGAGCAGCAGTATTTTCTGTCACTTATCCCTCATCAGACATATACCTGGTAATAAAGGTATGTTATAGTGCTGCTTTGACACCATTCTGCCTGTTCCCAGCTGTTCCTTTTGCCTGAATTCACAGAACTGACAAACATGGCTTTTGTCTAGATGAGATGAATTATGATGGTTTTTAATAGCAGTATGTGAACAGGTGTCCAGTGGTATATCTCATTCTCAGCTAAGAAGTTATATTAATATCTTGTGTACAGTTCTACTAAGTACATAGAATTTCTTATCTTTGCCTAAGGGAAATTAAAAATATAGTGAAATAAGGCACTTTTAAAAATTTTATTTACATTCTGTGGAGGTATTTTGGCATCGGTTTAGTGCTCTTTGCATAATTTTGTTTGCTTAATTCTGAAACTGAGTTAGTCTGAACCACTTCTTTTGGAATGTGTTAATTATGATTTCAGTGAAAATGCAGTAGCAAGTGATTTACATATATATTTTCTGCTTTCTAACAGATGGAAAACTAGAAGGTTTAGTATCAGTTACTTCATAAAGACAGTTTTAAGACATTATATACAACTATATATCTAGGCAAGTTCTTTCAAATTGCTAGAGAAACAACATGTTACTATTTGGATGACATTTTTTCTTTAATTGTCTTATTTTACTTCTTTTTGTAGATAGAAAAAGTACTTCAGCAAGGAGAAATCGGAGATTGTGCAGAACCCTACATGGTTCTTAAAGAAAGTGATGCTGGCAAGGCAAGTAAATAACTGTAAAGAATATTTAGATTAAAAAATGCATGATAAAAACAAACAACAAAGAAAGAGCAGACCCTTTGAAACAGGATGGAATACCAAAAACACTGGAGGGTAAGCCAGTTAAATCATCCATGGTGCAAGCAGTTTGATGTCTGTGACTGACAGAAAGAAATTAGGAGATGGCAAGGTGCATTCTTGTTACTGACCCCTTTGGAAATCAATACTGACAGAGTCTTGAGTCATGAAGCAGACAGGGATGAGCAAAGGAGGTAACTGAAAGGTATAGTTAACAGAAATACTTGTACCTCAGAGACATGCTATTGATTTGGATGGGCAGACAGCCTATTGTAGTGTGCAGCTGTCCAGTTCAGTACTGTTGTCCATAGATAATGTGAGTTCTGTTCAAGGAATTCATGATCATTTACCTCCCTGGAACAGACTGAGTGTTTGCTGGGCTTCCACATGTCTCACCTTCAGAATATTGCTTTCAATAATTTATTTTATTTTCTGTACCTGATGAAAGAAGTAGAACCTGCTAATATTTCATGATTATTATTCTGGATCTGACAATAACTACAAAACAATTTTCTGCATTTCTATAATGCAAATGAACTCATTGAAGGGAAATAGAAGTGAATGTACAAATCAAAACAGCTACAGTTCTGTCAGTGATGTAGCAAGAAAATATGAGAGATACCAATGCAAATTATTTACTGAACTGTAAATATGTAACTTACATTTTTGTCTATGGTAGCATTGCAATAACTGATTACTTTTGAAACAGAGATTATTTTCTTTGTCACAGACAAAAGAAAAGATTGAAAAACTGAAAGCACAAGCTGAATCCTTTTGTCAGAGGTTGGGGAAATACAGAATGCCATTTGCTTGGATTCCTATAAGCCTAACTAATTTCTTCAACCTTTCAACGCTTGAACGAGAAATACAAGAAGCTGAAGGTTTAAACGGTACTTGTCTAACTTTTCTAAGTAAGGCAAAATTACTCTTCAGTAGATCTGGATATAGGAAACAATGTTATTCACTCTGGCATCTAAAGTGAATCACTGATTTAAAGTCATGTCTTGTCACCTTTCCTTTCCAGTCCTACAAACACTTACAAATTAATTGTGCTCACTGTGTTGTCTCTGTACATTTATTTTTATGTCTTTTTTTGTCTCTTTTAAGACCATATTCTTTCATGGCTTAGGTCCAATTTTCATTGAACACTGGCTTTGTTGTAAAATTCCCTTTGCTCCATGGATTTAGCAAGCAATACTGAGCAGTCAAGATACCAAACATCTCAGTTTGGTAGGCAGGACCATTGTTCAATGTGCTTTATATCCCATGAACTAAAAATTTAAATAAACTTCTGCTCTGCAGCAGAAGTAATGGAACTTCAATAGGTGTGTCCTAGTATTACACTATTTCACATAGTCTGACATAAAATAAGCAGAATGAGTTTGGTACTCTATCCTCTGATGTTGGTGAGATGTTTCTGTGGTTTTCTAGTGTATTCTGAGAAACTTTTTGCTGCAGCAAAAAGCAATAAACAAGATGGTAATGCATTTAATTTCCCTTTGAAGGGAAAGGATCCAGTAGTGACAAGAAGGCAACATTGCTGCAGGGAAGAAGGCTTTCTGAGAGAAGTTTCAGCTCAGAGGACAGCTACCCAGCATCAAACTTCAAAACAATCTCTCTGACCCTTGGCACCTTCTTTAAACAGGTACTCTTTAGAACAGGATTCTCTTTAGTTCTGATTTCATAAGACATTTTTTATCTATGTAATATGAATTGTGCTGGGAAAAGCTACTAGTTATATTTGTGTGGGGACAGAGGATAACTGCAGTCAAGTAAATAGTAGCCCACTTGCTTTGGATGCCTCAAGGACATGGTTCACTCATTAACTTTTTCTGCGTCTTATGGAGTACTGTTGAAAGGTACTGATTTTTGTCTTTCTCTTGGTAGGAAGGAGACAGGCTCAGTGATGAAGATCTGTTTAAATTTTTAGCAGATTTCAAAAGATCATCTTCCTTGCAAAGAAGAATTAAGACTTTACCAGGTACGTACTTAATTTTGGATGGAAGGTCTTATGTGTATTTTTCTCCCCTAAACTGTTTTGTAAATTCCAACCCCAAAATATATTTTACTTGAGTTTAAAGCCTATAATATGTGCCATTGTGGAACTTCCTGGGTTTCTGGTATCTACCTGAACACAGATGCTTTTGAATTTTTTTAAATTTTTTTTCTGCATGAATGAGTATGGAGATTTAGATTTAGTTTGATATTTTTTTAATTATTTGCTTTTCTCCCTAATTTACAGAGTGCCTACTGGATATCTTTTGTTATTATTCAAACTGTTTGAAGTCAGTTCTTCAAAGCAAATTTGTAGGATCCTTGCTACTTCCCTGCAATGCTTTGAAATGGTACATATTTTATAGAGAGAAATTAAAATGTGTACACATTTCATCTTAGCTTGACATTAGGGTCAGCATTAGTTAACAAAGTAGAGAAGTATGTGCAGTGTTTAGCTACTGTCAAACACCTGACCAGCTTAATTTTTCTTTTTTAAGTAAATTAGAGCTCAACCTCTTCTTCATTGTGGAGTAACCTTAAAAAATATGAACTGAGGGCAAAGCTCCTTCTTCATTTCTAGTTGAGTGCCAGAAATTACAAGTCTGAGTTCCACAAACAGTTTTAACTTATCACAGCAGAGAATTTAAATTGAAAGTCTGTTTATCCTGGGGTAAATGTTATCAGTATTAGCTGTGTAACTGCTCACCACAGAAAGCATAGCTTTCCTGGTGGGTGGTGTCTACTTTGGCAGAGATTAATCTGAGCAGAATCTGAGGGGGAGATGGAGTAAGAGAGAACTGTATGAGACAGCACACCTTTTGTTTGTCTCCCAGACAATTTTGTTACTTGTGTGTGAAAGACACTAGAACACCTGACAGCATATAATATTCCTTCTTTCTTTCTATTTCCTTTGAAACATTACAGGGTAGACATAAGGAGCTATGTGTTTCCCTGACTGTGAAGGGATGTGTGTAGGCTATTTCCTCTGTATCATTCTGTACCTAAGCTTTCCTTCTCATCCAGCCCAAGAACCAGTTGTTTTTTTCTGCACTGTTGCTATGTAACCTTACATATTGTTTTAATTTTTCTTTTATTATGCACTCATCATTTTTTATATTTTTGCTAAGATTTTGTGATTTAATTGTAAAGGAACACTTAAGGTGGAGATTTCCCCAGCTCCAGAAAACATTGGTTATTGTCTGACACCAGAACTACTCCCAGTGAAGCCATTTTCAGAAAACCGCAATCGCCCTCACAAAGAGGTTTTGGAATTCCCAGTTAGAGAAGTGTATGTTCCCCACACCATTTATAGGTAAGAAATAACATATATTTTTATAATTTCTTTTAAAAATGTGATTCAATTTTTTTTTCAGAAATAGAAGCTAAACTAATTATTCTAAAAATAGAAAATATTTTTTTAAAAAAGTCTAAAGACATTGTGTTGGGCTGATGATTTAATATGCCTAGCCATTACAAGATAAGATACCCGCAGGATATTCTATAATGTGTTTGCTAATCTAATTGTATTGTCTTTTGAAAAGTTTTCTATAACATAAAAAAAAAACCAGCTTTAACAACCGTCATTGACTTGGCATCTATCTATCTATCTATCTATCTATCTGTCTGTCTGTCTGTCTATCTATCTATCTATCTATCTACCTATCCTCCCTTTTTTTGGTGTTTGTTTGGTTTTGGGGTTCTTTTTCCAGTAGATTTCATTTTCATTTTTAACACTTCTGGTAAATGTTTATGCTCAGTTGTTGCTATTGTTAATTTGGAGTTACTCCTGGGCTCTGCCACAATTCAGTGGTATTCAGTCTCCCGAGGGCAGCTCACAGCACCAGTACACTAAAATGCAGAGTTATGGTACTTCTGGCTTCTCTGTGTATCAAAGATAGAATTGGATGGTGGTAGAACTTTAGTGCAAACTTTCCTATAGGGAAAGTACTTTTTATAGAATTGAAAGTGGAAATGTGAATGAACGTGAGTGAAGATGCCTTTTTTTAGTTTAATGAAAAAAATAAGACAGGATTTTAACTTCCTACTTGTTGTCTGGCCCCAGTAAGTGTCAATTCCAATGTGCAGTCTTGCCCTGTCTAAAGGCATGCTTCTGACCAAAAACCATTAGCAACTGCTGTGTTTCTGAGCTACAGCAACAGTTGAGTCTGCACAGAATATTCTCTCTTTAAATCTCATCAGGTTCTCACTTCTGCAGCCAGACATAGTGAATATCAAAGCCACCATGCCAAAAATTAATTTGTGCTTCTCCTAAAGCAAATTTGGGTGTCTCCACATTATCCTTCTGTTGCCACGGTGTCTGTATTGAATATTTACAACCACAGTAGAGGAAATACTCGCTGTCACTCAACAGTCACAGTCTTCAGCAAGAATTCACACCTTACATGCTTAAACCCTTTCTTTAGTCTCTGTTTTGATTTTCACTCTACGTTAAAGTCATGGTAACAGAACGTAGGACAAAACAAAGTAGGATTTGTTCAGCCTAACTTGTAATAATGAAGACAACATCTATAAAAAATAGTTGCCTTCATTAATCTATACCTGAATTAGTGTATCAATGGTATGATATGCATAGTTAGGTGATGTATGCCAATGAACATCAAGTACAGCTGTAGCATGGCACTGACAAGTCCTCCACTAAACCATGTCCCAAGCAGTATATCTACATGTGACTTCACAACTTCCCTGTATAGCCTGCCAATATTTGACAACCCTTTGATGAAGAAATATTTCTTAATATCCAATTTAAACCTCCCCTGGAGCAACATGAGGCTGTTTCCTTTTGTCCTATTGCTTGCTACTTGGGAGAAGAGGCCAACCCTCATCTAGCTACACCATGCTTGCAGGCAGTTGTAGAGAGTGATAAAGCCCCCTGAGCCTCCTTTTCTCCAAGGTAAACAAACCCAACTCCCTTAGCTGTTCCTCACAGGGCTTGTGCACCAGACCCTTCCCCAGCTCTGTTGCCTTCTCTGGACACACTCCAGCACCTCAATGTCCTTCTTGGAGTGAGGGGTTCAGAAATGAACACACAGTTCAAGGTGCAGCCTCCCCAGTGCTGAGTACAGGGGGACAACTCCTGCCCTGCTCCTGCTGGCCACACTATTGCTGGCACAGGCCAGGATGCCATTGGCCTTCTTGGCCATCTGGGCACTGCTGGCTCCTGTTCAGCTGCTGTCACCAGCACCCCCAGGGCCTTTTCCTCTGGGCAGCTTTCCAGCCACTCTGCCCCAGCCTGTGGCACTGCCTGGGGCTGTTGTGACCCGAGGGCAGGACCCAGCTCTGGGCCTTGTTGAACCTCACAGCACGGCCTTGGCCCATGATCCAGCCTGTCCAGATCCCTCGATGGAGCCCAATGATCCTTTACTTAATTTAACTGTCATGCAATTATTGTTGCTCAGTTCTCCACATAGTGACTACTATTTTAAGTCTGAGATTAACCCATGAAGAGTAACTCTGAATTTTAATAGATAAAAAATGTTTCATATTATTTTATTTCCTTTCTTCTAATCTGAATAGTAGAATCATCTTATTTTATTTGAGCAATTTGATAACATTTAGTCATAGCTTGCTAGTGCCTTCAAGGTGATTTAATATTTTCTAATTTTCAGATACAAGTCTGCAAACCATTTTTTTTTACCAGTGCTATACATGTGGACACTGGGACAGAAGGTTGTCAAAGGTATTTCAGAGGGATTAAATTAATTTTTTTTCTTTTTTTTTGGGTAATGGCTTTTTCCTTTGTGATAGGAAAAGTGGAGCCCTCTGTTATAGTCTTTGAACTCAGGTCTTGCAAGCTTTTTTTTTACTGGTGTAATGCCATTATTTTAAATGATGCTATTTTTGATTTATGCCAGTGAGATCAGCCAGCCCACTTTCTTTGTGCACTGTGAAATTGAGCACTTCTTTTTGTTGTGTACTTACATTTCTTTAATAAAAATATTTTGCTGAAAATGTCAAAACATTCCAAGATTTACTTCTTTCATACCCCTCTATTTTTAATAGGAAAAATAATATAATTTAAAGTTTGTTTGTCATTTTATTTTCTCATTAAATGTAAATGAAAATGATGCTGTTTACTGCCACTATGAAATGTTGGTGCTGAAGAAGATGGATTTGTCACATCACTTCAGCAGTAACTCAGCTTAACCAGGCACAGGAAATCCTGTCTGTGATAGGGGTAGTACCTAACGTTTAGGGGGTTTTTGGAGGAAGGGGGGAAAAAACCCTTTTCTTTGCGGTTTCATTTCATTTAGTTGCAAACCACTTAGCGATGTTCTCAGACTTGCTGTATTCTGCAGTGTGAGCTGCAGGCCTATGCTTTGCTGGTAATCATTCTACCCCATCCTTGACTAGTTCTGGGTGAGGAAAAGTTATTGATGAATAATGGTGTCTCACTCCTGTTACTGCTCTCACAGCATTATTTACTCCTCTTTGCCTCTCTGCCTGTGGAATCCAAAGAGAGCATGTCTACTATATGTGAGTCTTCTACGGGCCCTTTAGTTTAGTTTAAGATCTGTCCACCAACTCTTCAGATGATTCAAAATTTTAGCAACATGAGAAAAATCATTCAAACTATTTTCCAAATTATCCAACCTAAAATATGGAATATATGACTCATATGCATCCTCTTGAATGTGGCATGTTGAAGTTCTGTCACTACGCCATTTTCCTAGTCAATGGCTGACTGGAATAGGTTTCCATGTTTGGTTAAGTATTTGTGATGTGCTTTTTAGTTTTTAATCATTTTTTTTCCAAGGATTCCCCACCAAAATTGTAAAAGAATCAACAAATATTGAAACCTATAACTAATGGATACATCAGCTTTTGTTTCTGATTTTTAAAACGTAAGTTTTAAATGTCAGTGTTAACTTATACATCACTCCTCACCTATAGAACATTCCTGGTTTGTATCAGTAGGGACTACTTGTACATATGTTGAGTTTTGCTGTGTATGGAATTTTCATCACAGTCATCAATGAAGATGCCTAATATTCATAAAAACTTTGAGATGCACTTGTTGACACCTTACGCGAGGTGTAATCTAGCAAAGACAAGGATTCTTTTATCTGCACATATGCACAAGCAGTATTAACAAACACTAAAAAAGAACGGTCACAGACTTGAAACTCTGAATAGATTTTATTTTGGCAGAGGTTAGGTTGTGTTGCTTTGCCTATGGGAAGTGATTAAATCACTTGGGCTAAGCCCCGTGAAAGTGTAGGAAGGTCCACAAATCTGCGTGAGAATTGCCACATGGTGTCTTGTGCCAGGTTAGGGGGACCCTTAGCTTTCCCAGCAGGTAACTGATTCCAAAATAGTCTCATCACTCTTCTGGGTCATTCTGTGACACACAGAGGCTGTTGGCATCTGTGCCTCACCCAGGATTCTGCTGGCCTTTGGGATTGCATTCTCAGTAGCACTGAGTGTTTTCTGCCATTGCTTTTGTAGACTCAATGCTGTCCATTGAGCAGCTCTTTGGTTTTTTAAGCACATCTGACTGTATCTGGAGGTAGAGTCCTGCACTTTCTGCAGGGGTAGAGAGAGGAGAAATATAATCACACTGACCAGAAGTATTTGCTGTGACATGTTGCTATAATAGTTCTGCTCAGTGCAGAACCTTGGGGTAGATGCAATGCCTTCTGAAGCCCACCACATCCTTATGGACATCCCAGCTGTCTCACCCATGTCATCTTCCTCCTTTAGATGTCTGCCATCACTTTCATCTCTGCAGGATATCTAGAGTCAGCATTTGCCTCTGTTCTTCCTCAGTGCTGATGGTTTTAATACACATGTAAGCAAGATCCCTAAAACTGCTTCAGCATAAATGGCACAAGCTTTAGCTTTTCAGTTCAGTACTTGCTGGAATAATACTTCCTTGGTTGTGTAGTCAGCAGAGAGCTCTCTGTGTTTTTGCATATCTTTCATCTCAAGTCATATCTAGAATCCAGTGCTCAGGTACATTATATAGATTTGTGACATCTTGTCCTAGGCTTCAGATTAATGAAGCAATGACTGTATTATTCAGCCTTCCCTACATGTATTTCTTCACTTCTGGCAGATGTGGTATTGACAATATCCTTCATTTAATATGTCAGACCCCCAAGTATAATTCAGTAGAGGTTACCTATATATTTTGCTCTTTCACTTAGCTTTTCTTAACATCATCTGTGAGAGAATTTGGCAAAGCAGAACTTGGACATAAGGTAGTAAGGAAGAGAATGCATTAGTGCGACAGGCAGAAGTACCATTCCAAATGAAGGGAAAGGCAAGTCACAAGCTATTTATTTTACTAAGGCATGCCATGTGCCATGTAGCACATGTTGGTTGAAAAGAGTAGCTTGGACTGTGTAATTGAGCAGTACTGTCATGTTGTGACACATGGAAATCGGGCAAATAAACCAGTTTTCCAGGTCTTGGGATACAATAAGTGGAAGATGGAAGATGTCTGACTTAATGACAATATTCTCCAAGGCTGCTTGACTTTTTCAGCTAACAGTGGTACTGAGGAGATACCTGTGATAAGGACAGTGCAATTCTGTGTGCAGCTTCTGCCACAAATGAGAAGAAATAATCAAAGTCCATGAGTAGTCATCATTTCTCACTGAAAGCCAGAAGGTTTTCTCCAATATTTGTCTTATTCCTTACATCCAGAGGACAAACAGTGAGAATCCTGTATCAGACTGAGAAAACAAGACAGTGAATAGACATAATCATGATTTGAGAATCTGTGTATAATCCAGGTCTATCTGAAATCTCAGATTTGCCATATACTTCTCCAGACTAAAAATACTTCTGTTAATATTTTGACTCTTCTATTGGAATTTGCATCAGAAGGCCACCTATGCTGCCAAATTTCCCATAGAAATTAAAGGTGTTCTTTATATTTAGTTATATGTTCATGTACAGAAGCTAGTAAACAGCAAAGTATTCTATATTTCAAAGCATTATTCATATTCATTAGTAATAAGAGGTAAATTATAGAATTATTGTTTCAAATTTTCTCATTTATATTTACTCAGATTCATCGATACTGTCTTTTGGTTTGTAAAACCTAGAAATACATGCCCTTTTTTTTTGCTATAAACTATGGATGTATGAACTTCAGTTGTTGATTTCCTTGTTTTTAATCACCTCTGAGTGATTCTTTCCCCCTTCCAAAATCTGATTATTCACATCTGAGAAAGGACCTACTTTCTTGAGAGATTCTTGCTTTTCATTACATCAAACAAAGATAATAGTTTGTGATAGAACATAGTGTAGGTGAAACCTTAAACATAGGATGTTCTGTGTGTCACACCAAGAAATTACCTTTTCTTTGTGGACTTCTGAAACTGAGTTATGACAAATCTTTCACTGGGTAGGTATGAAGGGCAGGGAGAGGAATGAACAAGATGCTAATTTGTGACCTTAATTTTCAAACAGGAATGCTTGCCATTTACTTATTTTATTCTTCCTTATCTTTCTTCCAGAAATCTCCTCTATGTTTACCCTCAGAGGCTGAATTTTGCTAACCGGCTGGCTTCTGCAAGGAACATTACCATCAAGATCCAGTTTATGTGTGGTGAAGACCCGTCCTGTGCAATGCCAGTAATAAATGCTGAGATTTCTTAGCAGGCTTTTGTATACATGCATTCCCGAGAAATCTGTTAAAAGAGAAGTCATTATTTACTTCCCATCACCACTGTTTTTAGTGGGGCCTTAGGAAGCCTAACACAGAGAGCTTGAGAAGCTTTCATTCTCATCCTAAGGCAGGGCCATACTCCTTGCCCACAACAAAAAAGACTTGTGATTCTAGTGGAACCAGAGGCATATTGCTCTCTCTTACCTAAATTTTCCTACCTTCTTTTCAGAAGAATGACATAATATTACATCAGCATGCTGCTGGAGTTTCTAAGGGTAAAATTCACAGAGCTTCAGAGACCTTTTAAGAATGATGTAGTCTATTTTCCAGGATAACTCCTCTGCATGCACTGTGTTTACACAAGTGCTCAGGTATTATTCTGGAACGTGAAAATTGGGATCTTCATTGACTGAACATGAATAGATGACGAATCATGCAGTAGGTAGAGCTTTCCATGTTTGAAACACACTGTGTATTAGGGCATATGAGTACACTACTAGCAGAGCAGACAGTCCTATCTATGTTTAATTTATTCAGCATCTCTCACTCTAAGATCCTCTATTCAGCTTTACCAAGCTTTAGAGGTTTGGCTTGAAGTGTTCTAACCCAGATGTCTGCTTCAGCCCAAATGTTTCTAAATATTTTTCAAGACAGTGTTGTTGGCTACTTGAGAATGACATAGAGACACCTTCTGTGATTTTATGTGTTGGAGAAGGAAAACAATGAGTGGAAGTATTACTTTGAGGAAACGTTGGTCCAGAAATCTGCTGGACCAAGGACTATCACCCAACCATCCTTTATCAGTGTGCTGACATTGTTTAGTATATACTTCACAGCCTTGCTCCACATAACCTATGGACCTGAAATCAGAGCATCGGCAGTGTTTTCCAAGACACGTTTCTTCCAGAGCTAGAGCTCTGTGAATGTAACACCTTCTTTTACACAACATTGCACTGTTTGTTTCCTTAAACTCTGCCTGTGTTATGATTAAGTTTTGGCAAATGGTTAGGACAGACACATTTTGTCTGTCTTTCCTCTCCACTGTAAGTGACCTTCCTCTCAATGCATATATATAAGCTTGCACAGTGCAGAGATTCTTGTCTGCAAGAATAATAATAAAATATAAAGAATAAGCTCATCTCCCAGGCCTCCCTTTAAATTATTTGATTTCAAGACCTTACCATGGACCTATGTCTTAGGAAAGCCTATCTAGCATGAGAAATGCCTATTTCTCTTCCCTGACTTTAGATGAACCTTGGACCTCTAAATAAGGTGAGATGTATCTCACCCTAAGTGAGCAGGCTGCAACTGAAAAACAAAACTTCTAAAAATACTTTTTATTTAATGTTTTAGTGCTTAGATAAAGACAGAGTGACAACATTACTATAACTTTTTTCCTATGATTTCTAGGTTTTTAGCTCATGACTAAAGAATGCGATGTGAGGTAGTCAGTGGCTCTAGAAATAACTCTGCTCCGTTTTCCTGATGTTTTACCCTGAATGGAGTGTGGGAAGGTGCTTAGTAATATGACACTTATGCCAACAAGCTAAGATAAAATTGAAGAGTCATTTTAAGTCTTCAGATACTATCTTAAAATTTATGAAGGATGACAACAAGTAAATGCTGTAGTCCTGATTGAAGTTACTTTTCTTTTTAATGTAGGTAATTTTTGGGAAATCTTCAGGTCCAGAGTTTGTCCAAGAAATATACACACCTATCACATATCATAATAAGTAAGTGTTGTTACTATTCATACAACTTGAGAAGTATTAATCATGACCTCTTTACATAATTGTTACCCTATATAGTTCATCAAGGAATGTAATTTTAAATATTTATCTTTTGTGCAATTTATCATATCTAATTCACATTGCTACATTCATTTGCGTAAGTGACTGTTGTATAAGCAACCGTTGCTTTCTTGGTTGGAGCCTTATAGTAGTTGAGAATATTCCTGCAATGAAGATTAAGGAGCAGGAGCTGGAAGCAGCACAAATTTTAAGATCATTCACTTCAATGAATTTGTAGATCCAAAAGAGCTGAAGGCACATTCTTATTCTCATGAATGCAAACTTGAGATTTAGGATTTGCAGATTACTTATGCAAGAATCCAAAACAGAGACTGAAACCTAGAGACAGGTGGAAGCTGAAACTGTCCAGCTGATACTGTCTGTTTTCTTCTGATTCAAAGCTGTAGATTGTTCATAAATATAACTTCCAGGTTCATAATTCATAAAAATATTTCAGATTTACAAAAATGTGTTTGTATGCTTTGTTTAACTCAGCTCTGTTTTCAGGATTTATCTGGTTTTATAACCACAGCATCTAAAATCCAAATTTGTCTCTTGCTCAGTCCTATACTTACATTGGGAGTGTGCTTGGCATGTTTTTTAAACAGATCCCCTGACTTTTATGAAGAAGTGAAAATTAAGCTGCCAGCAAAACTCACAGAGAAACACCATCTACTATTCACATTCTATCACATCAGCTGCCAACCAAAGCAAGGAGCATCTGTTGAAACCCTCCTAGGGTATTCAGTAAGTTCCATGTGATGCATAAGAGTGGGTGTGTGTGGGTGCATGTTTGCGTGTGTCTATGTGTGTCCCATGCAAACAGACTCTGCTTGTCTAGAATCTTGTCATATATTCCCTTTCTGGTTATGGCAATAGAGCAAAGCCAGTGGAAGGTCTTAGTGTGAATTCATAGAAACTAGATGCCACCTGAGGTGTGTTACATCCTCGTCCTATAATTTAATGTTAACTGTCTTTCAACTTAATGAATTCACCTGGTTCAACTGAAATATGCACCTAAATATCTGCAACAACAGTGCTTTATAGCACTAGTTCATTCTGCTAGATTAGATTTATTGCAAAAAAAACCCCTAAGACATATGTAATTACAATTATTACTGTTACCATGTTCATACATGAGGTAACGGCTAATGTAATATTTTAAATTAACATTTAAATATTTGTAATTTAATTAATTAATTAGCATATAAATATTTAAATTACCATTAGCATTTTATTTTTAAATGGCACCTAATTTCTGTTCTAAATTGTCTTTTATCTACATAAAAAATTAAAAAACAGAAAGAGTCTAACAGCTAAAATGTTATTCTCTTGCCTTCTTTGTCCTCATGTTGAAACCATCATGTCTTAGGTTAAGAAACACATGTTGTAGCATAGTCTCTCTGACCTTTTTCTTTTTCAAACAGTATTTTTAACTGGAGATATTTTAATATAAAAGGAAAGAATTGAAGATGATGATGCTTCAGATTTGAAAATATCCTAGAGGTGTGGTCAGCAATTGAGCTGTGGAGTCAGACAAGTGCTTTCCATGTGTTCTTGCTGTGAAGTTTGGGAGGCCGTTGTGTTTGTGTATTTTTGCTTGTTTGCTTGTTTGCTCCTTTGTTGGCTTTTGGGGTTTTTAAACCACAATACTGAGAAACATTTCAAATGCACTTTCTTTTATGGACAGTTATAGTCCCACCAATGTCAGTGGGATTGTAATTAGATGAATTAGTTCAGGACCAAGATTTGACATAGGTGAGGACTTAATTTACAAGTTACAGTTCACCTAAATACAAAATGTTTCTGTGATATTCAAATGCCCAACCTCTTTCAGAGTTGCATAAAAAATTAAATGTGTCCAAATATCAGTGCAGGGCTATGACAAGTCAGTCTGGCATGGTGACCACAAGGAAGATTTTGAATTTAATCTCAGCAAAACTTTAGCTGTTGATTTGCTTCAATACCAAGAATCAGTGTATTCAAGATACATAAATTTTTAAATAAAAACATGTATTCCACTAAATCCTTCTGATAGGATTTATTAGAAAAATGTGTGTCACACATGAGAAGCTCTGTGTTTTCTTCAAAAGAGATGGTTTGTAAAGCAGTCTTGTACATTTTTCTACAGTAGCTATCAGCTATCTTTGAATTTAAAATACAAAGAAATTACTGTTGAATGGGTTAGAGCAGAGAAGCTTGGGTCAATATCTCATTTGTTGTTTGTTGACTGTATCTAACAAATTAAATAAATAGGTCTAATCATATATCATCAGGAATATTGCTGTGTTTTCTCTTCATTTGTTTCAGTGGCTGCCAATTCTATTAAACGATCGCCTTCAAACTGGACATTATAGTCTTCCTGTTGCATTGGATAAACTGCCTTTACACTATTCAATTCACTCTCCTGAGGTAACAAACAAAATTATTAAAAGACAGTATTTTCCTAATGTAGGAGAACAGCATAAGTGTTTCACAAACTGACGTTGCTGTCTGCTAGTAGGAAGTGCCTCCTGTTTGTTGTTTAAAAGTGGAAAGTCTGGAGAAAAATGTTATAATTGTTGTGGTTGTTTTTTTTATTGTCACTGGTATTATTATTTTATATCATTATACTGTTTTCTTAGAAGTTAGTTATACAAGCAAATCCTTGTAAATTGTCTAATTAGGGATACATTTGTTTAGAGAGTGTCAAGGCAATGATTCGATTTCTTGCATAGGATAATTTGTTCTTTTTTTGTGGCTTTGTGGGAGGGGGAATAGAAATGGAATCAGGTGGTATTACTGTAGCAGAAAACCCTGCCCTTTCAGTGAATATGGCATGTAGGAAACTTGTCCAGAGGCACAAAGGCACGAAATGCCTTTGGCAATGCTTTGACCAGGAAATTTTAGCCTTAACAATATCCCATCAGAAGATGTGTATTTACATGGTCTGAAATTCTCTAAATTTCACTATTCAGTGCATCAGCTTCTGTTCCAATGTTATGAGAACAAGGAGATGCTTAGCTGTCATCCTCTGTGTGGCACTGAATTTGGTCTAAAATTAAGTGAATAGTGGGAATATTCTGTGGACTCTCATGTAAATAGACTTTCTGTTTGAGCATTAAAAGGAAGATGATTCCCGTATTTTTTTTCTGTCACAGAAAATTCCATCTCAGACACCACCTATAAAGTGGGTTGAAGGACACAAGGGAGTTTTCATTGTTGAAGTTCAAGCTGTGTCATCTGTTCACACCCAGGTAATGCATCAGAAGTAATACACAGCTGTAGTTTCATTTCAAGAAACATTCAGATGTCCAGGACAATTTAGCAGGTTTATGAAACTGAGGTGTTTAAGCCCACACAGTTTTAAAAAAAAAAAGTTAGGAGCTATGGAAATAAGCTACTGTCTTCCGTAAATGAAATCCTTTGGTGAAATTAAATCTATTGGTAGAAGTGAACAAATGAGCACTCTTGGCAGTAAATCACATCGAGCTATAGGGAGCCTGGTGTCCTCTCAGTTCAGCAGGCTGCGGTTGAAAGTTGCTGGCAGGGCACAGGGCCTGTTTCTGCAGTCTGCATTTTCTGTTCTTCAAGGCTAGTTCAGACAATACGTCTGATTCTCCAAAGACATAGCACCTCCCTGCCTCCATGGACAGGTTATACACCGTCTGTATGTGTTAAGCATCTCACTTGTCAATGCCATCTGCTTTGGGGACACAAGCTTAGTGCTGAGAGACCTCAGTTATTCTGGTTATTTAAATGCCATAGGAAATTGGATCTTTGCCCATCTTGCTAAGATGCTGGTTTGAGGCAGATTGGTTTTGTTTGGTTTCTGTTGCTTTTCAGTGGCTCTTACCCCTTATCCCATTCTAGTTAATCCTGGTAAATATATCCTAACAGCTGAAGGCCCTGTGTTTGAAGCACATCTATTACCCCTTTGCAGCATGTTTTTTTAAACACAAGTAGGACATACTCATGTGGCACATAACTTGTATGTAGCTGGAACTCAGGTGTGAGTAGCAGAGGACCATAGATCTATGATGTAACAGAGTTTCATCAGATAGAAGGAAAAGTCTTTTCATTTAATGAAGCAATCAGTTTAGTGAGGGCAATAGCAGTCTGAATTTGAGCTAGATGAATAGGAGCAAACAAAACACTGTGACAGCTGCTTTACAAGTTGATCACTCAGAGCAGCCACTACTGAAAGCCAGAAGGGTAAAAATCTTTTCTTTCATCCCATGAGGTGCTTTTCCTAGCTAGCAGCAGCCTGAAATATATTGACTTTGTTAACTGTGCACTGTATTTCAGGACAACCACCTGGAGAAGTTCTTTACCTTATGCCATTCTCTGGAAAGTCAAGTGACATTCCCCATTCGAGTGATGGATCAGAAGATTACAGAGGCTTCACTGGAGCATGAATTGAAACTCAGCATTATCTGTTTGAATTCTTCACGCCTTGAACCTCTTGTCTTATTTTTGCATTTGGTACTAGATAAACTTTTCCAGCTGGCTGTACAGCCTATGGTGATAGCTGGCCAGACAGGTACTTACTGGTTCATGGTCTTCAAGAGGCTTTGCAAGCAACCTAGAAATGTGGGGGAAATGGTTGCTAAAATAGTCAGGCTTGTATTTAGTATTTAGGGTAGCACACTGCAGAAAGAGTTGTGCTGCTCTAAGAGTTTCACTGCACAATTTAATCAGGTTTAACTGACTTGATGCTTTTTTCTCCTTTCCCCCTACACAAAGACTCTTAGTCTCTGGTTGGGAAGTACATTAAATTGTAGTAATTTACTTATCTGAAAATATAGGTCATAAAGTGGGTTCAACTTTGTTTGGAATTGAGTTGTTTTGCGAGTAAAACACCAGCAAAATCATTATCCTACAACTGACACTGCTGTCTGCACCATATCCTGTGCCCAAACATCTTTAGACAGAGTTGGGTGAGCAGAAAAACAGAGAATATACTAAAGACTGATTTTTTGTTTTGCTGAGGTGCCAGTTGCTTGCAACATATGTTTAGCTCAGAAGAGTGGCATACTTGAAGACAGTGGTGTAGTTAGTTTCCTATCTTGTTCAGATAATGAACACTCGTCATCCATTACAATATTTGTGCTAAAGCCTGCTAGTTTGTATTTGTCTGTTGCTGGAGAGTAATGAGTCTTAGCATTCTGTGAGAAGATATTTTGTGTGAAGGCTGCTAGAAATGTAATTAACAGTTACAGTCTGCATTTATGTAGCACAAAGTGACAGAATAACAGTGATTAGATTGAAAGTCAGTGGGCCTGCTGAAGAGTGTTGTTTGGCCTATGTAGACTTTGGGTCTGGTCAGGCATAGCAATTACTGTCTGAAACTCTGAATTTATTCAGGACTGAGTGGAACCTGGTAAGATTAGTTGTTGATACAAAGAATGTCCTTACTTAATTATGTTATTGCCTTCAGTACTGACTCTAATTCTTGCCTTTGTTTCACAGCCAACTTCTCACAGTTTGCTTTTGAGTCTGTGGTTGCAATAGTGAATAGTCTCCACAACAGCAAAGAGCTGAGCAAGGATCAGCATGGGAGGAACTGCCTTCTGGCATCTTATGTGTACTATGTATTTCGTCTGCCAGACGCACAAAGAGAAGTGGTCAAACCAGGTACTGTTGGTGCAAGGGTTGCAAAAGTATTTTTTTTTTCTTGATACCTGCTGTTGAGCATGGCAATTTTGAGAGAAGGACTTCAGGCACTGACCTGTAAGATAGCAAACTTCTCAGACCCAGACTGTGTACCATTTAAACACTACACTGTTCTGATACACCATTTTTCTCAGAGGTTGGTCAGGAATATCAGTGCTGCAAAGAGCAATATGGACTTGCTCCTCATAATCTTCATCCCTCAGTTGTTCATTTAAGACGAAGGGTTGAGGTGAGAGGTTTCCACAGCTACAGGCAATGTTGTAGCTTTGTGAAGATTTGGAAGAATTTCATTTGTGAGTTAAAATGGCCTTAAGACATTTTTTACTGACCTGTACATCAGTAAGTTACTTTCCATGTGAAGTAACCTAATGCCAAGTGGTATAGGGCCAAGCTCACCCAGTATCTCCCTTGCATTAAGGATGTTGTTGGAGGATAAAATGTTGTAGGACCAACAGGTTAAGACAGGTGATCCTTCTCCTCTTCTCAACCCTGGTGAGGGCATACCTGGAGTGCTGTGTCCAGCTTTAAACTCCACAGTACAAGAGAGACATGAACATGTTGGACAGAGACGAGCCAAGGGCCACAAAAATGATAAAGGGTCTGGAACGTCTCTTCTGCAAAGAGACTGAGATAGCTGGGCTTGTCAGCCTGGAGAAAAGAAGCCTCAGGAAGGATCTTCAGTACACAAAGAGCTGAAGGGAGAGTTCAAAGAAGACAGAGCCTGGCTGTTTCCAGTGGCATCCAGTGATAAGATCAGAGGCAATGGGTACACACTGAAACAGAACATAAGAAAACACTTCCTCTGAGGGTGACTGAGCACTGGTACAGGTTGGCCAGAGAAGTTGCCAAGCCTGTCACCTTGGCGATAGTAGAAAGCCACCTGGTTGTAGTCCCAGGCAGCTGACTCAAGGTGATCCTGCTTGAGCAGCGGGGTTGGACTAGATGGCCTTCAGTGGGCCCTTCCAACCTCAACCATTCTGTTATTCTGTTGCAATCATTATCCTAAAGGCTATAGGATTCACTTGTTTAATTGGTGTATGTTAAATTACAAAAAACAGCTGTGCTGTGGGAGCTAAAGGTACGTAAAGCCTTTTTCTCTTTTGAATATTAATTTAAATCCCCCTTGAGGGACATTTAAACTGATGTTGGGATATCCTAAAATCTGTGAACTCACATACACTTGGGAATTCTTTGTCCTGGAAAACTAAGGTCTGTGGTGAAACTAAAAACTAGATATTGCTTAGTGAAAATCCTGATGGCAGTGCTCCCTGCTTCCTTGGATACTTCAAACATAGTTTTAAATGATATGTGTTGAAGGTGGGATTTTTTGTTTAGGCCTGTGAATATTTTCTTAATCTACAGCAAATTAAAAAGAGCTGATGGGAAGAAAGGGCTGTTGTAATAGTGCTGCTACTTTGTTAGCCCTGTTAATCTTTTGGTGCTGCTTGTGCACCACCCTGATTGAGCTGTTGACTGGGGTAATATCTGTAACTTGTCGTTCCATGCCTGTGTAGATTGTTAATGAAGCAGTTGGTAGTGGGTTTTCAGGAGCTTTATTCTTTTCAAAATGCTGATGTTATAACACCACTGAACAAAACTGGCTTGAATCTCATGTTTGTCTCATATATATGTCATTTAGTCTAAAAACATCTCACTGTGGCAGGTGGAGGCAGCAGTGCCGTTTCGACGGAATCCCGTTATTACACCTTTGGGCGCACTTCTGCAGTGTCTGTTGGAAGTAAACTCCTGCAGAGCCGAGTGATAAGCTGCAGCAATCCTGACATCACTGTTACACAAACTGCTACTGATGAGGAGGTCAAAAGCATCATGTCATCCAAGGTAAGAGAACAAAGTCAAATATCTGAAGAATGGTATGGCTCAAAACCTAATAATCTAGATTTTGTCTTTGAGGGTTGGATTTACTTCTTGTAAATGCTCTGTATCACCAGAAGCATCTTCTGTTTATCTGATTTGGCATAGATACCTGCTAAATCTCACTGCTAAATTCTGATGTTTCTTACCAATGAAGAGCAAGAGGTGAGAACTCTACCTCTTGTTTGTGGCTTAGACACTCCACTGAAGCATTTGCTTTTTTGATGTGCCTCACTGTCACTGTTATTCCAAATATTTAAGCTCTGTTCACATCTGGTGACTGGTCTGGTCCAAGTCGCAGAGTCAGTGCAGTGCAGACCTTTCTTCCTTATTTGGCTTGCTGCTAAATAGTTTACTATTTAAAAAAAGGGGGAAAAAAAAAAAGTAGTTAATTATGTGACAGCAGCCCCATAGCTTTATATCAGCCACAATGCAGATGCCATGTGTATAATTTGCACCTGGGTCTTACCAAATACTTAATTCAACCACAGAGTGAAATACAAGCTTCTTCATTCTCATCCACTGCTGCATATACCACCAATGGCTTGCAGGACAGAAAGGTCAACAACATCCAAGAGGAAGGGTTTTGCTTCCCTGATTGGCACCAGGTGCTTGCTGATCTACAGCATTCCAGCCCATCTCAGAGCTTTATGAGCAAGGTTGTGTGCAGCTTTGGGGAAACCAAAACCTAGAGTTCATCTGGAGCTGGGAAGCTATGCCTCTGGTAAAAACAGGACTTTTTTCCTGTGCAAGGAGCCTGCTGCTAGTTGGAGCCCTGGCAGAGCTCTACAGCAGTACATCTGTTGAGGTCTGAACCGTGTTTGCCCCTCACTTTTCTTTGAGTGTTATATATGTAAAATATTGCTTCTCAAGTAGGTTATTTTCAGAAATACTTTTAAGTCTTTTCTCTATTGAATGAGCATGTGCTTCTCCGTTTAAAATTAATAGGTACTGGTCTTCAGCTAATTAAACCAGAACTAGTAAGATAGGCTTTGACAATTTATTTGATTTGTTCATGGGCATAGATATCCATCCACAGCAATTTTTAATAGTGTAGATTTGAATTTTATGACTTTCACTCTAATGTACTGGGTCCTAGGGAAAAAAAAAACAACAAAAAAAACCAACAAAGCAGAGCTCAAGGCATCTTTCCAAATTAATACAAAATTAAAATGTTTGATATTACAGCTTCATCACATTGGTAAATATAGCAATTTACAATTAGTTACTGCCGTTTTCATTGCCTCTTAAATCGGCATAATTTTTAATGGAAAGAAGACTTCAAGGGGCTAATTACTTTTGGTGCAGAGCCAGGGATAAACTTAACTCCATTTGAAGGGCGAATGGTATCCTCCGAAGCACAGCTGCAGTGCTGTCATTTGGCAGGTGATGGCAGTGCTGGCGTTTGCACCCTGCTGCTGCTGCTGCTGCTGCTGCTGCTGTCAGGGGGTCTTCGGCCTTCAGTGGGCAGGGGGATAGGGAAAAAGGAAAGAGAACTGTTTAGATCATTGTCTGTGCATACCTTAAAAGAAACCCAAACAAACCCCCTGCTGCGGGTGATTTCTTCTCTGTTGAATTTACTGCTATGTATTTCTTCCATCTGCGTCCCCCAGCCTACGGATCACAGCTCCAGTCGGATGTCTTACTACGTTGAAGGAACAAATGACATGTCAGGCCTTTGTGCAAGCACAAGACCATCCAATAAAAAGGTAGGCTACGGCTGAGCATGAGGGAGCTCCTTACAGAACCTGGAGTGTCCTGAGGTAATGCTGGCAATTAGTGCTTCTAAATGTGGAGAGGGAAGCAACAGAACAAAATATCAACCAGTTTTATCAAACAAGGAATTAGTGATGAGATATTGAATCATTGGATAAACATTACTCAAACTTTTTTGCTTCTGCTTCAGAGTGTTTAGATTCTTTATTCAGAACAGATTTAGGCAAGTAGCAGCCTGTCTGGATCCTCCCTTTGCTCTCATTCTTGAAGTCTTAGAGCCTCCGTCCTTTTCCACTGCTATTTACCCTTGGATACATGTCTTTACATGTTACAGTAAACTCCATTCAAAAATATTTGCCTCCTCTTTCTTCTGTAAATAATTATTTCCTTTGTTCCTTTTGGTAGCTTTTAGAACCAAGCTTTTTATAGTCCATTTTTGGACTTCCTAAAAGTTTAGATAATTGGAGTTGTTTGTCTTATGTTCAGATCTCACCCTAAAAAGTACTGTCTCCAACTACAAATGTCTGTACAAGGTCTGCTGTAGTTATTGCTCTGTCCTTCTCTTCTACCACAGAGTCAAACTTACTTCTACCTTCTCTCAGAATAACATGGTGGATGTGCTGAACAAAAACGCTTAGCAGGTAGTGGGAAACATGACTGCTCCCTATAGTGCATGCATAGAATCAACGACCTGAGAATGGTCCAAAGGCATTTCCCTCTTCAGTTATCTATGGCTCTGGATCCACAGGAAAATGGGTCTCAAAATCTGTTTGCCAGCAGCATTCTTAGATGTCATTTTGGTCAAATCTGCCTTCTAATCTTACAAAAATGCCCCGACATCCCCATCCACCCTCCAGTATGGGGAAGTTTCCCATAGGGAAGATGTTGAAAATGAGAGATGAGTTGATTGAAAACTGTTTGCCAACAGTCTCTGTTTATTATGTAGCATTTCCATGAAGAACTGGCATTGCAAATGGTGGTCAGCACGGGCATGGTGAGAGAATCAGTCTTCAAGTATGCCTGGTTCTTCTTTGAGCTCCTGGTAAGACTCAACAGTGATATTTTGCCCTGCCAGTGGGCAGGCAATTTTTTAAATTTTTTTTTATTTAATTAGTTAATGGTGGCATGTAGTAGGTGCTCCAGGCACAGATTCAGTTGGGTGATGACTTCTTCAGTTATTCAGCCCTGTGTAAAGGAGAGATCACAAATAATGAAAGATCTCTCAAACAACTAAAGAATTCTTTGTATTCACCCTCCTCCTTCACTATGGCAGTGAGGGCAAAGTTCTGCATGGATTACATGAGCAGTAGTCCACAGCTTGCAAAAGACTGAGAGACACTCATCAACCAAGCCCTTCCTTTTCGGTGAATATCTGTTCCTGTCTGTTGTAGTTTCGGGCATAGCGGAGCGGAAGATACCGGGATGTAACGGGGAGCTATTAGATCCCCCTCTGTTAGGACAGCTAGGCCTTTTGTAATTAGCCAATAGCACCTAGGTGTGACGTGAGCAGATGGGAGTAACACAGTGAACCCAGGTTATAAAATGTCAAATTCCCCTGCAATAAACGCCATTTTTTCGCCATCCATCACATTGATGCAGTGGGAGATGGACCGCACGGCTGGGATAGCCATCTGTGCTGTAGCTGATCGGGGTGCTTATCTTGCTTCAAACCCAACACCTGTCTTTTCAATTTTGTTAACAATGTAAGAGCAGTGACAAAACTCCACAAACTCACAGTTCTATGGAGCCCTGTGGTGATGTATGTCAGTGGAAAAAATATCCTGATTTGTCACTGTCATTAATGCTGTAATGCAGCATTAGGTCAAGAAATAAGAATTCCACAAGTGTCACTCCCTGTCTGTCATCATGAAGGGCAAAAGTGGCAAGCAGCAGCATTTCAGAACTGCAGACACATGAGGTTGAAGAAGGGTGATTCTCATTTCAGGTACTGAGAATGACTGGATGAATATGAACAAGAATCAATGTCTGTCTGTATTTGAGTCTTATACCCTCTGTTGCCATTGCCATGTAGGATTTATCATATAATTTCTGAGAAAATGGGTGATTAAATTCAGGGAAAAAGAAGTGGGAAATCTTATTCTTACAAACAAAGCATATTTTCCCTCCAGTCTGGGCATTATTTTAGCTTTTTTTTTTTCTGCTTTGCAGATAAAGAGTATGGCTCAGTATGTTCACAACATGGAGAAGCAAGATAACCCACGAAGAAGCCGGTTCTCCGATCGTTTCAAAGATGATATTACCACTATAGTTAGTGTGATTACTTCAGAGATTGCTGCACTTGTAGTCAAACCACCCAAAGTAAGTAGATGAAATAAGCACTGTGGATCCTTGCTACTCATCTTGTGTTACACTGAGCTGCACTTAATCTCATTTCCATATCAGCAGTGTTGCTAGAATTAGTCTAATATTCTCACATGGACCTTAAGCAAGAGTTGTGGCAGGGTAAAGGGCAGCCTTGTGCTGTCTTGGCAGACTGTTTTTGTTCATCTCAGTTCCTCAGCCTGCTTCTCAGTGTGGCTGCAGTGTGCAAGAACAGAATTCCCTTTCCTATTGACAGGAAAGGCTGGACATCCATTTTCAGTTCTAGTAATGCTTTATGGCATGTTAGCCAGCACATCAGACTGCAGCCCCAGCAGGACTTCTTCCTTTTATCCCCCTTTGCGCTTACCCTCTATCCTACTGCATTGTGTTTAATTCCTCATTTGACTTCTCTGTAGCAGTGGGATATGCCATAGGAAGGTAGTGCTCCTCACATGACTGTTGCAAAAGCCAGCCACATGTGATTTAACCCTTGATCTCTTTAAAGAGAAGAAAAGCCATTTGAAAATTGAAGACAAGAAATAAGCCCTAAGTCCCATGAAATTCTTTCTGCTTTTAATATATTGCACTGATACAACAGATTATAAAGTTGAAAGGATCACAAAGAATAATTTATGTTTTAACATTGCTAATGTCACCCTATATCATTGATGCCCCTTTGCACTGGCCACTGGAAAAAGTTAAGGCGCTGAGTGACTGTTGTCGTTCAGTTGTTGTAACTAACTTGTTTCCGTGCCCCAAAGCTGCCAAATACACTGTGCTAGTCCAGCAGAGTGCTCTGCAGCAGGGCAGGGCAGAGCAGCCAGGAGAACTGGCCTGCCAGGTCACTTTTCAACAAGCTCAGTTTCCCAATCCACTTCTCGAAGTGCTGTTGAGAATCAGAAACTGGGAAAGGGCAGGACCAGAAAAACTGGGGCAGAGAATGACAGAAGAGACTGTCACTGTCCACCAGAAGTTTGTTCTTGAAGCTTTACATTGAAGCTCAATCCATTGGTGTGCTTCTGTGATAGCCACATGCAGAGAAATAATTTCCACAGAAATGCTTACCTTAGCCATCAGTGACTTTTTGTTTTTAAATACATTGGGAAATAAAAACTTGTTACATTACAAATGCTTTAATAGAATTGTAGGCTTTTCAAATAAATTAGTGTTTATAGCTTCTTCACAAGAAATACAAAGATTTTTGTGAGTCGTTGATTTAATTCTCATTTTGATAGAATGAGCGTATGGAACCAGATTGGGTGTGAAAATTCCACTGTTGTGTTTTTGGAATTAGGGTCATTGGTTAGGTGTACAGAATAGTACAGGCAATGTCTGTCTGATTTTTAAATCCAAGAAGTGCTAATTGATGTTTCAATACATGGCTGAGCATGTCAGATTGCCCTGGATTTTTACAGTGATATGTCTGGCATATGCTTGCCTGCCCTATAAGGTAGCTTATTCTTCATCATAGAAAAATGTTTTCCAGTGCAAATTCCAGATTGTAGGCAATATATATATTTCTGAACAGCAGCAAAAAGCTTGAAAAATGACAAACTGAATTGTAGCCAGTTAACCCTGAGGTGCTGCACACCTGTTCTCACTAGTCAGAGTTGTCAGTACAGGTAATATTTTTCTCAGTCATCTCCTGTCAGTTTTGAGCATTAAATGTGCAGATCCCTCAGGCATCTTCACTAATTCCTCTTGGTGAACTACATAGGCTACTGGGAGTTTGTGATTTAAATTGGTATGTTTGAAGCAACTGTAGCCTCATTTTAGAAGGCACATGAAGTTCTTTGTGATTCTTACTGGAGGCTGCGTATCTCTGCTTATCAGGCCAATTCCAAGCATACAAGAGCTTAGCTGCTGGATGGTGAACTCCACAGATTTATCTTACCAGTATTTTGTTACTATCAGTTTTACACTTAAAATTCCATCATCCATCAGCAAAGCCGGTGCAGGTTTTTCTTAATATTTTATGTGTTTTAAGTTCCTAAACCAGCATTCTCTGATGTTCAATAGGAAAAAAAGTCATATGCAGTAGTGCAGCCAATAGGCAATTCAAAACAGGTCTCAAATTCCATTTCTATGTTGTCAGCCCAAAAGAGTGCACAAATGAACTGTTCATCCATGCCATGACATTTCTCTGTGAAACAGTTGAAATAATTTACAGAAGTGATTCTGTGCAATTTTAACAAGATCATGTGAACTTGAGAACTGAAACAGTCTTGTCCTGTATTTTCCCTGAGATGGTTCTGGGAACTGACACCTGCCCTATTTTCCATGATTCTAAAAATTCTCCCACCTTTATGTGAGGTTTATACATCATAACTGCTGTTTTTGCTTTTTTAAAGGAAAGTGAACAAGCAGAAAAAATTAATATCAGCCTGGCATTTTTCTTGTATGATCTTCTTTCTTTAATGGATCGAGGATTTGTGTTTAATCTCATCAAACATTACTGTAATCAGGTAGGCACCATGCATGATTTGGATTCCATTTGGCATATGTGTTTTGTTCTGTTTGATTAGTTTATCCATCAAGATCCTTCGAGTTGTGTTAAAGGTCCAGGTAAATCTCCTATTTCCTATTGCATATGCAATGATTTTAAAACCTTTTTTGATTTGTTATCTTCAGGAAAAAAATTAATGGTGGTAAAGACTCTTTCAGAAATGTCATAGCTTGCTCTGCTGCAAAACATCCATGGAACCACTTTTCTTCCCTTGCTTTTTTATTTCCCTTAGCATTAGGGTCTGCAGATAGTACAGATGAACTTTCTGACTCTTCCTGCTGAGGGCTGTGAGGACAATATTTATATTTCAGGGAGCCACTCAAAATAATACATCTATCTTCTTGCTTTACAAGTCTGAAAATTAAAAGTAAATGGTGATGCAGGATGTTATGAAATAATTTTATGTATTTGATGGTGAGCATTTTCCACGTGTTTTGTGACCTGTATGTGTAAAGGTACGTCAGGTATCTCCACAAATTTCTTCACCTATGTCATTGTTGGTAAGGGAAATTACAAGGCTGTTGATGTCCTGTGTTGCTTAGCAGGACATTTTATGAGTTTGCCACAGAGTCAGAAAAGTTCAGTTTGTTTTAATTTTTGTCTTATGCAAAAGACAAAAATATTGTATATTTTTGTTTTGGGAGAAAAGAAAGAAATAATTTGTTTTCTCTTGGGAAGTTGGTAAGTCAGCTAGGGAGCAGGGAGAGAGACACCATCACTGTCAGACAAAGAGCAGCTAATGTATGGAAACTAGTTAGGTACAGTGAGCATTTTAATGCACACAGGACTAGTGTTTATGTCCTTTTCAGAGAGCAGGATATTTCACTACATGGTAATTTAAATAATAATAGCCCATCACTTGACATGTTTTTGTTTGTCTTTCCTAGCTTTCAAACAAGCTGAATTCACTCTCCACCCTGATTTCCATGAGACTTGAGTTCCTGAGAATTCTCTGCAGCCATGAGCATTACCTCAATCTGAACCTCTTCTTCATGACATCCCCATCTGCTCCACCATCTCCCTCTCCCTCCTTGTCCTCCCAGGTGATTGTTCATTAGATAGGTACTGCATGAATGTCACATTAGGCACATGTAGAAAAATACTTACATTGCTCTGTATTCAAATATTTAAGTTAGAGTCAGCCACTGTTGGATCAGAAAGAAAAATTTCCTGCTTGGGAAAAAGGGACAGAAGAGGAAAGGCTGCAGGGGTACTACTGCAAAACTGCATCTACAGGAGTTAAAGCTGAACGTGACACAGACACGTGCTCCCCTGGAAACACACACACTGAAAATGACTGTTGAGGTAGACGCACAGAGTCTAAAAGGAACACAGCTCTGAAGGCCAGTTTACAGGCACACCCTTATCCCATCCACATATAACCGCAAATTTGTGTTTCAATATCTGCTTTGGAGAATTATGTCACGCAGCAGTGCATGCTTTCTGTGTATTTGCCTTCTAATGGAATATCTTACTTCCCAGGTGGAAGGAGATGGTACCACTAAGTTAGTGACTAATACACAGCAATTTTCAATAGCCTGGAATTGTGAATTTTTGTTGAGCCTTCATGTTGCTTTAAATAGGATTACTGTGCTTTCTTTTTCCAATAGCAGGGTTCCTTCTTCAGGGTTTCTCCCCACCACAGTAGTACAGATCATGTTATATCTTTGTCCATGATTTCTCTGTGGTTTTTTGAACAATGTTCTCCTTTTTATTTGAACTTTATTGTTTTCTGTGTGGAAACACTAAGGTATCCTGAGTAGACCATGCAATCTTCATCATATCTCATTTCTCCAGAAATTTTTCCAAACATGGTCTTATATCGACACAGCTCTAGACTTCCTTAATGTCAGGACCTCCTATGACCTTCCTGACCACAGAATTCACAAACATATCAAAAAAATAAATTGTTGACTGGCACACAACACACTATTTTGCCAGTCTTGTGCCCTTCTCCTTTACATTCTCTGGAGACGGTTTCTTGTTCTTCTACAATGGGGCAAACCTATTGAAGGCTGCTCACATGTCTGTTTTCCACCTCAATGTCTTGAAGAGGTCAGGACTGGGTTGAAGCATTTCAGTGCAATGCTCCATAATTGCTGCAATGCTTGGAGGCAAGGGGATGGAATTGAAAGTAAAAATTATGGGAGGTACAAAAACAGTCTGAGTAACGGAGCAGTTCAAGTTCATGGTTTCTTTTTTGAGTATCATTGCCAAGAAATTGGTTGGATGCTAATATCTACTACATCTCATAACCTAATTAGGATTGACACAGGTTCATAATAGTAAATAATATTTTCTAGAGATTTTTCCTGGTCCTAAAATCAAAGCATCAAAGTCTTAGAGTCAGAAGTTACAATATATTTGGCTAATACTAATCCTGGATGCCAAAGAGCTAGAAATATGACTCTTCTGCTTATGGGGAGAAAAAAATACCAGCATAGCTCTTGTAACTAGTTCTAGCAAGTCAGAGCTTGGCTGACACCAGCTTAATTAATTTTTCCTTCCAAGCAATATCATCAACTCTTTTCTCCTTTAGGAGTAACCTACAATATGCAACCTGTGCAAATCAATAAGGCTTTTGTGGCCTTTGCATGATTTAATGTACTAGCTGTCCACCCTTGCAGTAATTTTGATCTGTCTGCAGGAGTGCTGCCCAGCTTGAGTTACACTTGCAATAGAAATATGGGCTTGTGAATAAATCTTTTGAAATTTTTTGGGAGAAGCCAAGCTCACTTAACTGGATGCTCTTCACTTTAACATTATTTCACACAAACATTAAAAAACCAGTGCCTGGTTTTTTTAAGGTTGAATGGGAGTGGGCCAAAGCATATGCATCCCAAATATGGGGTTGCTAAGAGACATGAGGTTCATTTGACCCAATATAGTCGAAGATAGCTGCCACTGTGTGGTATACTGTGTTTGGGCTCTGGGACTATTCCCAGGTGACTGACAGAAATATTGAAAGGAATACTGAAGAATATAGATTAAAAGCAAAATTTTATGAGTGTTCATAAAACCCAGTAGCTGCAGTGGGGAGTAGAGTCTAAGACTTATGCTCACCTGAGCAAGGGACAAAAACATTCCAGGTGACCTGTGGCACATACCTGTGATTGGAGAAGCTAAGAAGTTCACAGCATGTAAACAGCAGCAACTTTCCATTCTTGGGCTGGCTGTATATCAGCCACAGACATAAGTTAGAGCAGTTTGAAGGCTGGTCTAAATTATGCCAGCTGCCAGCAAGCTCAGCCAAGGTTTTCCAGACCAAAAGGAAACACTGTCCATATGTCTTTCCTGATCTTATTTCCATATTAGACATCATGGATGCTGAAGAACTCACAGTGAACAACTTCTGACACCAAAGTCCCTCTTAATGTAGAGGCACTTTATTGCTCTGTGATAGCTAATGGCGGCTCTGCAACAATAAGAACAAGAATGGAGAAAATTTTGACTTTGTGTCCTGTCCAAACTAATGAATACAGGGTAGGAATTTTATATCTCCAAAAGTGTAAAATTAGTTGCTCACACAGAACTGAAAGGATGAGATTGCATCCTAGCAAGCAACTCATTTGAAATACGATGCTTTTCATTTCACATACAAATGTCTTCCTCCAAAATGTCCAACCTTCTTTCAAAGTCTGTGGGGTTCTTCTGGTAGAGGTTTTCTGTTAGACTTTGACTGTGATCTCTTTAAGAAACTTTGGTTTCAGTGATCATTCTTTAACACTTCAAATATATTTCTGCAGAACTCCAGCTCCTGCTCTAGTTTCCAGGACCAGAAAATCACTAGTATGTTTGACCTCTCAGCCGAATACCGTCAGCAGCACTTCCTGACTGGCTTACTTTTCACTGAATTGGCAGCAGCACTGGATGCGGACACTGAGGGGTGCGTACCCTAATTTGTGGATTTTAGAATGGGATCAGGTCACACTGTTACTCTTGGCAAGGCCATAGTTTGACTCCAGGGCAGTCCTGCTTCCCCCAGTCTTTTCAGTGAGTCACTTTGTAACATAGCAATGACCCAGTCATGGTTTTAGCTGCAGTAGGTTCCTCCCAGTGAATAAAAATATAGTATTTGTGGTGGTAGTGTTGGCTGAATACACAAATGGAAAACACAAAATTTCAGTTGCTCTCCCCTTTAAAATGCTTCTGTCTTTGTCTGAACTTAAGTGTTTAGCTAAACTTTGACCAGAGTTTGATGCTTTTCCTTAAGCATCTCTCTTTACCGCAATGATTTTTTATGGGAAGTTTGAATGATTTGGGTGCTCTTTGATTATGATAAAGTGGATTCAAGATTTAAGCAAGAAACATGAATCTCTGCTCAGAATCAAAGAGATTATCTATCAAGTGCATATTGGTGTTTATTATTTGTTTCTTTCACCTCCTTTCTATTTATTAAATCCTTCAGTTGTAAGTGATTTGTGCATGATCCATGACTGGAACTCATGGACGGTTTCTTTGTTAACAGGATTAGCAAGGTGCAAAGAAAAGCTGTCAGTGCTATCCTTAGCCTGCTGAGTTCCCATGACCTGGACCCACGTTGCTCCAAAAAGGAGGTGAAGATTAAAATTGCAGCTCTTTACCTCCCCTTGGTTGGTATAATTTTGGATTCAGTACCGCAACTCCATGATTTTACAAGTAAGACTTCTTGCCTTTGAATTTTTCAATATCTAAGAGGGACTTGTCTAAATAATTTATCAAATATAAGAGATTAGTTTAGTAAGGCTAAATATTCTTTACTTTAAATTAAACTGGATTTTTACATACAGGAAAAACTTCAGTGTCCTCACTTCATGAGGAAGTGGTAGACCAGAGATTTGTCTCTAAGTACTCCTGCATGTCTCTTAGTGTAAGTTTTATGACCTTCCAAATTAAGCCTGCAAGGTCTGCAAAAAATATTTAGTTCTAGATACACTTAATAGTAGTGAAAATACTGTTAGTGATACTGACATCATGTTACACCACAATTATAGAAATTTGATGGTATTCTCTTTTTCTATTGCTTTTTTACTGCTATTAACATGATATCAAAATTAATTAATTAAAGGTATAAACTTTGAAGAGTATATTTTTATCACTGGTTCTGAAAATATTTCACATTTAAATGTCTTAACAAAAAACTTACTAATATGAAAGTGTTATTTATCTTTTTCAATTTGGTACAGTAAAAGCATTTACTTTACACTGGCTAATTAGATCTCACACCATTCTTTTAATCTAAATATTATTCTTATACCATAGATGGAAAGAATTATTATGAAGAAGTCCAGGTTTATGAATATGCCTAGGTTTTAGAGTGTCTTCCATTGAGAATCTGCCACAAGAAGTTGTGATTCCATTCTGAACACATGGAATCCAGCTGATCACTCAGATTCTCTGAAAAACCGACCTTGCAAAACACAAACTGGATGCTCAGAATCAGACAAGAGTTTTGCAAAACTTAGGTATAAATAACTTCATTTGCTGAAAGTGATGTCAAGAGCCAGCAGGGAATAGAAGCAGTTAGGTGCCTGAAATAAAATTTGTCTTTAAGTCAGCAGGCAATACTGGATTTGTCAGCTCTTAGCAGCCTTACATACTTTGTTGAATATTACCAAATCCATGTCTCATTTCTGTGCTTATCCTCTTGACTGAAATGAACTAGAACTGGGTGGTTCCAAGTCTTACAAAGGACTGGCTTGACTTTGAACTTCAGACATAATCTCATGTTTGCTACCAACTTTTATGTATTTTATGTATTTGAATAATTTGGCAGTCTTTGCAGATGGCTGCAATTTCTCTCACTAATGCTGTGCCTCCTTCACTGCTTGGTACATCTACCAGACAAACAATCCCAGGGATGGAGGTGCCAATTGTTTTACTGGGTTACAGACTGATGGAAAACTGTGACATGTGAGCAGAAGCAACTGGATTGCTCCTAACGGTCCAATGAGAGATTTCAAATTTAGTTTCAGATATCCGGAGCGGAAAGGGACGTACGGGAAACCCGGAAGAAGAACAAGAGTCCTCAGGTGCAATCAACCAAAATGTGGCCCTTGCCATTGCAGGGAATCAATTCAACATCAGGAACTCTGGAATATCTCTGGCATCACTGGTGTGTTCACTGCTGTGCCAATCTCCTTGCTTCTATCTGTTTTCATCTTCCTTTTTTTCTTCTTTTATCCATCCTTGCCACTAATAGCTACAGTCATGATAAATTGCATTTTGTTTCCTTCATCCCCAACAGATCCCTCATAGTCCTTCTGTTATCTTCTCCTATTCTCTTTTAGATATTTAATTGCTATTTTACCATACAATGTTCACTTTTTTTCTCCCACATGCCTATCTCCATTTCCACACCAAACCTAGACTCATTTCCAGATCTGGATTTCCAGATCCAGATCCAGTTGTGTCAGCCCAGCAGTTCCAGTCTTACCTGAATCCATGGATCCAGGATTCAGATGCTTCTTTTTCTCTATGTGTGATCTTTCCTCATACGGTGCTTTTTTACCTTCTGTGCAATTTGGCTGACACAACTGCATGGCAGGAGGGGAGCAAATACTAGAAACTTCTTCTACATTTTAATAAGGATATTATTATACAAGATGTAGCAAACTGATGCTTCTCTTAGTCTTTCACTTGCATTCAACTGATCTTTTCTCTAATTACACATATAATCAAAATTACAATAACTATCACCTGGATGAGGTCAAATTTACTGAATTCCAGTCCTGAGATTCTATTCCAATGAAATTTAAAGAAGATTACTTCAGCCAAATTACCTTCCTCTCCTTTTTTTTCCTTTCAATTGACATTTACTTTATATGTTCCTAGCCCTACAGACAGAGTGCCACATTAGGTCCTGATACTACTCGCAACCTTTTAATCTGTTTCCTCTGGATCATGAAAAATGCTGACCAGAACCTAATACAGAAATGGGTTGCAGACCTTCCATCCATGCAGCTGAACAGGATTTTAGACCTCCTCTTCATTTGTGTTTCCTGCTTTGAATATAAGGTAAGTGAAACAAAGCATTGTTTTGTCGTCCTGGTTTGGATCAATGTTTTTACTTAAATTCCAGCTGTACAGGGGAAATTTGTTATTGACAGTTGTTAAATTAGCACTTTTCTTATCTAGACAAATTAGTTCAGATAAAATAACTGACAATAGCCTTCAAGCAAAATGGTGCCAAAACTTCCAGGAATTCCTATGAAGGTGTCCTAAGTAGTTTAATTTTTTTCTTTTACCTTGGTATTTGAAAGAATTATGCCAACAGCTCCTGTAAGTACTGGACAGGACACTAAGGATGACTCTTTATTTAAGAGCAGGGACTTGATGTCAGCACTCTTCTCTCCAAGATGGTTTATCTTAAATGCACTAAATAACCTTCTCTCTGAACTTCAATTTCTTTCTCTGTAGTACTGAACTACATCTTTGTTTCTATTAGCATTACATATTCTACCTCTTTCCTCATTTGCAACATTTATACACTTTATGTATTAGTCATATTCATTGCTTTCTGCCCCTTCTACAGGTCTCTCCTGTTATATCTCATTCTGGAGGTATAATTTGATCCCACAATCAAAAATGGAGGCATTGGTGTTGATTGCTTTAACTTTACTTTCAGGGGAAGCAAAGCTCAGATAAAGTTAGCACCCAAGCCCTCCAGAAATCGCGAGATGTGAAAGCTCGATTAGAAGAGGCTTTACTGAGAGGAGAAGGAGCCAGAGGAGAAATGATGAAGCGCTGCAGAATACCAGCTGGTACTTCATACCCTTATCCCCCCATGCCTTTTGAGATGAGCTCAAGTGGCTGTAGACATAAGTGAGCTTGTTTGGTTTGTGCACACTATCCATTTTCATCCTTGTCCATTTTGCTCCCTTTTCATCCACAGTCCATTCCTTTGCAGACCATTCTTGGTTTTGCATAGATGAAAATATCATCAGGCTTCAACTATCCCAGGTGTAGCTAGGACTGAGCTCTTCTCATGTGAATAATATGAAGCTGAGAAAGAAATTTCAAGATGTTCTAAAAAGTTCTGTTAGGGACTAATCAAGAGCCAAGAAATAGTACCAAAACAATCGTTAAAAACAAATTGTTCATAGCAAAAAAGTTTGCTTCATTTAATAAATGGATAATCTGTGGGCTGGATTTTGTAGGGCTGTGTAGAGATTAAGCTAGTTAATGCTCTGAAAAATCCTCATTAAAAAAAATAGGTGAGTCTTTTTACTAGAACCCTGAACCTGTAAGTTGAATGGTTTTAGTTCTGAAAGACTGCTACAGAAATATATCTCTTTCTTTTGGTGAGCTATCAGACTTCAGGTGTCCCCTTTTGTTTTAATCCCTCTGACATATACTGCACTCTTAGGGAATGACAGATCAGCAGGGGTAAATGAAAATTTGCGCTGGAGAAAGGAGCAGACACAGTGGCGGCAGGCAAATGAGAGACAAGATAAGTAAGTAATTTAATTAATGCATATTGCTTTTATTAGAACCAAGCTGCTTGGGGTTTTTATGTTTTGTTCTTGCTCCTAGGATATTTTATTACAAAATCAGTAGTTTCAATCCTTTCCCTCTTCTGTCAAAGAGAAAGAAAAAGAAAATGTTTATGTAGCAGAAATATCCAACTGTTGCTGTGATACAACAAATACTATCAGGAGAATTTTAAATAGCTATCTACACATTTTTTTTCCTTCTTGTTAATAGTGTGGCAAACATTAGTTAGTGATAGGGTCATATCAAATACACCACAGAGTCTTGCTATCTTTATTTTGGTGTTGCTCTTGGCTCCTGAGTGTATACAGTGGTATATGTTTTGCCACATTAAATCAACTAAGCTAGGTTTGACATGCTGAGTTAATACAGAGAAGCTTGTAAGCTGGAAGTCAGGGAAGATAATGCTTTGGGGTTTTGCAACAGTTATATGTTTCATGCCAAAGAAGATCCAGTCAGCATGGTTAATGTACAAAGCTCAGTGGTTGCTGGAAATGGTCCAAACACCTGTAAAGTTCATTACATTTGTACAGCTCTTACTGTTATTGGGATTTCTGCCCTTATTACAGCACTGAGGTTTTTGTCCCTTCTGGCTTTTGTTGCTTTGAGTCATTGTAGTTAATAACCATATGACTTCCCTGATTTCCTTTCTTAGCCCTCCTCAGAATTACCTATTTGTGCACTAAAGGATGGCTCTTTGCTCCTCTGGTTTTATTTTTGGGTAAAAGAATGTTGCAGAGCAGCTACGTATTTTGAAGCCACTCAGAAGCATGATTGTAAGGGTGTTGCTCCAGCCACAGAAATGCAGCTTAGGAACTTTGGCTGAAGTTAGAGGATCTTTAATCTCAAGCTCTAGAAAGCAGCCTCTAGTCAGGAAACAGCACCTTTTTGAGCAGCTTTGGAAAAAGAAAAATGCCTCTTTGTGTTTCTGGCATAGAAGGGATGTGTGAAAATGCAATTTTGTAGTATATAAGTTGTAATATATAGTTCCTATGCTTATTCAGCTGCAGGCAGGAACTGCAACTGCCCTTAGGTCTCAGTTAAGAAGGTATTATGTGTTGCCTTACCACTATCTCCTGTCTTTTATCAATATTTCAGTTCTCTCTTAGCCTGGGACACTGCTGTATGGACCTGCTGTCTTTTGTTGTCAACAGTCTCAGGAATCAACATTTTAAATTCCTTACATTAAACAATGCTTCTATAGCACTGAAGCAATTTCCATTTTGGTCTAGTCTATACTTTTACTTTCTTTTTTTAATGGAATTGTCAGATCAATTATCCATTATTCCATTTTGGGGTTTTGTGTCCTGCTACAGGCAATGCATTCAGAAATTACAGCTTAGTTTACTGAACAATTGAACATGATATTAAGTAGCCATTATGCAGATGACTATTAAGGAAGAAAAGCATCTATCCAAACTATCTAGAGGCCTAGTTTTCAAAAGTCCTTTTTGTGACTGCTCTTCTAAGATAGCAGCTTTCCTAATTTAAATCCATAGTTTTTAAGAAGCACTTCTGAACACTGCTGTCATTTTTTGCTCTTGTGGGATCATTCAGAATGGTATGCGTTTGTATTCTGCCTCTGTTTAAACAGTAGGTCATCTAATACTTGGGATACCCTCTGCTTGCTTTAATTAGAACTCCTCTTTGCAGAACAAAAGCTGAACTAGACCAAGAAGCTCTGATCAGTGGAAACCTGGCAACTGAAGCTAACTTGATCATTCTTGATATGCAAGAGAACATCATTCAGGTAAGAAACAGTAGAGGTAGTTAGTACCAATCCCTGCTCCCTCAGAAACTAGTGGAAGCAAGATTATTTTTTCCTTTTGTTTCTTAGACAATGCAAAATATTTTGAGATCTTCTGTAAACATTTTTATAGCCTTGAATAGAAAAAAATTCATTGGTAGCGAGGAGAAAACTTCATGCTTGAAAACCTGTTAGTAGAAAAGCATTTATCTGCTAGACTTCTGTTGTACTGGACATTATTTTCACATGACATCACTCATAGCATCTAGTCTTCCCACTGCTTTGGTTGTGGATTTGATCAGAACATACCAGTATGTCTGTTTAGCCTAGATGCTCAGGATATCAAGAATGCAAAGGAAAGGATGGTGCTTGCCCACCACAGGATCAGTTCCTAACCCAAATTATACATGAAGGATTGGAAAGAACAGAAATGGAGCTTCAAAAATCACTGCTGAAGCCGACTGAGGATTGGATGCTGAGAGTCTTGGGAACTTGGAAAATGTTTGGGACATTTCCCCCTCTGTCTTCTTGGTCACTACAAAAGTGCCTTGAAACTTCTCTGAAGCCGATGTTAAAAATGAGGAAACTCTAAACTCCTGAATGTCTCTTGGGCAGGGGAACAGAACTTCAATTCCTGTGTGTCAATTAATTGCTGAATTACCTCATAGAGTTATTGTTTTTCTCCTTCCTATGTAGGCGAGCTTTGCAGCAGAATGCAGAGATAATCTCTTGGGAGGAGTTTTGAAGGTCCTGGTAAATTCTCTTGGCTATGATCAGAGCACCACTTACCTGACTCATTGCTTTGCCACACTCAGAGCACTCATTGCCAAGGTATGCTCTTGATATATTTCTATTTTCACGCTTCCAGTCAAATTAATAGAACAGCATTTCTACAGCAGAGCTGTGTGCATCCACTTACCACTCTTCTGTGACATTTATTAAATGTATTTTGCATTTGTAAATACAAAAACCCCTATACTATCTGTAGGGCTGTTGCAGGATTTCAATATTTGCATCAGTTGTAAGGTTATTTCACTGGCCACACAAGATGGAATAATTAAATATGAATAATCTTGTGGATTTAGCAGTCAACTCTTAAACATATAAGATTTACTAATAAAAAGGTGGACAATTCCACACAATTTATTTCAAATACATTCTGATTTTAATTAGGAATCTTAATGCCAAGAACTGCACAAGAATTCCGTAACATCAAATATAATTTTTTATATCAGCAAGACTAGTTTCCAATCAGATGGGCAGCAGAGAAATAAAAACTCATGAGGCATTGAGGGCATCATTCTAGGTTTCTATTTCTAAGACAGGTTTCAAAATTCTAAGTACATTCTAAAACCTTGACAGTTTTCATCTTTGTTCTGCCTGAAAACTAAGCCAAATCTCTCTTCCACTTCTGTGTCACCAGTAAAAAAACTCCAGATCAGAAAAAACAAGAGCAACAACAAAAAACAAAACAAAACACTACCAAACAAACCCTAACAAAACAAAAAAAACCCCCACAAATTGCAAAACATATATAAGGACAGAAATTGACCCAAAGTATTTTTTTACAATAGAGGTCATAATGGGTTGGGTGCTTTGTAAGGACTCTAAAATCTTTTTAAGATTCATTCTCTTGCAAAGAAAAGCTACTCCAATAAGGAAGAATCCATGAAATGTTTATTTTCCCTAAACTTCTAAAATACAAATAAGAAACAGGATACTCCTGTCCAGTTAAAGCCTGTCTGCTCTTAAATGCAGGTTCACTGACAAAGCCTAATTACAGGGTAGATATCTGAATAGTTATGAAACTAATAATTATGTTTTCATTTTACTTTATCTTTAAAAGCTAACTTTCAATTACAGTAATGAATTTTGTTAAGCAATTGTTATTCTCATTGAAATAGATCCTATAGTTAAGCTGACTTGGTTCTGTAATTCATTAAGCAATCATTCCAATTATTTCTATTACACTGTAGGCATATAGATGTTATTTTCCAAATAAACGTGATATAGCCCTGTGCCAGCAGGTTTTTAATATAAATTAAACACGAAACAGTGAGATAATAGACTGAAGAAAAGCTGAGAACTGGGAAATGGGTCTGCAAATTGGACAGACTATCTTATGTTCACTCACACGCCTTAATCAGCCCTGTGTATCTACATATGGTACTGGTACATCTGTGCTGTCTCTGCTGGAAGTTTCTGTGGACAGATGTTCTGCCCCAAGTTTATTGCCTACTATGTGCATTGTGAAGACACTGTAAAGGAGGATATGGCCTGAAAGCTTGGCAGTGGAAGTTTTGTGACACACCACAGGAGGAAGAACATGTTGGAGGCCTGCGGAACGCTAGGGCGTTGATGCAAAGAACTAAAAATTGCTCCACATACTTCAGGAAGTATTTGCATACTTCATCAGTCATTATGTATTCTGAAAATAGAAAATCTTCATGTTTCTTAGAATTTTGCAGTATTTGATGTTTTCAAAAACTTCTGGAGCCATCATACTCTGTGTCTATTCTATCTCTTTCTCTTTTTTTCAAAACACTATTCAAGACTATTTCAAGACTATTTTCAATCCCTTCTTTCCTGAAGAAAATCTTAAAATGGAATCTACAGCATTACAGGAATCAGAAGTCTGAATAAAAAGAAGTATAAAACAGTTTTTTTTAAACTTTAGACTTTCTCTAAGCCTTGTGATTTGTGTGCACAAAGATAATGATGTGTTAATGGCTCAAAATGACACTAATAAATGTTTCTTCTCTTTCCCGTAGTTTGGAGATTTGCTGTTTGAAGAGGAGGTCGAACAGTGTGCTGACCTGTGTCAAAGAGTTCTCCATCACTGCAGCAGCAGCATAGACATTACACGGACTCAAGCCTGTGCCACTCTTTATCTCCTCATGAGATACAGCTTCAGCTCTAACAGTGTAAGGTTTTGACAGCAGCAGTATATTTTGTGCCACCTTTTTTGTGATCAATTGAAACAAAGACTGAAGTTGCAACAGCAGGTGGAATGCATCCGCAGTCACCTGATCTGCTGTTTCACACATTTGAGCCAAGAGAAGTGCTAAAAATGTAGGGGGAAAGTAGCTTTAATTGTTGTTCATTGCTTTGATTCAGGAAATGTGACTTGTCCTGCAATATCTGTAAATGCAGCTTCAGACAGAGCAGCATTAGGCCTCTGACAGCAAAGACTATATAATGCATAAGCAATACTCTTCATGTTGTCTTTTTTCATTCATTACTGTGTCAGAACTACTCAGTCTAGTTCATTTCTAATGCAATTGCAACCTCAGTAAAATTCCTGTATGCTCGTATTGATAGGAATTCCTCACCATCTCCTTGGTCTCTCTTAGGACTAGACTCTGATTTTTATCACACATGTGGGGTAAAATACATACATTATGCATATAGATTAATAATGTTCTAGCACAAAAAGATATGCATTAACATTTTGGATAGCATCTGATCTTGTACAGAATTTCCTTCACTACTTACTCCTTTAAAAGCCGTGGGTATGTAAAAAGTGTAAGCTCTGCAGAAGGAAAATGTACTGCAGACACACCATCATCATCAGGGTGTAGTGCATCACTAATTGAATTTCCCAGAGGCCTTGTGCTTCCCAGATTTGTTTCCAGAATGTTATTCCAGTCATTCTTACTCATTTATTCTTGTGTGTGGTCTGATCCACACACCCACTGGCCTGTGCAAAGGGGGAAAAGGGGTGCTTCTGGCTTTCTCCTGTCTCAAGTAAGCATGCATATTTCCAGGAACATTCTAGCATCAAAGTATAGACATGTCAGAATTAGGGATCTTTGGCTTAAGTAAGTAAAACGTGATTTGGTAAAACATGTTTTTGCTAAAATATGATTAGGCTGGATGCACCAGAGGCCAGTTATGTGAGCCATGAGTCTACTGCACTCAGTCTGGGCAGGAGAAAGTGTGTTTGCTTCATAGAGGAGAGAAATATGTGAACTGCAGTGCAGCCATCATTCTTTCATGTTTTTTCTTTTTTTCTTCTGGAAGAATTTTTCAAGAGTGAAGATGCAGGTGACCATGTCGCTAGCTTCTCTGGTTGGAAAATCACCCGAGTTTAATGAGGAATTCCTTCGACGATCCTTGAGAACCATCCTGGCCTATGCAGAGGAAGATACAGATATGCAGGCAACACCATTTCCCGTTCAGGTTAAAACTTTTGTGGCATCTGTGGCTTTTATCAGGAGCTTTCACATAGGATCATGCTTGAAGCAAGTTCTAGATCTTGGTTTTCCAAAATAATGAAAATAAGGATGAAGAGGTTATTGCATGAGTTTACGTCTAGCACAAAAATAAGTGGGGAAGAAGTAGATATTATTCCATAAAATAAACTCTTAAGAACTTCCCATGAAATCACATTACAGGAGAATCATCTCTTGGTTTTGAGTGCAGCTTTCTCTTAGACCCCAGCAGGAACTATGCCCTCTAAGAGTTTTTCAAAATGGAATTTGATTCATGTTTTCAGACATGAAAGTACCATCCAGGAAGTTTCTCTCTCTTTGCCATTGTAAGGTGTCATCAGCAATAGTGAAAAACATTTCAGACAATATATACAAATACTTTGTTAAAATTCATAGAGTAACTCAGGTTGTGCTGAAGACTTACAAAAACATCTGGTTTCAGATCAAAGATCAACTAAAGCTGAACTCCATTAGCACATTTGATTTTTTTCATTCAGAAATAAATAGATCAAAGGATTTCAGCTAGTTTTGGTTAATTAAATGTGTGTGTATAAGATTTGCTATGTCAGCCGTCTTTGATGAATTACATAGAACTGGAGAAAACATCCTGACATTTCCTTGGGTAAAAGAGGCTTAAAGAGAGTAACATCATCTGGTGCAGATGCTGTTGTTTTTCCAGAAGGACAAAATAAACACCTGAGAATTTCACATTGATCTTTGCATTACTTCAGGTAGAGGAGCTACTGTGTAATCTGAACAGCATCCTGTCAGATACAGTGAAAATGAGGGAATTTCAGGAAGATCCGGAGATGCTGATGGACCTCATGTACAGGTGAATCCATTTAGAATTGCTACTGAGAAAATTCTGCAGTGAGGTGAGCTGAACCATGCATTTTAGGGACAACCTGTGACAAACTCTCTCTCTATCTGTTCTGTTGGTGCACATTCCCTCTTTAGCAGAGCTGGTCCATGTCTGAGGAGCCCCAGGCTGCAGTAGTGAGCACATTGCAGCGCAGCCTCTGGAAGGTGGACATAGATTTGGGCAAGGATAAGAGTCAGGAACATTGAAGAGTCTTGGATGCAGCAGTTTTTCTTTCATTATAGTCCCTCAGTCTCCTGCCCAGTGCTGCCTAACCATTTATTTTGCTTTCTGTTTAATGAATCATATAGAATAAAGACAGAGATGTCTTCTTCCATTCAACCCAGGGGACAAATCATAAAGATATTTTTGTTATTTGAGAAGTGGTCATTCACACCTGCTTTCTGGCCTGTGTTTTCAGAATTGCAAAAGGATACCAGACATCACCGGACTTGAGGCTGACTTGGCTGCAGAACATGGCAGAGAAGCACACCAAGAGGAAGTGCTACACAGAGGCAGCCATGTGCCTGGTCCATGCCGCGGCGCTGGTGGCGGAGTACCTGAGCATGCTTGAGGATCGGAACTATCTCCCTGTGGGGAGTGTCACTTTTCAGGTAAAAGGCTTCGACCTGGCATGAGGCAATTCTGGTGTTTGTGTTTCTTCTTCTGCCAAGCAAAGAAGAGGGGCATGTATGGGGCGGATGTTACAATGGCAGTCTCCAGCTTCTATTTCCAGCAGTTTGATACTGTAATCTCTTATTTCCTAAGGAGAACCCGTCTATTATGGCAGGCTTTTCCTAGGGCTGTTACTTATCAACTGTGACAGATGCGTCTTTCAAACTTCTTTCTAATAATCTAGATAATTGGAGCTGCTCAGTTCTTTCAGGCATGTTCTCCAATCCTTTGACTGCCCTCAAGTTACTAACAAAACCCTTTATCTGACAGCACAATTTTTAATTTCAGTTTGCTCAAATAATAGTAATTAACTATACTAACCCTTTACATTTTTACATCGGCTTTCAAGAAAAGGTTTTCTATTCTTTACAAACAGGTTTGTGTTTGGTAGCACCTGTGAAGATCTTATTCAGATGACTTTCTTAAAAGAGGGAAACACTATGCAGACTGGCTTGGCTTTACCTGTAGTCACAGGTCTCACTCACTGGCTCTTTCTGTGATCATTTATTCATTTGGACCAGATATGAGATCAACTAATATTGGTGATATGCATTCAGTTGTGGAATTGAGGGTGATAATAATGTGAATAAAAATATTATTCTGGATGAGTGGAAGTATTATTTCCTTTTTACAGATGAGTAAAATGAATCAGCAAAGGATCAAATCAATTCTGATTTTGATCTTCTGCAGTAAGTCTGTTAGCATCCAGAAAACTGACAGTAGAGTAATACTTTTCCTTATGTTGTACCAGACAAAATACTTCCCTCTATGCAATCAAAACTACCCCTTAAAATCATCATGGGGTCACTTTCCGTGGAATTCCCTTTGAGCTTAATTCATGTTTACACTAAATCCTCTTCACAAGCAGTAAAGCAGAGTTGGTGAGAGTATGAAGTGCATAGGGACTGACTTTAAAGCCCCTTTGTGTTAACACAGGCAAGTACTTAGTGTGTGTGTGTCTACCTGCTGAGGTACAGGGCTCTGCAGCAGCCTAATTTGCCTGTGCTATTTGCAGGCTACGCTGGCCTTATTTAACATGGTGATAAGGGCTAGGGATCGCAGGGGTTCTTAAGTTTACAGAAATATTTATTTTCCTTAGTGAACACAAGGCCTGTGAAATTCCATATATATCCCATATATAAAATACATGGTGATTCACGTGTTGTCTTTAATATACAGGGGATATGTAAAATTCTTCAATATGAAGGGTAAATCAAGGCTAAAGCTGGGTGAGGCATGACCACTTTGCAAAAGATCATGCAAGCCCCAGGAGTATGTCAGGCTCTCTCCTCTTAGAGTGCACAGACTGCAAAACATGGAAATACATTCTTGACTTTAGTTATTAGAGGATTAAAGATGGAAAAGGGGTAATTGGTAAAATAATAAATACATTATTTTTGTATGTAAATCAATTCTCTAGACTCTCTTTTCTTTGCTACAAAGGGAAAATAAAAATTAAAAAAATAAAATTAAACATTTTTTTTTTTTTAAAAATAAAGAAATAAAAAAAGAAAACAGTCCTTAATGGCTACTGTTACTGAAATGGCTGTTACAGAAAAGGAAAACCAGAAATTAATCTGCATGGCTTGTGAGTTTCTGCAGGTATGTGCCAGTGAACATAAGTCTGGTTGAAGTCACTCTCTTCAATGAGACTGGTTGGTAAAAAGTGGCATAGGTGTGCTAAATGTGCTGTAGTTCTTCCTCTGGCCAAAATTCAGATGTATTCTTAACTCCTGTGAATGCTGTTATGAGGCTGTGCTCACCCTTCCAGTGGTGCTTACGTGATGTGCAGACTAGGTAGTGTGATGGCAGCATGGTTGGAGTAAATTTCACCCATGGAGAAATAAATAAATCCATAAAACCCAGGGGGGAAAGCCCAATGCTGCTAGTGGTGTGCAGCGCCAATTCTTTATCTGAATTCTGATCAATAGTAACAGCCCTCAGTGTCTCTGCTATTTTATAAAGATGCCTTTAAGGACTCAGCTAGCTAGCCAGCTGGCATCCATCCCACATGCAGACAGATTGTCATTGCCAGTTTCTGCTGAAGTGAGATACTATTAATTTAACTCGTTTTAATTAATAGAAAATTGAAGTTTAGCCTTTCTGCTGCCATTGAAAGTTACATATGCCAGTCCCATACTATATGTACACATATTTCACTATTATTTTGCACATGTTTCTTCACATTATAAAATTTTTTATGTTGATGCCACCTAGTGTAATTTATTCTAAGTCCTGAAGAATTGTAGACATGTTATTTCATGGTCTAGAATCTCAAAATCTTCACTTAGTTTTATTTAAAAGCACAGTGAGATCCGTAACATTGACAAGAAACTGAGTAAATTCTGCAGGATTAAAGTGTAGTATGGCAGAGGATGAACCAAGAAGAAGCAATCAATTATTGTGGTTTTTTGGAGAGATATTGTCTGTGTCCTTCTTCTCCTCTGCTTGGAAAAGGTGAATAGAAACCTGAAAGTTCAATTTATTCAAGCAGGTGGCAGAAGGTCTGGAGTGAAGTTTGGAATTTCCCAGCTTTTCCAGTGGGAAGGTGCCAGCACTAGGAAGGGGACATTGCTTGTGACCCTAGTAGTAATGAGAATTGAGCTCACTGTGGCTCCATGGAAATCCAGCCACCAGAAAAGAGCTAGTTTGAAACCTAGAGGAGTCTGCATTTTAAACCTGAGGCTAGAAAGAAAATTCGTGATTCTTGCAGTGAAACTCCTGATCTGCCATCTATGGAGATTTATGATATTACTCTTAACTTCTAAAAAAGAATGTAACTGTGTCCCTTGGTTGTACCTGAAAAAAACTCATTCCTCTTCCCATTATGTAAATATGTTCAAACAATATCTTCCTCAATCTTTGTGATGTACTGTTCATTTAGGTTTTTTATTTCTGTGCTCTGATGTATTTTAGAACATTTCATCCAATGTGCTGGAGGAATCTGCTGTTTCAGATGATGTTTTGTCTCCAGATGAAGATGGCATATGTTCTGGGAGGTATTTCTCAGAAAGTGGACTGGTAGGGCTCCTGGAACAAGCTGCAGAGCTCTTCAGCACGGTGAGTGAGGACCATAATCACCAAGAGGGAATGGATAGTGGGCCACCTAAGCCAGATCCACAGCTTCATTTCCTGTGCATGAGGAAGCAATGTGGCACTGCTAAACCAGGCATCACAGACCTGCCACACTCCAAATGACAAGAGGACACATTTTTGGCTGTCCAAATACTGCCTCAGTCAGACTGATTAATTTTTTCAGCCTAGCTCAGCCACGTACCCACTTCTACTGTGCAGACCACAGTCAATATCAACAGAAAGTGATTTTCTCAGGAGGATCCAAGACTTTCAGTTGGTATTATCACGGGATAGTACATTTAAGAAAAAGATCTTTCATGAAGTATGTATTTCAGGAGGTATGTGAGAGTTACTTCCATACTTTTACACAGCATACAACCATGAACCTCATAATCTACACTCACTATGCAAGGATTTGTACATCTCTAAAGATATCACTTGGGTCCCTTTGTCCAGACACAGCTGTGATTGCCCTGAACTATACATGACAAACAGATCCATTTCCTGCTGCTAACCTGCATTTCTAGTTCTTGTGGCCCTGAGGCAGAAACCATGGCTTTACACAGGAATTTGGGCTTGAGAATCCAACAGATCAACAGATCAGAGATCCAAATTACATCCAGTTTATTGTTTGCTGTTCAGAATTTCCCATTTACTATTGCTAGTTTTCAGAACACCTAAGCAAGCAACATAGCAGATTAACAGATGAGTCCCATAAATCCCCTTTACAGCCAAGCCATTGATGGAGATATAGTTTCTTTTCAGAGAGCATAAAGACTTTTTTTTTTTCTCCTCTTTTTTTTCTTTTTTTTTTTTTTTTTTTTTTTTTAATAATCAAAGGGAGGTTTGTATGAAACTGTGAATGAAGTGTACAAAATTGTCATCCCCATACTGGAAGCACATCGAGACTTCAGGAAGCTTACCTTGACACACAGCAAGCTACAGAAGGCCTTTGACAGCATTATTAATAAGGTACTTAGGAGGAAAGGCGCTGCTAGCAAGACACATTGCTGGGTTGCACTATTTGTTTAAGACTGATGTTCATAAAACTGTTGATGTGTGTATTTGGTTTGTGTGGCCAGTTTGATAGTGGAGGGCGAGGGTTAAAAGGGTGATGTCAATGAGAAACTGCTACAAACTCTATCCATGTCCAACTGAGCCAATGCCAGCTGCTGGCCAAGGCTGGGCCCATGGGATCATCCCAGGGGCTGCACCTCTGGGATTATATGTTTAAACAGGGGAAAAAAGTTACTGGCCAGATGTAATTGTGCTCTGAGGAGAGACAAGTGGAAAATATGTGAGAGCAACAGCTCTGCAGAACCAAGGTCAGTGGAGAAGGAGGAGCCAGAAGTGGAGGTGCCAGAGCAGAGATTCCCCTGCAGCCCATGGTGCAGACCATGGTGAGACAGTTGTGGCCCTGCAGCTCATGGAGACCCACTCCTCTCCCTGAGCAGTTGGAGAAACATATGATGAAATGACCATATCCCCCATTTCCCATCTCTGCACCACTGGAAGAGAAGATGCAGAGCTCTCTCTAGAAAAAAGGGAAAAAGATGTTTTTAAAATTTGTTTTACTTCTTGTTATCTTGTTCTGAGTTTGATTGGTAATAAATTCAGTTGGCTTCCCCAAGTCCAGTGTGTTTTGCCCATGATGGTAACCAATTTGTTGGTTTTTTTGATTTTGTTTGATTTTTTTTTTTGAGTTTGTTTGATCACTCTCTATCCTTATGTCAGTTCATGAACCATTCACTGTCTCTCTCCTGTCCAGTTGCAGGGTGGGATAATACAGTGGCTTTGGTGGGTACCTGGCATCCTGCCATGATCAACTCACCAGAATTTGAAATAGCTCCATTTCCTTTTTCAAACAAAAGCTCCCATCTGCTACATAGCATACAGTGTAAAAAGGCTCTCCATACAAAAAAGCAAGGATGAATGTAAAATGGGTTTAGCTGAACACATCTGTGTCCACCTGGCCACATCTGTTTAACAAAAATAACTTTGTTGTCAATTCACTAGTGTTTTTGGTTATAAAACAGAAGAAATATGAAAACCTGTCAAAATTCTCAGCACTCCTACTTTCCCTTCTTTTTCTTCAGAAGAGCCTTATTGCTGAGCCTAGTCAGTTTCAAATTTGAATAAACTTTCATTGCAAAATTTTAATTTTGTTTCATGTATTCAAACGAATTAAAAAATAATAAGGTATTTTGTTTTGTAGAATCTCCTTCAGAGTCAGCTTAAATTTTAAACTGGATTGCAGTTAAATGTTCCCTTAGTTTGTATGCTTTCTCTCCTGTGCTTCATCAGCACTGATGATATGTGGAAGTGGCTTTGAAATAGGGAAAATGTAGGACTAGTGGGTTTTCTTATTACATTAGTTAGGGGGAAAAAAAAGGCAAACAAATGCTACAATGTCCATATAAAGCAATTGTAAATTTCCTCTTCTTTTTATCTATTAGGGTCAAAAGCGAATGTTTGGAACTTACTTCCGTGTAGGTTTCTATGGATCCAAATTTGGGGACTTGGATGAACAGGAATTTGTTTATAAGGAGCCTGCAATTACAAAACTCCCTGAGATTTCTCACAGATTAGAGGTAAGGAAAAACATTACGTTAATGTGATCTCAAATGGCATATTATACTTTTCAATGAACCCACACACTCCTAATATTATTATTGCTACCTAAAAAATCAGTAACATGCTAATTTGTACCATAGATTATTTCCTTAGTGCATATCATTTCCACACTATCACTTTTTAAAGCATAATGATTAAGTAATCCATTCTTTCAAGTCTATGTCTCTTACAAGCAGGCCTGTAATACATTGAGTGATTTTGAGCATGTCAGATATTTGCTTTGGTATCTTTTCAGCTTTTTTTTAATAGAATTGCTATGTTTCCTTCTGATTGTTTTACCTCAACTTCTGTGATTTTCTGAGCAACTCACAGTGATCTTTGTCAGAAGATGCCTTACCCTAGCTAGCTGTGGTTTGTGGAGCAGTATACTGACTGTACAAAGCCCAGAATTCATCATGGTTGTGAATCCTGTCTCCTAGAATTGCATTAGCATTGCATTAAGGACTAAAATTTTGGGATAATTCTGTTTCCTTTCTAGGGATTTTATGGCCAGTGTTTTGGAGAGGATGCTGTGGAAGTGATTAAGGATTCTGCTCCTGTAGACAAAAGAAAGCTGGATCCCAATAAGGTAGGGAAGAGTATTATTATATTATTATATTATTATAATTATTATTATATATTATTATATTATTATATTATGAGAGGGTTGAGTGCTTTGTCACACAAGAGAAATGAGGAGAGAAGGTCCCTGTTGCAACTTTTATGCTGAAACATTAAGGCAATAAAAGAAACTACCCAACTTGGTATCTCTGTGCCCAGTGGTATTAAAGCCCTGTGACAGGCTTATCATGGTAGCTTGTCACAGAATATAGACATTAAAAGTCCTGATCTCTAGTCCTTGCCCTGGTTCTGATCCCCAGGGTTAAGCTGTGGCCTCCCAGATGCAAGTTTTGTTAGCTCTGAATAAGAAAATTACCCCTGAAGGATTTCCATCTGTGTGCTTTTCCAAACCATCCTTAGCCAAAGTGTACTATGGGATACTTCACATGTGACATTCCTTTTACATTCCTTGGGTTGTAAAGTGCTGTAATGATTCTTCCCTCTTTTTTTAGGCATACATACAAATTACTTTTGTGGAGCCCTATTTTGATGAGTATGAGATGAAGGACAGAGTTACCTACTTTGAGAAGAACTTCAACATCTGTCGGTTCATGTACACTACACCTTTCACCATGGATGGGCGTCCCAGAGGAGAACTTAGTGAGCAATACAAGAGGAACACCATCCTAACCACAATGCATGCTTTTCCCTACATCAAAACAAGAATCAGTGTCATTCAAAGAGAAGAGGTAATTGGGTTTTGAAGACAGATCTGATCTAATTTCTCAAAGACTGAGGGAGTCTCTGGGTGGGAAGATTTCCAAATTTATGCTTGGCAGAAAAAAAAAGAAAGCTGAGTTTCTCAGACATTGCTCTTGTAAATAGGAGTATCACAGAAGGGATAGACAAGGCAAGAGAGAGATTTACTATGGAGAAGAGATGATAACAAGTGTACATTCTTCTTTTGACCTCCTAGCTTTAATGCTGTGTAGGAGCATATGCGGAGCTGTTTGAAGCTATACATACTTCTAGCTGATAAAGCAGAAGTAGCATAGGAGTACAGTCAGAGAACTAGATTGGCTTAGGGCTGGTTTAGAGACAAGGAAGCTTTATACTGTAAAAAGTGCAACACCATTTCAGGCATGAAGTAACTTAGAATAAGAATGAATTTATGTGAACAGGAGGTCTGATTCACACCCTATTCCTGCAAATGACAAGATGTCTAAGAGCTTTGGATCAGATGTGCCGTCTACCAAGATGACCATCTACCAAATTAGATTGAACAGTGTTCCTGGGTTTCACAACTAGTGCTTTTGAAACAGGAGAATGATAGTGATATTGGATTTAGAACAGGTCAGCTGCATGCATGATTTGGGTAATGAACCATCTTTTCTTCCCTTTCCCTTAGTTTATTTTAACCCCAATTGAAGTTGCTATTGAAGATATGCGGAAAAAAACACAGGAACTAACTGCAGCCACTAACCAAGAACCACCAGATGCCAAAATGCTCCAGATGGTTTTGCAGGGCTCAGTTGGAGCCACTGTAAATCAGGTAAGGGATTCAAATAAGCCAGATGAAGCATATTTTTCTCACTGCATTCTTTTTTGCACTCGTATTTCTTGCAGTGAAGGAAGTACATCTACTCAGACACATTTAGTCACTTTGTGTATTTAAACTTCATGCCTTGATATTTAGTTACCGTACACTGCTCATTAGCTGTGCTTTTGGTGAACGTGTTCATGGGAAGCACTGTCCTGGCTGTAGGTGCAAAAACTCACAGAAGCCTTGTGAATGCATCCAAGGATTTTTAATTTCTAACATGCTAGCCATCTCAGCCATTTTGTTCATTCCAGATGCATCCTTGGGGAATGGGATTAATAATAACAATTCTCCTGTGGAACCACCACAAACTCAATTTCATGGAAGTTAAGTCAATACATGAAGTCAAGACCTGAGTTCCCCAAAATAAAGCTGATAGGTATAACATAAACATACACACTAACAAAAAAAAAAACCTCAGGCAATTAAAAAAAAATTAAAGCAGAATGATGAATACATTGAATACATGGCTGAGCAAAAACTTAATAACATAACGTAACATGTTAATAGCATAACACAATTTCACACAGCTGAGGTTTTTTTGCTGAAAGCCTAAATACTCTCAGTTTCTCCAGATTCATCTCCAACCAGAGCGTCTATTATGAAATAATGTACTGTTGTAAGCAAAGATTGATCTTTTTCAGCACTGCGTTTATTGCCTGAAGGTCATGTAACACACACACAGGAGCTGTGTTTCTCTAATATAACCAGGTTTGTCACTAGGGGCATCCCAGCTCCTCTCTGCTGAGCAGAATTTGTTCCCTTTGTTGTGGGACTGGAGGAGGAATAATAACAGGAGAGGATGAGATATGCTGGGCAAAAAATTCTGCTTGCCAAAGGAAGTATTCTGGGAGAAAGGGAGCTAAAATCCATCCTGTTAGGGTAACTGTGCATAGTTTTGTTTTCTTTCATAACTGAAGTCATTAAATAGCAAACAGCTTTAAACAAATTTGTGTTGTTTTCAGTCTAAGCAGGTGGGTTTGACATTTTCCTGTGTTATTTCTATAAGGGACCACTAGAGGTAGCGCAAGTGTTCCTGGCTGAAATTCCAGCAGACCCCAAACTTTATCGACATCACAACAAGCTGAGGTTGTGCTTCAAAGAGTTTATAATGAGGTCAGTAAAACAAAATTGAAATGCTGAATTGCATCAATACATTCAATATTAGCAATAATGCAACGATAATATAACTGAGTAATTACCTATGCAAGTTAGCATCACAAAGCCTGGCATCTCACACTTTAAACACTTTGACCACACTTGTTATTTCTGCTTCACATGAATGCCTAGGTAGGCATTGCATTCTCAAAGGGAAGAAATGTTAACACTCTAAATAAATAATGTATAAATTAAGATCTTTAATTTGTTTTATCTTTTGACATCTTGTAGAAATCAAACATTTCAGACTATTGCCTTGATTTAATTTTTAATAAAATTACATTCTTATGTTGAAAGCTGTTCTTAAGAAAACCACATCTGTCAAGCAGACACAGTCGTAGTGGCAGACACAAGTCCTTTGCTTTAGATATGTTTGTAAATCTCAACAAGCCTATTCACATAAGAAGATACTCATCTCCTTAGTCCAGACTATCCTTCTTGCTGAAGGGTGAGTTTGACTTAAATAAAAACAAGTCTTATGCAGAAGATACAGATTCTAAGTATTGCTATTGCAAATTTATCTGTTTAAACAGTAAGTAGGCAGCTAGCTCAGTATTCTGCAGTCATTAAATTTGCTTTTTATTAGTTCACTCATGGTTTCCTAATATCTAAAAAAAAAAAATAAAAATCTCAATTTATGTACTAGGGAAAAACAGAGCTTTCTTATTAGCTCATTATCACTTTAGTCTTGACAAGTTACCAGAGGAATGCCTAGACTAAAGGAACTGGCTCTTGTCCATTTAAATTACCTGAGACAAAATGAGGGAGTTAAACAGAAGTATTTTATATATATCATGTCTTTTTTTCTTTCTTTTTGCCTAGGTGTGGTGAAGCAGTGGAGAAAAACAAGCACCTTATTACTGCTGACCAGCGGGAATATCATCAGGAGCTCAAAAGAAACTACATCAAACTGAAGGAGAACCTTAGACCCATGATTGAGAGGAAGATCCCAGAGCTGTACAAACCTGTAGTGAAAGTCCACAGCATAAGGTATAGTTAGGGCAGGGTTATCTCTTGTGGCTATGCAAAAATATGCCATTTTTTGTAAGGGAGAAAGGGAGTTTTACTGGCAGTGAAAACCAAGCCAGAATATGCCTTTCCAACTCCATTACTGATGAAAGAAATCTGCTGACTTCCACTGGAGATGATTGTAGTGTTAGCTGTGTTTCTCAAGCTCTGCATTCTGGGGGTAGAGGATTTATGTAATTTTACTGCATTGTTAGATAAGATTTCCCCCTCACCCTAACAAAGTTGCTGGAAAATCTTGTGATTTTTCAATCTTTTAAGCCAGAAAGGAGATAGAACAAGCTATCTTCAGCTGAGCACCTTTTCACAAGATAGATATTGCTTTGATTGTTTTTCATTTGCCAACTCTATTTATGAATCTGTTTCATTGCAGGGAATCTTTTCGTAACCACAGTTTTAGGAAATATGATGCTCAGACTTCTTCCCAAAGCACCTAAGAGGTAGTTGCTTTGGCCAAGGAAGATCTTCATGCTGCAAGAAGTGATGGAGTATTTATTCCACATCTATGAAAATCAGAAATCTCTCACAAGACAGTATGTGCACTTTCTGGACAGCATGCAGAAAAGCATTTACACAAGATCACTGAATGAAAACTAGGGGATAAATCCAAATCAAGCACATATCACGAGGGCTTGGAAAGGAAGGGGATGCTTTTTAGATACTTCTGTATATATTGTGCAATAATGGCCTAATGCAGAGGGGTGGGCCTTAGAGCGGTCAGTGGCATGAAGTCAGTCATGTAACAGACATGGAACTTTGTGTGGTTTGATTGAGGTGAATCCAAACAACATGTCCAAGAAATAATAACAAATTATATGTGTTTATGGTCCTTTTCCAAGACAGCACTTATCCATGTGGTTTTGGCAATGAAGCGCATTCTGCAAGTTATTCACATGCTTAAATTTTGTCTTAATGAGGTTAACATGGTTACCTGCTCAATGTTTGCTGAGCTGGCACTCTAGGGAAGGATAATTTCCTCAGTCAGTTTCTGAACAGATTCTCTGTCATGGCCCTTAACTGTAGGGAGTTCTGCACAAGTTTTCTCAACCAAAGCATGAAAATCAAGAAGTAGTAATAAATAGTTCTTATAGATCTTCTAAATGTTTTTTCTGCATATAGGGACATGCAGTATAGTGACTTGACATGCAGTTAGTAATCTGACATATTTAGCACAGCGAACAAGTAATGGTTTAAAAAGAAGATGCTAAGCTATGAGTGATTCTTTATTACATAAAGCTCTTATGTAGATAGCCTTATCCAAAATTAACTATGGAAGCTCACAATGGGGATTTCCTGAAATCACTTGACTCAGGCTTTACTGCGGCTTAAGAGAAATTAGCACATAATTTATAATACCTAGTGCTTAGTGTTTTTTGAGTCCTTAGAAAATAGCTTACTGAATAATCTTTACACCACTATTCTGAAGTATGGAAATGTTATTACAATTTTGCAGATGAGGATGCAAAGAGAAGAGAGAAATTAGGACTTTGGAACTCATTTAGGACTTTTGGAACTCCTTTAGGGAGGCAGTGGAAGAGCTACAATTTTTATTGGGATTATGCTTGCCACATAATGTTTGTGTTTTGAAACAAAGATCCATGAAAGTGTCCTAAATATTACTTCCTCTCCTGCACCTCTTCAATGTTTTGGAAATGATACTTTAATGCTGATTAGAGAAACCAATTCCATTTGCCAAGCACAAAATTTAATGTTAATATTCAAGGAAATGGTTGGGGTTTTTTTCTTTATACTTCATTTTAGAAAATTACAGTGCTTTCTGTACTACAGAACTTTCTCAGATCTGATGCCGTATGTTTCTAAAGGCAAGTCCTCTTTAATCCAAAAGTGTAAGGGAGATCGAGGCAGTTGCTTTTAGTGGAAACATTTTGACTTTTTACAGTCACCTGCAGCCATGCCATTTGATAATATGACTATTCCAAACACTTAATTGACATTTGTGTCATATTTTGAATGTGCTTTTTTAGAAGATTCACACAGATGATCGAACAAGATATGGAAATAGGTGAAATAAACCCTATAGTTACACAACACTTACAGTGTAAGAAAATAATTTCCCTCCTCATTCATAGTATTGTTAAATGAAATAATCACGAATAAGTGCTCCCTGACTTTGAAGTGAGCACATCCAAAGCACATAAGCAAATGGTATAAAAAAGTTTTGAAGCTATGAGATCTCAGCCTATCAGAACCTAGCCCTTTATCTATTGTTTTTAACTGCCAGTTGAGGAGAAAGGTCAGAATACTGTCATCTATCAAACCCACAATTCAGCATCACTGTTTACAAGATACTTATCCTTTAGAGCCTAGCTAACAGAAACCTCAGGTAAATAAAACCCCTAACAGGTGTAAAATACACTAGATTAAAGTAATGAAGTGGTTCCTTGAACTGAAATAATACTCAGGATAATATGGATGCTGATGGACTCTTCACTCCCATTTTACAATCTGAGCACCTCGCAATCAAATGGCCAGTCTTGCCCTCAGTTTGCATTTCACATTGTCCCTTCTACAAATAGAACATGGCTTGTACATTTCTTTCAAGAGCTGAACTATGTGAAACAAATTTTCTACCTTACAATATTCATTTTGCAATAAAGCGACTGTTTCACAGCATGTTTATAAGTGCCTTTGTGTTGCATCTTATACCTCAATAGAAGGCAGCTGGAAAGAAAATTTCAGTAGGAAGAACATTTGCTTGTAGAAGCATCATTTAGCAAAAAAATACATTTATTTGGGCAGAAGATGTGTTGGTCTGTCTTTAGGATAAATTGTGCCTATTGCAGGGATTACAAGCAACAAGTTGCTTCCCAGCTTCTGTTTTTCATTCAGTATATGTGAAAAATGAGAGTGGTGCTCTCCTTTCTTCCTCTGGTCTGTAGCTGTAGAGCAGAAATATACCTGATTCCTGAATTCAGCATCTGGGTGATTCAAGACTAGGGAGAGTTTTGTGTGTCCAAACTAGGTAGATCCAGGGCCAGACTGCTGGGGCTGTCAAAGGGGAAGCAGATAAGCACTACACCATCCTTGACATTTAGCTGGGAGTTCACCAGAGCTCACTCACCCCTTGTATTTACCACTAGCAAGCACCAGCTCTAAGGAGCACACTGCTGAATTTGGCACAGCAATCCTGTAGCTCAGCACGAGTGTCTCTCTGTTGTCAGGTCAGCCGTGCCCCATCCTGTGGCAGCACACAGGTGGCAAGGTGGTGACCAGCAGCCTCAGGTCTGTGCACAGGAGAGCTCACCTGGTCCAGACCAGGTGTCAGCACATGCTTGCACATCTGGCAGACATAAGGAGTCTGTGCTGGCTATGAGAAGGCCAGCAATAATGCTCGGACATGTAAATGTCAGCGCATTTTGAAAGCATTTGAACAGCCAAGGTCACTGCTTTTGGTCAGCACTATGGATCTCACATGGGCAGCCCTAACACTGGATCTCCTGGTTTTCAGAACAGCATCTATACAGGGAGCACACCTTTCATGCTACATGAATGAAACCACAGCATGAGGAGGTGATTGACTCAACAGTCATGACCATGAGTAGGAGTAACCAACTTTGTGCTGGGTACAGAGAAAACAAGCTGGTCACTTAAAACTGGCAGGTTGTTTGACCTCTCCTGGGAAGCTGAGTGCTTTCTCATTATGTTTCCCAACAATTCTGAGGGCTTGGAAAAGCGAAAGCAAACATTCAAACTCTTTTTTGTTGTTTTTCTTTTTGGCTGTTGGATGTATCATTGTCTCAAATATTTCAGAAAGGGCAATTAAAGTTTAGCACAGAGCCAGCTAGGACTCTTCTAGGTGTTTCAATCTCTGAAAGCAATGCTTGTTATGAAAATGAAGCACACAATAACAGTGTTTTACTGGGATTTACTCTATTACACTGCTGATGTCTTCTGATAGAGAGGAGCACACACAAGGAGTGCTCCTTTGGTGTTGCTATTGGTGCTGAATTTAGGAGTGGGGTACTTTGAGGAGTTGCTGGCTGACTATGTTTTAACCATCTTTTAAACTGGTTAAAATAAGTGATTAAAAAATAATCAACAGGTCTTGAATAAGTTGTCTCAGGCTGGGTAACACTCCAGTCTAATCAATGCAGTAAAAGGAGAAGGGCCCCTGTGGGAAAAGTCCTTTTTGATAATATGAATAAAGAAAATGCACTCTCACAGTAAAACTCAGTTTGTGTTCTGGAAAGCTACAGTAAATTTTGGCATTCATTGAGCACTTCACATAGTAATACGCTTCTGTAACTCTTTATGTCCTTACTGAGGGATTAGTTTAAATTACTCATTTTCATTCAAAACCAGACTGGTTTGCAACTCTTCAAGAATTAAAAACTAACTTTAAAGTTAATGTTATCAATCAGTATTGGTCAGTAAAAGATCCTGAAAACATCAAAGTGTTTAGCAGATCAAACCAAGCAAACTAAGCCCCAGAAGATGCTCAATAATAACTTTCATAAGAATACTTTAGAAAGTCTTGAAAGTTGTATCATTTTGTTCAGCTTGTCTGTTCTAAGCAATTTGATGCTTTGCACCCTTCAAAACAAAATTTTCTCTTTAGGAAAAAAAAAATTGCATTTTACTTTTCTTTATAAGTTTCTCTTCATGAATTTAAAAGATACCTAAATCATTACACACCCTTTTTTCTTTGTTCTTTTTATGTTCTATGTCTTGTTACAGAAAGAAGGTTTTTCACTATCAGCCTTTATTCATGGAATATTTCTAAATATGCAACTATTGATAGGATGCAAATTACAAAAGAAAACTAAATAATCAAAGGGACAGGGTATTTCAGCTGGATGGCAAGAGGACTACATCTTGTGCATATAATACACATGTGTAAAACAGCTGGAAGGAAAGATTTCCTATCACACATTTCTGACTTTCCCAAATGTGAAGGAAGTATGTGCAAATTTATTTTCCCCAAGAAGAGCTCAGTGGAAACAAGCAAACAAAAAACCAAACAAAAGTCAGCTTAGCACTGTTGTTACATCTAGAATTTGGAAGTGCCATAAAACCATCTTAAAACCTTAAGAACCTCAAGCAAACAAGTGTTTCTGGCCTTAATATATAGTGAAGAAAATAAGTATGCCCAAAAGCCCTATCCTTTCCTTTATTTGCAGGTCAGCTTTTGAGAGATGGACAGTCCCTTCTCAAGTATCAAAAAAAGGTTGGAAGTGCTCCAAGGAGTGTGATCCTTTTTGTGTTTAGGCATAAAAGTAAAAAAATAAATAAATAAAAAAATCATTAAATTCAAAATTCAAGGGCTCAAATCTAAACCCTTAAGGAGACATTTTTCCCAGAGGAAGAAAGGAGAGAGGAAGGTTCTGTGAGCAAGATCAGCTTTACAAAAATTTAAGTTGATAGCACTTGCCTCAGAAGCTGGAGATTTGTTAGCAGCCTGGAAGGATGGCATCTTTGCTGTACTTCATACCACCAGCTTTTAACATCAGGAAAATGATATTAAATCAACAGTGTCTGAAATATTTCAAAGAGGTTGGTTTATCTAAGAAGCCTCAACCATTGATTAAACTCAGAAGAGCAAAACTTTTGTAATCTGTGGCAGATTAAGGAGCATATACGATGTGTGAAAAGGATTGCTCAACTCAGATTGTAGGGAAACCCTACAATCCTTTGCCCCCAAGGCCCACTGCAGTTTAGGACAAAGGCTTCAGCTGAGTAAAAGAAATCCATCCATTAACAAGCAATCAGAGAGGAAAAAATCAGAGCACCAACACTGCTGGTAACAAAAGAAGCAGTACTTTAATAGGGCAGGGTAAACTGCTGAATGCTTCTCACTTTCTAGACCATGTGGAGCACTCAGCACCAAACTGAGGACTGTTGTGCACTATTGGCAGCTGTCAGGCAAAAAGAAATCAAAATATTTAAAGAAATCAAAATATTTAAACAAATAAATAAAAGATAGAAAAATCAATTTTTTTCCCTAATAAAAACATTCTTATTTTTTGTGGGGCTTTTGTGGATTTGGTGGGCTGGGTTTGTTGGTTGATTATATAGGTTTTGTTTTGTTTCATTTTGATTTGATTTTTTTTTTAATACTGACTTCCTGGATTTTGCTAGTTTACGCCAAGGACTGGGAAACAGCAAGCTGCAAATGGCACACTGCTTTCACATCTCTCCTTTGAAGGAGGCAGAATAAATTTGGGATTGCTGCTTCCAGGGGAGGAGTCAGGTTGCTTAGGAGAAGTACCACAGCCATGCACATCTCCTGCAGTAATGGGAACCAGGAGTGACCACTGCTTCCACATCCAATGCACAAAAGGGGTGCTGTGGATGGAATTACATGGCTTGAAAATAAAGTCACAGACAGGTATAGTCTGAGGAAACAGAAGGCATTGCACCATGTCCTATTATTTCCAGTACTTTTGGTTCACTGGTAATTCTCTGTATTGCTGATTGGTGGAGGATGCACCCAAATGTACCTTCCAGTGGCTTTGCAGTTCTGGGTCCCTGCTCACAAGGCAGGCACCGTCACTGGGGTACTGGCCCTGCAGCACCAGCTGCTGTGAGAGCACTCAGTGTTTCCATGGAGAAGAAAATCCTTCTAGAAAGGCTACCTGAGCCTTCCTACAATGTTGATCATTCCCACAGCCTGGTAAGGAAAGGCATTTAACATAACGTACTTGTGGCTGCAAAACTGGAACTTGCTTAATCCTCCATTTAACTTCAGCAGTTTCATTTCAAACTCCCATCCCTGCTCTCCCTGACACTGCTGTAAGTCACCCCTTGCCCAAGATCCCTTTACCTGACTACTGTGAACCTATGTGTGGTTTGAGTTGGACAATCCAGTGTGCAAGGGAGTGTCCACAAAAGAAAGTAGAAAGCTGCCCAAACTCAACAAGTCATTTGGGGATTAACTTATATTTTTGAATCCTCAGCAGTGCTCTGCACTAATAAGGTACCAAAGTTCATTCCCTGCATCCAGGGAGAACTGCATTGTACTGTATTGAAAACTGTGACTCTTCATGTGTTGCAGGGCTGTCTGAGACAGTGAGAGGATACCTGCATCCATACAACAACTGCCAGGTCCCAGATGAAGCATCTGGCTACCAAAATAAAGCAATGGTTTATTTTAATGGATGAATCTGTACTTACTGTCTGTACCTGGTTGTGTTGGCAGTAGGTACATCTGAAGGCTGAAGGCTTACACTGCTAGTCAGTCATGAGCTCATTGAAACACAAACAGTGTTGGGACACCAGGCATGTTGTACCCTGTGGTGCAACAGCCACTATTGCATGCTTGAGGATGAAAAACCTTTGTGATTATGAGAGGATCTACAGCCACAACCATTGCTATAAAGGACAGATTAATCAGCATTTGCAGAACATGCATTTAAAGAACAGATAAACTGTCCCCAGCCTCTGCAAAGCAGCTTCACACTGATATCTTCTAAATAGGAGCAAAAGACCCTTTGTCTTCTTCAGCTTGATCTCTAGTCAAGATGAGACCTTTAGTGTTGAGAGCCACCATTAAAGGGCCATGAGATGGGCCCTTATTTGTTAAGTAAGTCAGCAGGTGAGAAAAACAGAAGATGGGTCCACCACCCTTCTCAACAAAATGCCCAAGTACATCAAGTTTTTTCTCGAATTTTTACAGTTAAGGCCCTCAATATCCTAATCACGTTTCTTACACAAAAAGATACCATGCCTCTAGGTTAAAATTCACTTGTGAATTTGAAACTAGAACGAAGGTTGAGAAACCCCATTCTAAGAGGTCAGTTGTCCAATGAATTTGGTGAAATCAAATCCTCACTTGTACAAAGTAAACAAATTTGTCCATGTGGAAGAGAATGCTACATCCTACCTATATCCTACCTATCTCCACAATTAAGGAGAAACTCCTCCAGTGACCCATGTATGAGGGTGGGTTCATTAGTTTCCTCACTCTGCCATTGTTTGGCATGAACATGCACAAATTTAGGATTGCATCAAATTAGTCCAACTCTGGGAGTTGATTTTATAAATTTCTTGTTCCAGCAAGAAATTGCCGATTGTTTTTCTGTCCTGCTTTCTTCCTTCAGTTCTTGTTTTGCCTTTTACTATGGGTCTCAAGTTTGCTTCTGGGGCACTGCAAAATATTTTTATCCCTGCCCTGGCAGGTACCCTGTGAATATCCAGCCCCATTCAGGCCAACTCTTCCTCTCACGAGCTGTCATGCAGATGTGCTCATCTGTCCTAGCACAGGCATCCAAGTAGCCCTTTGGTGATAAATTTTAGGTTTCAGCAAGATTCTCCAATGTAGTTCAAAACCCCAGTTGCTGTATGCACATATTCACTAGGGAAATTATTTTATTAATCTCTCAGATGAATCATCATGGCCTTTTGCAGGGATTGAGCTTGGTTGTACAACTTCATTATACCGATGATACAACTACATTAAACTGCAGTGGCGTCCTCATCCTGCTCAAAAATAAGGGCCTGGGACCTCTGGGGAATCCAGCATTCTTTAAAATACCTCAGGGATAAAAGTTTGGTGGCAACTTATTCCTCTGTTGTATTAGAGTTGCTCAAACCTTGGGGAACATATTTTGACACTTCTTCTCCAAAGATAAGGGGAAAGGCAAGTGCTACATTTTATCTAGTGAATGATTTCTGGAGTTGCATTCTTGTGCATTCATGCACAAATCAAGAACTCTGTTCTGCCTCAAATATCCATAGGCCTAATGGTGAGATCCAAGACAACATGTGGCAAACAGCAGCACGTATCCTCCAGCACTGAAAACTCTGATGATGGAAAATCAGGTGCACAGCTGCATTTTTTCATTTCACTATGGACTCCCAGGCAAGCATACGGGATTTTTTCCATGCTACCACAGATGTGAGCCCTGAACTATGGTGGAAAAAATGCCCTGCCCTCTTTTGTGTTTGTGTGGTATCCCTCCTTTGCAGATGGGGCTCTGCAGAAACCAGCCGTGCAGTGTGAATTGCCAGTGGTGTCCTGTGCTGAAAAGAGAGACAGAATGTGCATCTACTGAAACTGCTTCATGCCTAAAAGCAAGTCAGGAGAGCAGATGCACAAGAGAGAAAAAGTTGGGCTTTTGCAGCTCTCTTACTCTGCCTCTCAGCTGCCATGCCCACTGTATGGGGTCATTCACACCAGTGCCATGGTGTGTGCATTTATTTATTTATCCACAAAATTACCCACAGCTTTTCACTGTGGTGTGCAGAATACCCATGAGCAAACGTTCAATATTTTTTAAACAGGGTTTTATTTAATTCCTTAGCCTTCTATCCAGCTCTGGCATTGGCAGCTGCTCGGCAGTAAGCAGCGCTTGGAAGTGTCCTTCAGAGGCAGAGGTGCACCAGAAGTCTTTGATGGGGATACTCCAGCAGCATAGCCCTGCCCTGCTTAGCCCCTCCCTGTCTGACTCCCCAAAGGCAGGGAGAAATTTGGGACAGGGATGGGAGGGACACTCTGTTCTGGTCATGCTTAGGTGGGTGCTTGAACACCACTTCCTACTTGCCAAATCTTCCTTTTGGATAAAAAACAAATACGTGGTTTTTTCAGGTAAGTGTTATTTCTAGATGGACAAAATAAGGCATGGGAAAACATTACCATTTCCTGTGGAAAGAACATTCCAACTTTTTGTTTTGCTTGGCAATACCAGAATTATTATTTTTTAAAATTTTCATAGGATTTTTTTTTTTTATACGTCAGGGCTGTTTCCACTATCCCAACAAATCAAATGAAGTTTGCTGTGGCTTAAGGGGCTTCCCTGGAGCTGTGAGTCTTGTGGAACTAACAGCATCCTATTCTATGAGGTTGGAAGAAGGTGGGAGAAGGGAAATTATGCAATTTATGAGTTAGGGTGCTGAGCCTAGATGTGGAGCTGTGGAGCCATAGATGTACACTGCAATCTGAGGAAGACCTAAGGCAACTCATCTAAGATAACTGTGACCTCTACAGTGGCAGCAAAGCAAAAAATTGCTGCCAAATACAGCAGCAGAAGGAATGTCTGATCCCCCTCCTTTCCGCACTTTCACAAAAGCCATGGGCCACTGCTGGGAACAGAGTTGATGCAACTTGCCTCTAAATTTAGCCCGTAGATCACTTGCACTTGCAGCACAGAGGATGCTGATGTGACTGACTCAATGTCTCCTGAGTAAGCTGTGTGAGATGTCCAACACAAAACAGGTTTCAGGCATGGGAAGTGTTATATTCCAGAAGGATGGCAAATCCATGAGATCTCACTCTGCCTGAGCCTCTGCTCAACCTACTGTGGAAGGGAAGGATGATTTCTCTTAAGTCCTTCTTATTTTTAACCCTATGCTCTATGTGCATTGGGTTTATCTGTATTGTGAGAAATCTGAAATGTCTGTCAAAGCATACCAGAATGTTTATCTGGACCAGAAAATGGAAAAACACAATGAGTTCTCTCTCTTCAAAGTGTTACTTTTACCTACCTCCAGACATGCCACTTACTATTTCCTACTCACAGACATGAGGCATCTGCCTTTTTGAAGGAAATAGGTGGATTTGGGCTGCTTTTCTTTTTTTTTTTTTTTTTTTTTTTTTTTTTTTTGGGTGGTAGGGCCTTTTTCTCAAAATATTTAATAGTCCAGTCTTCCTACCTGGCAGAGCAGATCCCAGATAAAAAAACACTCCAGGCAGAGTTAGAAAAGCTTTTTGTTAGAAAAGCTCTGCAAAAGCACCTGTTCCCAGCTCATTGTCACTTGCTGGTGCTTAGGCTGAGCGAGGCAACACTCCCACAGCCCCAGGTGGGAGCAGGCATCTCTGCTGGTGACAAAGCCAGCACCAGTGACCAGCTGGGAAGGAGGAGCCTGCTCCTCATGGCTCACTGCTGTGGAAGAGTAGCAACACACTCACATCTTCATCCCTTTTCTCCCAGAGGCTTTGGCTGGGCTAATTTAGACAGTGACAAGTTTCTCTCTTTGGTGCTCGACGGGGAGGGGTCTATGTCCCCTCTCCCAGGCTTCCCAATATGGATGTGCAGGTCAGATGGAGCAGATTGGCAGGTGCTTACTGGCCCTCCTCACTTGGTGCTCACCTATGCACCCCTCTGCCCCATCTGGCAGATCCCCAGGCTCCCAGTTAGTGCACTCTGGAAGCCCTCTGCAGGGCCAGACAAGCCCCAAGGAGCCGGAGGGTGAACCGAGACCTCCTGGTTTTAATTGCACCATCAGAGGAAAAGCCCCATCCAGTGCATGACCACACTGAAAGACTTCTGTCATTCTTTCCTAGGTGATGCAACAATTGACTTCTTTATTTAATTTCACTTGTTTTAACAGTCAAGAGCTGGCAGCTCTTGAAAGATAGGATTAAGTGGGAAAAGTGGAAAGAGTCCTATCTGCCTGCTCTGTACACTGCTGTAGTCTGAGTGCTTTCATTCTGTTTGTACAGTTTCTGGTACAACATGGTCTGACCCAACTATTCTGATGAATAAGCTGATGGTAAGAAGTAGTTTGCTAGTCTGAAAATACTTTCTTCTTGGTTGTTAATATAAAAAATGGTAAGTGGTGCTCACTGTTATCTTGATTACTTCTTTCATCAGTACCCCCTTTTTTTACAGTTGGTAATTCAGCCATAAAAAAACTCTGCACGGGAAGTTAGCAGTCAGGATTAATAACTATTAACATCTTAAAGAGCTACAGGGCCTGTTTGCAAATTTGGACTGCAAATATGTGAGTCTGAATTAAAATGTAGAAAAAATGCATTTCTTTTAATAAAAGCTCTGTGGTTTGAGAGGTGGTTTACACCAACGTCATAGCAGCTTTACTTAGAAAAATACTTGATGTGATTTAATCTCTAAAATGTTTTAATGGCTTCAGAGATTTCAGAAGAAATACTGGAAATGATTTAGATGGAAATGTCACTGAGCCTATTAGCTTTTTATAGAATGAGAAAACCCTAAGATTTTTTGTCCACCATTACTTGAATGTGGTCCACAGGGAAAAAAAAAAAAATAAAGAGAGATTTTCAAATTTCCTTAATATCCTTTTTGGGTCATTCTGGAACCAATATTCATTGAGAGAAATGCCAGTGGTCTCCATTCATGAACTACAGGTATCATATCTGGGAAAAAAAAAAAAATAAGGTGGAAATGTGCAGAGCTTTGGGAGAATTAACCAGGGAAAGGCAGAAGAAAAGCAGAGGAATAACACAGAAAGAAGGAAATGAGAAGGGATCAGAAGATGCCAGCATAAGATAGCACACTACACATAAAACCAGAAAAAGCAAGGAGTGATGCACCACAGCTGCATCCTTTTGCAGGATTACAGTTACTCTGCGAAGTAACTCATAATAATCACCATGCAGGGTCCTATACCCAGAGCTGGAAAAGAAAACCAGACATTGTTTTCTGTACACTCCTGAATGCTGAGTCTCCTGCATCTTCCTTACTTCTGGGCTGTGGATTCTGATTTGTGTTTGGGAGGGACTGTCCTGTGAAACCCTTCCTGGCATCATCACAAAGCCTCTAAATCATTTGCTCCTGGAGACATTGGAGCCCTGGGGCAATGGAGATAGCGCTTGAGATAAGAGTGGGAGGAGTGAAAGAAACCACCCATCAATCCATTCCGAATATTCAAACCCTTAAGCGAAAAAAATTCAAGGAGCACAAAAACAGGAACTACTGTATCCTTTCACAGATGAAAAGGCTTTAGAGATGGCCTGTTCTGGCCATCTGGCCAGTAAAAAATCAAGGCACAAGTCAATAAACTTTGCTTCTAAGCTGAGGTTCGCAAAACAATGCAGAGGGAGCAAATGCCCATTTTGCACTTTGAAAGCCTTTCCGAGGATCCCATCCAACCCAGTGCAGCCGGAGGGCACATTCTGCGAGGCTCCAACATGAAAAAAACGATTCACGTGAGAGCCTCCACTGGGGAATCCCAATCCCTTGGCACTGGACTGTGCACCGGCCTTAGACAGGTATCGGATCTGACCCCATTTATCCGACGTGGTGGGGCCAACACTTCTTTTGTGGGCTTCGAACCAGTCCCTCCAGCCTGCGCATATCGCGGACTCCGCTTGGGTTAGCCCCCTGCAGATTTTCCCAAGGATGCTGAATTTTCAGGCGCAGCCTCAACGATAACTCTACTCTCCCTGACAAACTGCTCCCGCATCCCGGGGAGCAGCCGAGGCGGGCTCTTAAACGGGGAGCGAGAAAACTCCTCTCTGCTGCCGCTGGCGCTCGCACTCCAGCGCCAAGCCGGGGCTGCCCCGCCACGCCGTGCGCCCCCCGAGCCCGCCCCACCCTGCCCCGTCCCGGGCAGGGGGGCAGGATGCGGGGCCGGGCAAGGGGGCAGGATGGCAGGATGCGGGGCCGGGCAGAGGGGCAGGATGCGGGGCCGGGCAGAGGGGCAGGGGGGCAGGATGGCAGGATGCGGGGCCGGGCAGAGGGGCAGGATGCGGGGCCGGGCAAGGGGGCAGGATGGCAGGATGCGGGGCCGGGCAGAGGGGCAGGATGCGGGGCCAAGCAGAGGGGCAGGGGGGCAGGATGGCAGGATGCGGGGCCGAGCAGAGGGGCAGGATGCGGGGGCAGGAGCCCACAGCGCCGGGCCGGGGCGGGCGGGGGGCCGGAGCCGCGCTGTTTTTGGGCAGCGCGCAGCCGCAGTGCGGCCGCCGCCGGCTACAAAGCGCGGCCGGAGCGCTCCTCGGAGTCGCGGAGTGGAGGGAGGGAAATAGGGGGCTGAAGTTTTGCGGGGTCACGGGAGCGCGCCCCACTTCCTCGCCGGGACGCGGAGCCCGGAGGTGAGCAGCGGCGGCGGATGCGGTGGGATGGGATATGGGATGGGATGGGGCTGGACGTGGGCGCTCGGGAGAGAGGCACGCGTAGCGGCGGTGAGGCTGCTGCCACCCCTCTCGTCGAGAGGAGCAGCGCAGTTCCCCCCGGCCACGGGGAGCTCCCGGGTCTGTCGGGAGCGGACGGCCAGCCACGGCGCTGCCCCGCTGGCAGGAGCACGGCGGACCGGGGTGTGAGCGTGTCGCGAAGAGTTGTTGGTATCTCCCGTTTTGAGGAAAAAAGCTTGGTTATGCCAAACGGGGCGCGTATTCCGTGCATCGCCGCATGCCGCCCGCTCTCGGAGCAGCGGAGACGTCGCTGCCTGCGCGCCCGGCCGGGGTGACCCCGCCGGGCCCCGGGAAGCGCTGCCGGCTGCGGGGAAAGCACCTGGGCAGGGGCGAGGAGCGGGTGGAATGGGTCACATGTGCCAACAGTGTTCACCGTTGCTTTGTTTAAGTGGACCGTCACTAAGTTGTGAGCCGGCACTTCAAAAGAGGAGAGAATTTTTTTGGGATAAGGGGAAGGTCTTGGGCTTTGATGATCAGTACATGAAAGTGCCTTTGGCTGCTCTTCACGAATCTAAAAAAAAATAATTCCAACTCACAAACTCTTAAAAGATATCCTGAAGTGTTTCAAAGCAGTCTTAATTTTTCTGAACCGACGTTGTGGGACCCAATAGCTTGATACACATTTACGTGTAAAAACTGATTCAGACATAATTGCAAGCCTCAGTAATGATAGTGACTTTCTTGTGACTGCTTTGTCCCCGAGTTGCACATAAGGCCAAGCTGTTTAACTTTTCTTGCACCAATGTTTTAAGGTCAGGCATAGTGTGCTTATTGTTAAATCAAATCTCTCAAACATTTAAGTAGCAGCAAAGCCCTTTTGGCAGTTCAGTAGCATGGTTGTCAACCTTGTATCTTGGCAAGCCATAAAAGATACCATGACAATTTGTTGATTAAACATATCAGCTGTATCTTACCCTTTTATTTTACCCCTCTGTCAGAGCGACTGGGTCTTATTAAAGGTTATGTGGGTGTCTGTTGTGAAGGAAGGAAAATATGAGAAAAGTTAGAGGAGGCTGATTGGGTTAATATGAATTTTAGAAAGGCCAAACTAATTTAGTAAGTGTTCATGATGTTCAGAGAAAGGCCTGACATTTTTGTTCAGGTGGTGTTTCAAGTCCTTAGAAGTGCTGCTTGGATCTTCAAGTCCAGAGTCAGCTTTCCAAAGGGAGTGGGTGCCAGCAGGACTCAGTGGTGCTGCCTGGCAGGAGTAGGGCTGCACCAAATCCATGCTGCAAGCAGTATCTTTGAAGTCTTGTCTCGCTTCTGTCTGGGAACTCCTGCCAGATATTAGTGACTAGGTGAAATGGGATTCCACCCCAAAACTGCCTCCTCAACAGGAGCTATTGTCATGTGATGGGGACAGCCTGTGTCGTTCCTCCCCTGGTTTTGTGTGAGACAGGTTGCAGCTCTGGTCCGTGAAGGTGTGGGGAGATGGGGTGTGGAAACTTGTATTCCACGTGGTGCTGAGTGTGGGTCACACCAGCACCAGGGGCAGCAGCACAACCCCAGGTTGTGGCAGAGTGCAGCTTGGGCTGAAGGGTAGGTGGATACAGGCTCTTATGTGTCTCAAAAGTCTGTGGCTTTGCTGACCACGTGTCTAATGGAATTTGATGTTACATTTGACTCTGTTTCATTTGTCTAACATCACAGTGTGGTTTGTCCCTTTGTATTGCCAGTGATCTAACTAGAAGGAAATTCAGATTGTAAAGTGTGTTTTAGTGACAAATTCTGTAGCACTCTAGCCCATATGGGAGTGCCTAGTGTCTTAGTTTTTAAATTTGTGCACACCTGCTTTCTTTTAAGATTGGGCTTTACTTTAAAATTTCACTGGGGAAAGCTTCATCCTTTGATTGAAGACTGAATGTGAACTGGTTTTATATGTCAGTTCAGTGTGTCTTTAAAAATCCCACCTCCTTGGGAGAACCAGCCGTGGAGGTATTTCTCGTAGCACAAATGACTTCAGTTTGAGGTGAATTGGTGCAGTAGTATCTGTTTGCCTTTTCTCACTGGCAGTGCTCTCAGGTTTGTAAAGTTCTGGTACAGCTTGTCGTCTCAATTTCTGCAGTGCCCTTCTTGTCTAAATAATAGATGCTGAAAGTGAAATGAAAACGTCCAGATGAAGAGTCAATTTCACAAATGATGCAGAGCTACTGCAAAGAACTGTCAGGAATGGGCATCTGATCGTGCTTTTAGTTGCTAAAACATTAGTTGTTTACTGAGGAGTGTTGCAGATTTTCTTGTGTTGTCAGCACCTGTTGAAGTGGTAGGTCATGGAGAAGAAGGGCTTTTTTCCTAGTCATTTAGCTAATGGAATTGACTAATGGGCCAAAGGAGGGTGTTTCAGGCGTCATTGCTTGTACTGTTTATCAATCTAAATTATCCTCTGCACTTTAGAAAGGAAAGAAATATTGTACTTGGAAAGTGGCTTGAAAGCTTGTGTGTGCGTGCACGAGTATGAATTTTATCTAAAATTTTTGTGGGTTGTGTCAAGATGACAAGTGTTAAGCTGATGACTAGGTTTTCATGTTGTAATGATGAGGAGGAGTTCATGTGGAATTGCAACAACAACTAGCAATGAACTACTTCCAAAAAATCATGATTCACATAACTTCTTAAGGATGGAGTAAATGCAGTTTACAGATGACTTGAAATGTCAGCTGTAATTTTTTACAGAATTTATTTGAGAAGTCTTTTGTTTGAGCTATATAAAACAATACCTAAAAATCACATTGTATTTCTATGAACCTTACGTATATAACCATATTTCACAAGCCTTTATGAAATAAAAATAGTCATGAGCATTATTAAATAAGTTCATCTTTGACTAGAGATTGAGATTTATGGTAAGGTTTATAATGTATCTGGGTCTAGTGGGAAATGATTAATTTTAAGTATCTTAATAGTATCTGCTTGCATGGTTGAATAATTGGTAGTGCTGTAAAAAGGCATTTAGGCATCTCAAGGGAAACTATTTAGGCTTGTCAACTCTGACACTCCACTGTTGTCTCTTGCTCCCATCATAAAGGCTATATATTGAGGGGAAATAACATGAAAATTAGATGACTGTTCCCAGCTATCAGAAGACTGGTGCCTGAAGAGAAATAAATACGTGTCAGGAATGAACAATTGGCATAACTGATTTTCTTTTTCTTTTTTTTTTTTTTTTTTTTTCAGCTTATGTATTTTCCTAGCAGTGTTGTATTGTGAATTATACTTGTAAGGTATGTCTAGTGTGTTCTCCAATTCTGAATTCTACACATGTATTTTACTTTGGGAAACTGTATCTGTAGTCATGACAGTGGTGTTGAGACTTGTGGTTAAATCTGAATAGTGATTCAGGCCATACTTATATTTGTACTTCACCAAGAGTTCCCTGGCAAACTCCAGATAGCAGAAAGATCTATGTGTGATAGTCAGTTTTTCACATTTAAGGGTGTAGTTGCCCATGGTGAGGAGAAAATGAAATAGCTTGCAATGTGCCATAGTGAATATGGGAAATGCTTTCTGAGCTTTGATAATAGTGAAAAAAGAATTGTCATTCAGGAGGGGTGGTAAGAGCATCTGATCTCTCAGGCTGCCACAGACTCTGGGGCTCTTAACCCTGTATTAAGCCCAATGACTACTTTGGTTAATGCATAACTTAGCAGTTATGCATCCTGTTGGGCTTAAAGCACTCCCACAGGCTTCCCTTGTCAGTTAATGCCAATTTTCTGTCTTTCTGAGCTCAAAAATGTATTTCTGATTTTTAATTAGAGGTGTTCTGGTGAAGGACAGCTCACAATTAAACATGAGTCATGAATACATGTTTTCGATGTCCCTTTAATTCTTTAGAGAAGTGAGTAGACTGAAGACAGAGGAGTCTGACAAGATCAGTTGGAACTTAATTGTGGATAAGCACTGTCAAACTGAGTCTGGTCTTTTCAAAAGCCAAACTGCTGTGCACATACTTTTCTGGTGTATGGACTCCTTATTGCACACAGGAGCCAAAAGCAGACCCAGGTATCTGCCCTGACAGGTTGGAGGTTGTAACCACCTTTCCCTAAAACAAGGCATTTGCAGAAAATGTTCTGCTGAAGGTGATGGTGGAAGGATGTTGGGCACTGGGGATGTCCCCGCCTGCTTTGGAGCTTAGGGATGGTGCCTGTGTGCCATTCCTCACACAGGAGCTGTCCTGGAGCACTGGGATGTTGCTGTGTCACACACAGAGCTCAAGCCAAGGCAGTATCAGTGAGAGAAATCTCCTATGTCTGTTTTTCCATCTTCTCTGCAGCTGTGTATGCAGTGAGCTGCAGATTGCTTTTTGTGGTGTTTGGCGGTGGTTGGTCCCCAGGAGGGCAGTGGAGGCACCTCACTGTTTCTTGGACAAAGGTTTGTCACACCACATTTATGGGATGGATTGGTGGTCTGTGCTGGCCAGGTGATGTATTAGGCCTGTTTCATCATGTGCTAGTGCTCTGGAGTAGAGGATGTTCACCCTGCCTGTAGATGCCCTAAGCTGCTGGTTGCAGAAATCCCAAAGGATTTACTGATGACTTCTTGGCTATCTATCCCTTTCCTCATCCTGGGGACCTTACTTTTTCTTACTGCTCTGCCATCTGCTGGGTCCAGAGTCCAGTGAATTTACATGAAACAGTAGTGCCCTGGCAGGAGCGGGTTAGGCTGCTGCTGAGGTCTCCAAGGAGATACAAACAGTCAAAATGTTGGTTACTGGACAAGGCAGTAGCCTTAGTAAGGATGCTTTGGGTTGAGAAGTTCTGTACCTGAGGTTTTTATCAAATGTACATATATAGTACATATAGTAAGACTGATTAGGGCTAATCAATCCTGTATGTTTTGTATGTTAATTAATAAGTTAAAATTGACTTTTAAACCCTAAGTCCATGGATTTTTTTCCTACTTTTTTACTATGTCAAGTAGTATTCCTAAGTTTAGCTCCAGATAGGGCTGTTACCCACACAAATGATCAGTCCTTTTCTTGCTCTCACTGAGCTGATAGCCTTTACAGCTGCTGTGCACTGAGAATGAGTTCTGTAACATGTGTGCACACATTTCAGCCTCCTAATTGTATGGCTTGATCAACACTTCTTGACTTTACAAGGATAAACACTGATTTAGCTTCTATGCACCATTCATTATTTCACATAACCCACCAGCCCTTTCCAAATAATGTAGTTTGGTCTGTTAAACATTGAACTGTCTTTCTGAAGCCTCTTTCATGATTTACAAGTACTTCCAATTCCTTCCCAATTCTGCAGTGTCATTATTAAGGGGGAGGATGCTGCCCAGATTGTCTCAGGTAATTTTGCACCACGGATTGCAGAGTGCCACCAGGAATGTTTCCATTTTATTCAGCACCCATACCGATCTCCACACCTCCTGGCTGTTTCCTGTTGACACTGCCTGTGCCACTGGGGCTTTACAAGGGCTGTAGGTAGGCAGTAAAACCTGTGCCTGGCTGAAAGCAGCGAGCTCTTCCCTTGCACTTTTGCTGCCACCTTCTTTCTGTTGGTGCTAATATTAATGTGGCTGTGAGACAGAACAGATTGGAAGACTGATCTGGCTGGAAGAAGACGTGCTAGAATATCTCCCTCCCCTCACCCCCGGCTATTTGATGTGTGCACAGTGTTCCACGGGCTGTGCCAACATAGCATGAGAGGGTGGGAAGCCTCAGCAGTAGGACAGGGATGTGTCAGAAACTAATAGGCATGAACGCATGGTGCTGTGATTGTCTCCTGAGCCTGTGAGCAGTTGGAAATCCCTGTGATGTGTTTTAAACTTTGGTCCATTAGAACCTCTTGAGTAGACGATGATCAGAAGCACTGATCATCAAAGCCCTGCTTTGTGGGTCGGACTGGGAGACCTCCTTGCCTTGTGTTTTCTACAAATCATGCCACCAGCCTGCAACCTGTTAGTCTCAAAGATGAGGAGTTTAGTTTAAAACAATTATCTCCCCCGAGCTATTCTGATCCTCTATTTATTTATTTTTTATTTATTTTTGCCACATCTGTTTTCCCATTTAATGGCTGGAAATCTTCCCTGAAGTGAGCCAATGTCAGAGGTTGAATGTGTTTGTTTAGGTGCATAAACATGGCTGTGCATGGTGGGGCTTCCATCACAGTGTTTTCATTCACTTCATGAGCTGTTAAATGAGAAAAGGATGGTGCTAATTCCTGAGCTGTTTGGGAACAGCTGTGTCAAAAAGCCCCCAAGGACCTCAAACAATAGTGAACTCTCTGCGAATGATGCACTTTCCATCTCTGTCTCAGCATATTGAGATGCAGAGGATCTCTGAGAGCTATACCAGACTAAACTAGCTTGGATAGCAGAAGAAAGATACATACATGAGTGTTTTATGTGGCTCTTCAGTGTTTCTCCAGAGGGAATTTGCCAAGAAGTGCAGTGAATGGGGAAAGAAATATTTGGATTCAGACAAGGGAGATTTTCTCTATTTATGTAGACACTTCTGAGTGTTTTATAATTAGAGTATGAAAAATAACAAAGGACAGTCAAGATACTGATCGTGAGACAAGAGCTGGGGCACTTATGCATAGTTACTAAATGAAACAATCTTGCAGAATTTTTCTCCCAATTTCCAGACTTCCAACAGAAGAGAAATTGGAGTGAATGAGTTGATAGCGCTTCTCAGTTTTGCAGATGGGCAAACACAATTTAAAGTTGTGGATATTTTCTGACTAGTGCTTTGTTATTACCCCACCTGTTAGTAGACAGGTTGTTCTGTTTCAATTCTTCGGAAACCTCTGCAGTGTTAGTAGACTGATACATTTAAGATTTAATCTACTTCCCACTGCAGTTCAGTTTTTGAAGAGGTGCACTAGAGCAGAGCCTTGCTTCTTTTTTTCTCCCAGGGTGTATCTACCTCAATAGATATAACAAAATACGTGTTCTGAGAATATGTTTCGTTTAGATGACTCTTTCTTCAGAGTAGAAACTGTTGTTTCTATCAGGGGCTAATCCTACTGTGGTGGGGGTTGGTTTGTTTGTTTGTTTTGTTTTGTTTTTAGGGAGACTGCTTTAGTGGGTAATGACTCATACGTTGGAATCTGACTTTTCACTCCAATTAGCCACAGATACACCCAGATGTATCTGCCATTCTGCAGCAGATAACTTCAGTGTGCGTTGTTTACATTTCAGATACCAAACCAGTGTGAAAATCAGGCTGTTCATTCACTGCGACCTGTCATGTAGCTGAGTGTTGAGTGCAGATCCCTTCAGGCTCCATTAGCATGAGTTAACTTTGTAATTGGGTTTCTGGGGCAAACAGGGACAGGAAGCAGAAGTAATTTGGCAGGCCAGGCTTAGCTTTTTTGTTCTGTGTGGTGTAAGTGTACAAGAGAGCAGAAGTAAAAGATGGATGCAGAATGACTGGAGAGATCCTAACAAAGCAGAGGACAGTTGTGAAAACTCTATCTGGATGTTACGGAGTATTGTGCAGCTTAACCAAGGTGGGACTTTACAGCTATATTGAAGCAGAATTTCTATAGCCTCCTGTGATTTTTGGAGCCCTTCTCTTCCTGCTCTGTATTTTTCATCTGTCTGTCTGGCAGTAGCACTTTGTCTTGTAGAGTCTAGCAACAGAAAATAGGCTTACTGCATGAAAAGCAGCTGTCACTATTCAGTTTTGAAACTACTTCACAATGAAGTTAATAGACATGTAAGTTTTGAAGGTGCTCTAAACTCTATACATAATACGTGGTTTTGCCCAATTAAACCAAAAGAAGGGGGGGGAGAGGAATCCAAACCAAACTGTAAAATGCTAGGGTTCCTGAGCAGGAGAGACAGGTTTTGGGCTTCTTCTTCTGTTTTTTAAGGCATTGAAAGTCATCTGGCTCTTTTCAGGTGTTCAATCTGGATTTACAGGAACGTGATTAGAATTAAGCTGCTTTATGGTAGTTTTTTTAAAAACACACTTCACATTTTTCAAATAATAACTTCATTTTTAAAACAATAGTCTTTTCCTCAGACTAATCATAAGACTTGGAAAATGCAATACAAGAAGAGATTTTTAGCTTACGTTCTGTTCCTTCCTGATATGTGGGACTGAACTTGTCCTTAAATCTTAAAGTTGCTGCTTTTTTTTCCCGTGACAATAAGCTCTCGAAGGGTTTTCTTTCCTCAGATGAATGCTAGTCTTACTCTGGCATCACTGACCATTTTCTCAACTTACATTTTACCAGCAGGCTGCTCAGGCAGCTTTCTGTGCAATAACAAGTCAGTAACATTTGAAATGAGATAGAATCACCTGCAAGACCAAGGTGAAATGTCTCTGAAACAAGGAGCTGCTGGAAATGATGTGTAGGCATGATAGCTGCAGTTTATGCATCTTGTCAGCATAAATGAACCAGGCTGACAAACTTGCTGTATGCTTCTTACATGGGCTGCTTTAGGCATGGGTTTGTTTCGAGTGGACAAGGGTTCTGATGTGTGTAGTGGAAGTTGCCTTGGTCCTGATCCCATCTGTGCTATAGCACTGAGTCTTTGTCTCCTTTGTGCTTTTACTGCAGTTTCTCATCACATCACTACTGCTGCTTGTGCCCACCGTCGTGTTTTTAAGCAACGTTGCAGGATCACATCAACGAAGTGGCTGCCTGGAGTCCTCTCACTGGGGAAATTTAAGGAAAACAAACCCCTCTTTGTATCTGTGCACACATCATGACTGTCACGAGTCAGGCGGTAGGCGTGCTAAGGAGTGCAGTCAGTGCTCACTCCGGCAGTGGGAGGTACACCTCCTTGGAGGCTGCTGCAGCCAGATCGCCACTGCTCAGTCACTCAGTGGTTGGACTGGGATGTGGGGATCAAGAAAATGTGGTCGAAATCTATGGAGTTCTTCAAGAATCTTGTAAATAAGCAGTTGACAGAATCTTGTTCATATTGTAAGGGGTTGTTGGTTTTGGCTGAACAGACTTGAGAGGGTTTCAGGGCTGTTACCTGTAGCAATTCCATCTTTTGTTAGCCTGGGGGAGAGAAGGTTTGTGCATGTACAGCTGAATACTAAATCCTCTGGCTCAGGAAGTATTAAGAGCGTGGATTTATTAGTCTTCACACTTTGTATATTTTTCGTGCCAGCAGCTAGCCAAAAAACCAGGAGGGCCTGCAGTTTGTTTTAGCTGGTAGAGATAAATGACAGTTTTATTGCAAGCTACATTTGAAAGTTTGTTTCCACAAGCACGGGGTGACTGGGACAGGAAGGGACCTTTGTTGTTTTGCAGCCTGTAGTTGAGACTCCTGACCCCTCCAGAGACCGCACCCCCCACCTAGAAGGGAGCCCTACAACTCCTCAGCAACCCCAGCTGCCTCTCGGTCTTCTTGTGTTGTTCCCCTGTACCCCCTCCCATCCCTCTCTCCCAGGCAGCAAAGCCCCCTGGCCCCCACTCTGCATTGCTCACATTCCCGAGCTCTGTGTGCGCACAGTGGGATCAGGGAGGTGGCTAAGCTGGTCCTCTGCTCTGCTGAGGAAGCCACTGGTGTGAAAGCAGCCTGCCTGCTCCTCTCTTCCCTTTTTATCCATCAGAGCCCCCCTGCCCACATAGCTCACATTCCTGAGCCGGATTTCATTTGAGAGGATGATTTGCTTTGCAGGCTGTTCCTGCTTGGTAAAAAAAGTCTCCTTGTGGCTTCCATCTTCATGGAAGAGTAGCGGTTTATGTCCCCTGGTTTAACATGCTTGGTGGCTGTTCTGGGTGGTTCACGGGCTCTGTGGTGACTGCAAGTGGGTGAGATGGCAGGTGGATGCAGCAGTGAGGAGATTGTGTAGTCAGGAGCCAGAGGTTTGAGTGTGCATGGGCTGAAGGAGAGTGTTGGGGTCCTAGAGTAGACACCACTGGAGCTGGTGTCTGACTAATGTGTAGGGAGGAAGTTTCTTTGCAATTTCAGTTAAAAGACTGTTCCTCCCCACCTCTCCCTTCAAGCAACTTGCTAATTTGCATCAGAAAAGTGAGCCAGGGTTGTCTCCTTACTGTGTTTCAAAAAATAACAATTGTCTCCAACTCTGAGTGAAAATGAGACGATTTATGGGTTGCTTTATGCATACAACTGTTAATTCAACTACCTAATACTCTTTTACCACAATGTCCAGCTAGTCTTTCATCAGTGCTGAGAGTGTCTCATTGCAAGGAGGAGGACTGTCTGGTCTGTGATACTGGTGTTGCCCTGTGGAAGAACCAGCTGGATATGTAAGGCACTTTCCCACACAAATCCTGTCTTCACAAACAGTGGGCTGTTTCCCCTGTCTTACTACTGCTAAGCCAGAGATTCTTTGAGCAAATGAAAAATAGCGATAATGTATTTACACACAGCTAGGAGCACTAACAATTTTCCGTCGGCCAACAGCAATTTTGTATCTATATTAAAGTTTAGAAAAATTTGCCTGTTGGAGGTGGGGCATCATCACTTTGATTTGATGCAGAAGCCACAAGGCTGCCCTGACATTCCTGTATAAAGTTACTGTAAATAGATGTGTGACCAATGTATATGTACCATAGGTCAAAAACAGTAGTTATTCCGTATGTGCTTTTTCTCCCTCCTTTCTGGACCTTTGTCTAAAACCCAGAGTATTGCAGAGACTGCAGGAGAGGCCAGAGCAAGGGATAGAGTCTGTATTCTGTACTGCCTCAAGATTCATGTCTGTGCTGCTCGGTTGCAAAATCATCCTGTTTAATGCTCTTGCTCTGAATGGAAAAGCTTCTTGTGGCTGGCTGAACTCTGGAAAAGCATTAGGCCCAAGGAGGAAGGTTTACCTTCCTTTGTCAAGTAAAATCTTCCCTTGGACCGATGCTTGAACAGTTAGGTTGGGCTGTGTTTGGCCTGTCAGAATCCAGCTATCTTTTTGCCAAAACTGAGGAAAGCTCCAGATAGAACTTAACATGTGTTATCTCTCAATGAATTACATAAAAGCACTTGCTAAACCATGTCTAGACTGCAAAGACCTGGATTTGGCTGAATCTAATTAAAGCAGTGGTGGCTTTCAGGTACGGATTTAACTGCAGTATGTTATCCTGGCTTTTGCTAGAAAGAGGCTGACCATGGCTGAGGTGGTTTTGGCTTGAATACAGAGGTAAATTCAAGTCAGATAACTGAAATGGTACTTCTGGCTGTTTCGCCTGCCACACAGAGAACATCACGTGCCCAGAGCAGAATAGCCAAGCAGCTCATGGTGATACAGGTTTCAGCACAGTCTTCTCAGAAAAATTGAAATCAACTTCCTGCTGGTTTTGAAGAATTAGGTGAATAATTCTGAGAGTTACCAGAAAGTTTCTGACTGCATTGCAGAGATACGAAGAGGCTGAAAATATCTCTGCTAGAAATACTGGTTTTGATACCGGAGGTTAAACGTGTTCAATGCACAGCTCTAACTAGTCTGCGCTGGCCAGCCATCCTCATGACTAAGCTTGTGAGTTCATTGCCCATCTGTGCCCATTGCCTCATCTTAACTCAGGTTGATTACCAGCTGCTTATTGATTAAGAGGGATTAGGGGAGTCCTGGATGTCTTACACAGCTGGTTTCATCCATCTCTGAGTAAGTCAGAGTGGAAGTTGTGGTGTTGCCCATGGGTCTCTCTCTCTGGAGATGTTCAGGGTCGGTTTTGCTGGAGTACAAAGAAGCATAATGTAACTCCTGGCTTCTGGTAGTTTTACCTCGTGGCCTTGAACGTTTGCCCAGACATGTCTGTGAAGCATCTTGGCTGTTCTCATGCTTTTGCTATTCCTCTGTCTCAGCTCTCCGGACTCCTTTTATTTCCTGTAACTTTTCTTTCTAGTGCACACTTTGTTCAGTGCCCATCAAGTCATGCCTGCTCCTCCTCTTTCACCCTGCCCCTGAATGCTTGCTCTGTTCAATCAAAGTCTCTAAGACAATACAGAAAAGGGGAGGTCACCAAGAAGAAAATGGAAGAAATAAAAGGGAGAAGTGAAAGAGCTGTCTCTGACAGAATTCAGGCTCCTCTGTCTAATCTGACAAGTATAACTTTTTCTTGAGAAACTGTCCTTTGCTTCACATTTTCAGCCTGTCATCAAATTTCTGCTAGTTTTAAACTCTGTCTCATGGGGCTGTTGCAGGAATAGGGGTAATGAGCCAGTAGTGCACTTCCTTTTCTTGTCATTAGAAGTGGTGGGGAGGGAAAAAAAGGACACAGCTGCCTCTCACTGTAACACAGCAGTGGTGGGTGACTGCCATGACTTTTTAGGCTGTTTCAGTCTTACAAAATGTTCTAGTTTGGAAATGAAAAAAAGAAGATATACTGGGCTATTCTTGGTACCAAGTTCAAGGCTCAGCTTTGCAAAGAAAGTTTGTGTAGCTAATAAAAGGTATACATACTACTTCTTGGCAGAGAGAACTTTTTCTGGCAAGGAATGTTGGCATGACCTTGTCTTGTCCCTTAGTGTCTGAGAACTCATATTTTTCATGTCTTCTCAGCAGAATACAACCTGGGATAAACCACATAGTGGATAGAGGTCACAGCACAAATTATTAAAGCGCCACACTTGCTTAAGTGAGTACTCTTGTTTGCAGCTGGGTAGTGGGGGCTATGTATCAGCCCCCTCACTGGGGGCTCCTCTGGCCATGGGCTGTGACCAGCTGTGCCTGTGACACAAAGCATGTGCTTGCTCCTGTAAGCTCTTCTTGCTTGCTGCAGGAATCTGGTCTTTTCTTAGCTGTGAACACTCTTCTAGGCTGATATATGTTTGATTTTTTTAATATGTTTTTTTTAACATCTCTTGATTTCCTTTCACTGTTAACGTGTTAATTTACAGCTGGCTGTTACAGGACTGCATACATTCTGGAACAGGAATAGCCCCAGTCTGCATTGGAACTATTCCTGTATAAATTATATTTTCTGCTGTGGAAAGAAGGCTGTTGTGCTGCATGATGCATTTGCAATTCATCTTGGATGGCCCAGCCAGGACTCAAGTTGGATGGTGCTGATGGATGAGGTGATTAGTGCTGATCTTGAAGATGGAGTTACAGGCAAAGAGGTTCCCAGCTTCATGGCTTCTTACCATGAAAAAAGAGGAAATATTTGTCTTCCTATGCTAACATGCTGAGCTTCTCTCTGATCTAGGAATTCTCCATTAGATCCATCCATTTCCTGAATTCCTTCTTGAAAACTTCATTTTGGGAAATTTTTTCATTTTTATTTTTTTCTAATTTTTTTCAGAATGAAGGAAAACCCTCCTTACTTTAGTCTTGCTGTCTACTGGAAGCAGCAGAAGTTGCATCAGAGCCTGGACGGGTTTTCTTGTAGATGACTTTGTATTCTCTAAGGCAGTGGCATTTATCAGCCCTTGTTCACGATGGAAGTTGCAGGTCACTGGGATATTTTAACTCCTGACCTAATAGCATGTGAGCCCGGTTTGCTCAATTCCCTGTTTGGTCAGCAGCTGGGGAGCTGCTGGGAGCTTGGCTGGGCTCGGTGCCGGTCCCACCCAGAGCTGGCTGGCTGCTGGCATTAGCCTGGTCTGCCGGCCAGTGTGACCGGCGGGCAGGGACAGGAGGCTGCCAAGTGGAAATGCTGTCAGTGCTGTCGGCCCACGGGCAGGGCTGGGTGGCACAGTCTGCCCAGCTTATGGGAGGAGAAGGCAGATGTGAGTGAAAACCAAGCCGGCTGAGCCTGCGGTGGAAGCTGCTGGAGCTCGTACCTGTTTCCTTGTGTTCGCTGAAGTGTAATTGTAAACAGCTGTTTCCCACTCTCTTTGTAGGGCTTTCCTTGGTGTTCCTTTTAACCCAGATTTTTCCTTCAGCTTGCCAGTTACTTATAACTCCTAATTCCGGTTTAATGACTTTTTTGTGTCTGAGGATTGTACTTTATTTGCATCACAACAGAGCCCTGTGAAAGGCTTGCAGTAATGTCAGCCCTGGATCTAGTGTTAGGCAGTTCAGAGTGCCAGGAATGAGTTTTATCAAGTTGGTCCCTTTGTGCTGCAAGTTTGAAGATATTGATCTCGTTGGAAGTAGGCAGGTGGCAGGTCAAGCAGCACATCTGAGAGTTGCCTGCCCAGAAAACTTACTTTAATGAGAAAGAATAGAAAAGTAACAAGTCTGTCACAAGGACAGATTTCAGGAGTTCTGTTTTATGAGATCTCTGGTAAAAGTAAGTTAATAAGCACCAAGATACCAAGAGCATCTCAAGGGTCAGGCGGTCTCTTTTATTTTGTGTATTATGTCCTATTGATTAAATGAGGTTGTAGAACAAATTTCTCAAAACCTGGTAATAAAACACACCGGTTAAAATGAGGCTGAAGTTTGGAAGAAATGATTTTGTTTTGTGGACTGTTTCTTTCAACACCTTGGATTAATAATGTTTGGGTTTTGTTGTTTTTTTGTTTTTTTTTTTTCAATTAAGAGTTCATCATACCAGAACTATGTAGCAAAATATGCTTCTAATCTGCATCCCCCCAAGCTGCATTTCTTTTTAATTGCAAACTGTTCTATTTGCCAGTAGAAGCACAGGAAAATATTAATAACTGAGAGACTATCTGATAAAGAATGTTGAAAGAAATCTGCTAGTATCAGGACTTTTTTTTATGGTTACAAGAAACTGTGAACGCTTCATTTTAGTAAGAAAAAGAAGATGACTGCAAAACCTCAGCTCTGCCTTCACTTTTCCCAGCTGCTGTCTCAGATCTTTGTTAAGCTCTTTTTTTTGTCTTTCCTCTCACTCAGCTCAGGCCCAAAGGTTTTGAGTGGGTCATTGCATTTGGAAATTTTTCTAAACAACCTTTGGAGAACAAAATGAAAATAAAAAAAAAAAAAACCAAAACAAAAAACCTCCTCTAACACACAACACCCCCAGCTGTAGTACATCCAACAAGTTTTGCAATATGTCAGTACTGCCAAAGTGTCCTGCAGCCTCTTGCTTTCCTTTTGGTGAGTCTTGATGGATCCCTATTCTGTTAGCTTGCTTCAGATAGAGGTAGCATGAGAAGGAATCGCCATTCCAGAAGGAACTTGCATGCTGTGAATGCAAATAGTCCGTTTGCTCCCCTCCCACCACCTAAATCTTTCCTCCCAGGCTTTGTGGGATTTAGTGCCAGCTCACAACACAAGTGTGACAGCTGGTTGGTGTCCAAAGTCCTTTTTGTTGTTTCAGCTTTAATCAGGAAATGATTTGTCAGAGGATCAAAGCGCTCTTGGGTGAATTTACTTTTTTTTGCCAAACTGTGGGTTTGATGCATCTGTAAATATTGTCTGATATTTATTGGGACGGAGTGGTCCTGGCACAGGAATGATTTTTGGCTATTACCCAAATAGAACTGTGGTTGACACTGCTGATTTTACAGAGCAGCCTGCATGGACTGTTAGAGATCACATTTGGAAGTTAGATCAGGTATGCCGGAAAGTTGCAGGCACATGGCAGAAGATCTCTTAGCTCATCTCCTGACACAATTCTGAAAGCAGCAAGCAAGCTTCCGGTATTGACAGTGACTTCTGTCTTTGCCTCCTCTGTTTCTGAAAGGCAGTTGTATGTCATTTGGCACTGCATTGGCCTTTGGAGGCTTTGTGACACTGTGGAGATGAGACTTCACTGCTCTCAGGGCTTCTCAGGGTTTATGGGTGCTCATCGTGCCATGCAAAAATGCAGTGATGTAAGACCCCCTGGGCAGGAACTGTTCACAGCTTGTGTGTCTGTGTTTGCAAGTGTTTTATTGGAAATGCCATGCGGTGGGAGAAGAGTGAGATAAGGGGTGAGATCCTGTGCCTGGGATCCCTTTGTTCCCTGGAACACAGGTAGGGTGCTGCTCCTGGGACAGGTCCGTTCGGGTGGGAGAAGCATGAGCATCAGGCACAGGTGGAGGTGGTCTTCAGCTGGGGAATGTGTTCTGTGAGGAAATGAAGCTGAGTACGGCTGTGTTGATGCCTGAGAAGGTGGGAGGGGGGAAGTCAGGGTGCAAGGCAGTGAGGTAGTGGCTGGGTAGCATCACTTTTCAGAAGCTGTTAAACAAAGCTTCTTTTGCGTGGGGGTGCTGAGTCCTTTGTCCAGGAAAGCACACAACTCTACATGACTATTTGAGACAGCAGTCCCATTATGAAGGATGGACACGTCCTCTTCAATATTTAGGAACAGGTTGGGGTTTTTTTCTATAAAAATTGTATCTGGGTGAAACATACCCAAAACTGAAGTACATGGTTGTTCCCTGCTCTCTGATTTGAAGTGCCATGTTTCTCAGTCACCCTGAAGTAATTCCCCACCTGTTATATGCACACATACCCTCTCTGGGCAGAAAGGCCAGGCCCTGCACTCCAGAAACAAATGGATGATGCATTGCATAGTGGCTCAGCTGCCAGTGTCTCTCGTGTATCTGGAGATACCTGAACTGACACCCCTTCTTGACTCTGAATGGAAGGAAAGGAAGGTATGGAAATCTGGGGTGGCAAACCCTGTTCTGCTGCTGCAGTGCCTTTAGGGATGTGAAAGGCTTGTGCTGCAGCACTGTGTAGCTTGAAGGAAGTGGGGGTTGTGCTCTGGATGAGGGAGAGAAGAAAATTGGTGGTACATGGTGAACTCTGGGCTATTGGTTTTCTGTTTGTCTGGTACACCTGAGGGCAAAATGGGAAGAAATGCATGGTGTCAGAATACCTGATGGATGTGAGAAGAGTTGGACTGAGGCACACAGAAAAGACATAAAGTGAGATGTTAATCAGTAACAAGCTGAGTCATCTTGCAGCAGCTTGCAATGCCAAGTAGAGATGTACACAGCTTGAAAGGGAGGAATGTGCACAAGTGTGTTTATCCCAAGTACAGGACTCGCCCTCATTCTCACACACAAAAATGGGGTATTTTATTGCTTTTGAGAAGAAGTAACATTGTAATTGGAAATGTGTCCCTATGCTTTTGTTCTTTATAATGCTCTTCAGATGGAATAGCCTTGGTGTGAAATGCCTGGTACTCAGCCAGAGAGCAGCTGCTAACCCATCCTGCTTTCTGAACATCAGCATTCGTCATCCTGCTGCATCTTCAGGGTCTTTTAAATTACCTCTTGCTGATTTCGTGTTAAAAGAAAGACTTCAAGCCAGTCACTTTGTCGGAGAGGAGCTTGAAGAGAGGACTCATTAACCTAGAATGGTGTATCTTACAATGAAGGTCTCTGCTTTAAAGGGAAAAAAAACAAAACAAATAGTATTCCTATTGTTTGCCCAGCACAAAGTCTGGTTTGTTTCGAGGTACTCTCTGGTTCTTGACATTTTAATTTTCTTACTGTTGGCTCTGAATTGCGCACATGAGACTGAGCTACAGGCGTCTTCAGGTTCAAACGAAGTAGAACATTCTTGCTTCTCAGATTTCAATGAAATTTGTGTGCTGTAGGACCAGAAACTATAATTTTATTTTTTTTTTCCCCAGGGGAAAATAGATGGTTGAAAATTGCTGTGTGGGTGGGTAAAAAGAAAAGGATGGGGACAAAGGGATGAAAAATCTCTGTGAGAAAACACAGCTGGCTAGGCTGCACATCTCCAATGCATTGAGCTCTGTGTATCTAGAGGGTGATAACACACACACTAAAAAAGGATGGTTTCCATTGCCTGTGTTTGTCCAGTTGTACACATGCAGTTGTCTGGTCTTGGTGCTCCTGCTTCACTCTGGGTAAAGCAAGGATGAAGAGAAGTAGTTCTGGGAGTTACTAATGTAACTGGAAAAGGGCAGTAAGATTAGAGCTACTTTGGGTGTGGCACAAATTTATAGCTTGCCCTTCCTCATTAAAAAAAACCAAAACCAACCTAAAACCACAAAATATTAATTTAGATAACTCCATGGTTTTTGTCCTAGCTAAAATGAGGGACATCTCAATCAAATGGGAGGAAAAGGAGAAACGTATGTTGGATTATTGAGTCTTTGTTCAGGCAGGTGGATGTTTTCTTTACAGTTTTAATGATTGTGGTGTCCCTTACAGATGACTGCAGAGAATACTTGACATCCATATGTGTCTGCCTAATGACAGCCCGGAGTTTTGACTTTTGCTACTGGAACTTCTGTTGTTTGCACTGTGATAATGCTAACAGAGCAGTCTTCACAGAATGCCTAGGATTCATAGTGTGAAAAGTGTGCTGAACTCTTTTCTGTAGTGTTTTACCATTGTTTCTTCTGTGTGACTTATCTCTTGTTTTAGTGCTATATTCAAGCAGTTTTTTTTAGCCTTTGATTCAAGATAACTGACACTTAAAGAGTCTTACTTCCTTGATTTTAAAGTGTGTTACCTACCCATGTCTTAAACTGGCATGTCACTGGCAACTGCATCGTGGTCCTGCCCTTACAGCGAGGCATCTCTACCCTGTTGCAACTTGTTCAGAAATTGTTTATTTCAGGGAAAGTCCTTCATATCAAGAGATATGAGATCTCATTATACGTTTGGAAGCATCTATGCCTTTGGCATGCTGACCTCCCACCAGACTCGGCGTGCAGGGTAAGGTGGTGCCCTGGAAATTAGGCAGGAGCATGGTGCTTTACTGACACATTCCTCTTGCTGCTGATAGAGAAAATCTTGAATTATTGCATCTTTTTTAATTGCATTTTTCAAAACAAATGAAGTCCGTTCTTAAAATGCAATCAATTGCTTATTCCTAGATGAGCAGGTGCCTTGCAGCTAGAAGCTTTGTGATGCCTGGGTGAGGAGGAATTAATTAGCAGCCTTCTTGCTACGTGGTGGTGTCCTCTTTCGCTGCTCTCAGATTGCAAAGGGTAAGAATGAGAAAAAAAAACTGATTACCTCTTTTCATGATTTGATGCTGGTCCCCCCCAGACAGCTTATGCCAAGCATCCTGGCCAGAGTTCAGTTAAAGTTTCCAGCAGACAGGGCCTTTGCAGAGCTGGGTGTTGCCGTTCCCACCTCACACAGTGGGTTTTTTTTCTTTGCCTGTCTGCTGTCCCTTGGCTGGTGCGGTCCTTGGGTCACTGCTGGGAGGTGCTGGGGACAAGGGGCAGGACTGCTGCGGTATGAAGGGCGAGAATCAGCGTTGCCACTGCGGGCTGCAGCTTTCCTTGTGCCCATCAGGTTTCACCAGGGAGTTACTGTGGCTCAAGGGTTTAAAATTTTGGCTTTCTCCAAACCCTCCCTCTCTGTGTGGAACTTCACTGTTACAATAAGACGTCGCCTTTCCCTTGGCTTCATTTTGTTCACTAAACATTGCTCTAAGAAAGCAAGTCTTTAATTACTGTTTTGGTAAGCATGGATGTTTGTTGAGAATAAAACATTATAGTTGTGGTAGAAGCTGTTTCGTGGCAGTGTACCTTTGAGTGTATCTACATATTCCCCCCTTTCCAAACTCCCTGAAACTTGTTAGTACTATTGTTGCAGGAGGTTTTTTTGTTTATACTACAGCAATATTAGCACTGTAGTGGGTACAGGCTTGACCCCTGGAGTTTCTGTGGAGGTCACAATGGAGGAGCTGGAATTCCTGCCTTAATTACATTGCAGCAGAATATCCATGCTGGTTTTCCCAAAAGATTAACAGAATGATACTGCACTGCTTTGAAATGTGATCTCAGAGCATCTAGCTCTCAGGACAGCTTCTTTCATGTTTAACACATGCATGGATTTTGTGTATTTTTAAATGACTAATTACTATGCCTTGGAGTAAAATGTGAATGGTAGTTTATCACACTGGTTGTTTGCTATTGCTTTTGTCTTTCTTACCAGAAGCTTTCAGTGCTCTCCTGTGGAGCAGTAGTGAAGAGAAGAAAGCCTTTGTTTCCCTGGTAATATTTTGAGGTAGCTAAACTGCACCTATTATGCAGTTACTGTAATGTATGGTGAGGTACAGCTCTACAGATCTGAAAAATAAACACACAGAAAATTGTTCAGTGTTTAGGCTTGATAGACTGCAGAGATGCCTGCAGAATTGCAGTGAAACTGAGGGCACAGGTGTTGGTGTCCCAGGACTTTGGGGAAAGCATACTAGAAAGGAACTAGCATCTGTGCCTTTCCCTCCTTGTATACAGCGTGGCTCCCAGAGTAAGTGCCTTCTTGGCTCCAGTCCAGCTATGCTGTGAAATGTGGTATCGAAGTATCTGCTCTATTATGACCAACTGGTTTATTGGTCGTGGGCCCTGGAATGGTCTACAGGGCAGGGATGTTTTGTAGGTGCCCCTGTTCCATACAGTGTCTGTGGTTTTCTCTGTGCTCTTGGCCTGGGGTGGTGCCAGTGTACCTCAGGATGATTTGTCTTTGTCTTAACTTCTGTGTGCTAAGAGCACTGCCAAACCAGACTGCACCTCTGGGGAAAAATGTGAACATAATCTGTTTTCACTGCTGTTTCCCCCCAAAGCAGTTTAGTCTCCAGTCATTCGAGAAATAGTCTCTCTTTTAATAATGATACAAGGCTGTTTTTTTCCTTCTTTCTCTCAGAACTTAAGTACTGAGAAGGAAGACTGAAACACTTGTTTATGCACCTGAATTACCCCTCCTCCTTTTTACCCCAAATCCTCACGTGCATACCAACAGGCTATACATGACAACATTTTTTTGGATGGAAGCCCACAATAATACTGTTTTCTCTCTGTCACTGCTGATGAAAGTGTCAAGAAGACACTCGCTGCAGGGCAGAGCAGGGAGGTGTTCATGTTTCTAGTTCGTACTCCAGATGTTTATGCAATGTGCCTAAGCTTGCTGTGGAATACAAAATATTTGTGAAAGGCCCCCAGGTCTATCCATAGATAAGCTAATTGTCCAGGTTTTCTGAACAAAGCAGGAGAGAGCTTAACTGGCAAGCTCTAATTAGCTCTGTTCTCTAGCAGCTCTTTCCCAGGAGAATGACATGGGGAAGGTTGTTATCAAATGACTAAACTGGAATTTTAAAACTATCATGTTGACTTTTCCCTTTATTTGTGTTTACTGGAATAGCAAATACTGAAACGGACTGGAGAAATTCCTGCTCTGGCAATTAAATGATTGCAACCAACATTTGATACAAACTCAGAAGAGAGGAGACTTTTCTTTTTCCTCTCTTTACCACAAGCTACTTTTGTATGACTTAAAGCATTTTCATTGCATATCTCAGACCTTTTGAATAGATATTTTAGGTGAGGCTTAAGATGGTCTTTCTGTCATCTCTTTTTTAGTTTATATGGAAGAGGGAGACAATCTTCAAAATAAAGCTGTCCACATTTTTCACACATGTGTAAGAAAGTACACAGGTTTACACTCTGCATAAACCATTGTTTACAAAAACATATTTAGAACTTATCAAAAAAATCTCCAGCATGTTCTGGTTATATGGTCAAAATAACTTAACACTGACCAATTTTCATACACTGAGATTTCAAATACTTGTGGAAAATACTGCCCTGAAGTTTTATTTTATATGAGGATACTGTGTTAACTTTTGTTCCCTGACACACATGGTTTCCTGGCATAAAGGGAAAACACATTGTTGATACTACAAAATTTGACTTAAAATATCAAGAGGTGCTTCGCTGTGTGCATGGCTACAATTTCCAAAGTTTTGGAAGTATATTGTGATGAACTAGAGATGCAGGGAGCTGGACTACTTGAAAAACAAAACAGAAGAATGATTCCAGAATTACTGATGTATCTTTGCTGGAACAGTGTTCCAGATGCATGCGTTGTCCCTAATGCCTGTGGAATTAGCTGAAATGAATACCTGTATTCCACATGTATTTGTGTCAAGCACCAAGAGTGAAATGGCCTGAATCAAGAACGCTGGAAGTTCGATTGTAGCAAGGGGTTAGTGAGGTCAGTTGCCCAGAACAGCAATATGTAAATGTTGGTATCAAAAGAAGTTTGGGGGAAATTGGGTTCAGAACAGCTATAGATATTGCTGCATCTCACTCGGTCAGGAATGCAGCTAGGTCTTGATTTTGAGGAATATGAGAACTTAGCTAGAGCAGACTTTTATTTGACATGTGTGTGCAGTTCTTCTGTCTTGTAAGCAGCATTTTCTCCCTCTTCAGAAAAAACTGCGTTTTGTATTATTAGCCTTAAAAAGCACCAAAAGCCTCAAAAGTACTGAAAATACTGTGTATTTCACAGCTCCAGCTGTGAATAATGGCTTGTAGTATCTAATTTTTCTTGTGGTTCTGCCACCCAAAACTTGAAAGGTGAATGCTGCTTTATCCTTGAGGGGAAGGCAATGTTAAATGCAGAGGACACTCAGTGTGTTTGGTGTGAAGGGGGAACTGACATAAGCACAGGCAGCTGTGGTGTGAGCCACAGATGTCTTTGGAGTCAGGAGCAAGCATGGTCTCTTTTCTTCATGCTTCATCTGCCTGTTTACCTTCCAGTGGGTTTTTATCCCAACCAGCCCTGTGGATGGTCTAAATCTGCCAAAGGTCCCTGGGTTTGCTGAGGAGCAGGCAGGCACCACACAGCTGTGTGGGGCAGCATTCTGCAGGAATGGGTGGATGGTAAATGATGTGGTTGGTGCTACATCAGGCATCTTCAGAAGTGCCGTATGAATGGATGCAATGGGTTTGTGGGATTGACGGAAAACAAAATTACAATATTGTCAGCCGTGGGGCAGAAAGCTCAAAATTCATGGTTTAGCCTGCTGAAGTCTTGGCTTTGAGTTGGCAGCACTGACATTTTATCTTGGTAACATGTGCACAGTTAAATCCAGAGAAAATTTCTCTCAAAGAAATTTTGTTCTCCTGAGACCTCATGAAAAATCTTTGTAATTGATGGCTGGGATATGATCTTAGCCTGGAGTGTCAGTGTGACTTTTCCACTCATATTGGTTTACGGATGAAAGAATGTGTGGCGAATACCCAGAGTAATTATGCATGTTTCTAATGTTTCAGCTTGAATAATACCGCCCACCTTCCCAGAGAGGTCAAGTTACTGTTTCAGGCACTGCAGTTAAATAATGTACCGTGTGCCAGGGAGAAACGGTGGACTAACAGCCCTGTAAGTTTTTAATACTGTTTTTTTTTTTTTTTGTTTTGTTTTTTTTTCTCTTTCAGGAAATACTGAAATCAGATCAGGTTTGTGTCACTGGGTTGGTTTTGGATTTACAATCTAATGGGACTATTTAAAATATATCTAAATGGGAGTGTACTTGTGGCTTTAAGTGGTGATTTGTTTTTGAATAGCAGTACTTAATGTCGAAGGAGTATTAAAGTGTATGTGTGTGTGCCTGGTGGTGTCTCTTTATGGTACACAAACTGTTTGCAAACTGCTGTAACAACCCAGACAGCTGCACACAAGTCAAGTTCTGCTTGGCAGAAGCAGTGGTGGGATGACAATTAAATTGGTGATTTTTCATCCATGGTGACCTGGAGTACCTGCAAGCACGCTGAGATGATAAAGCAGTGTTGCAAAGCTTGTGCTGACCTTTTCATCTGCATTTCCATTCTGTGCTCTCCCTCCCCTGCCTTTTGCTGGCTGCCCTTGCAAGTGAGAGCCTACAACTTTTCAGGCAGAATTGGTTGAGGTTCACATTGCTTAGTGACCTTCATGTTTTATGCCCTGTGTGGGTAGACAGAACTTTTGCATGTACGTGACATTTTTTAGTGCTTCAAGGGAAACATACAGTGACAATCACACTGGGCACCCCTGTGTTTTCCCCCCAGTCTATTTTGAAAGATTGTTGTTTGACTACAGCCTTAATGTCTGTGAGCTGGATCATGAAAATCTAGTGTTTAAGGTTTTGGAGAGGAGTGGTAGTGTTCTGTAAGTGGGGAGAAGAGAGAGAGTGTATTAATATTGTAAGGAGAGTCTCACTACTAATTTTTGGCAGAAAGGACAGGAATATTGGTGGGCGAGAGGCTGGACATGACAGGCTGGACATAACCCAGCCATGGGCACTCCCAGCCCAGAGAGCCAAACGTGTCCTGGGCTGCATCCAGAGCAGCGTGGGCAGCAGGGCCAGGGAGGGGATTCTGCCCCTCTGCTCTGCTCTGGTGAGACCCCACTGCAGTGCTGCTCTGGGGTCCCAGCACAGGAAGGACATGGAAAATGTTGGAGTGAGTCCAGAGGAGGGACATGAAGCTGATTAGAGGGATGAAGCACCTTTTCTATCAGGAAAGGCTGAGACAATTGGATTTTTTTCAGCCTAGAAAGGAGAAGTTTTAGGGGTGATCTAATTTTGGCCTTCCAGTACTTGAAGGGAACCTATAGGAAAGATAAAGAGAGACTTTTTACAAGAGCATGTAGTGATAGGAATAGAGGCATGGATTCAAACTGAAAGAGAGTAGGTTTAGATTAGGTATTTCAAAGGGATTCTTTACTGTAAAGGTGGTGGAACAGATGCCCAGAAAAGCTGTGGATGCCCCATCCCTGGAAATGTTCAAGGCCAGGCTGGATGGAGATTGGAACAAGCTGGTCTAGTGGAAAGTGTCCCTGCTCATGGCAGGGGGTTTGGGACTAGATCTTTAATGTCCCTTCCAAGACAAACCATTTTATGACTCCAAAAATACTGCCATTTGTGTGTGCTGCCTTTAGTAGAGTTCCTGATCGACTCCGTTGCTGAATATGCAAGCCATAGATTAGTTTCAGAAGAGAACAACATCCTGACCAGTATTGCCTGTGCCCTGCTCATCTTCCCCTTATCTTCCTTACGTTAGGACAAACTGCTTTGTTTCTTATGGACACTGACAAATGTCTTACTGTGATTGGGTTTGAAGTTTAATTGGGAAAAGCTGTTGTGTTGAGAGCTGGTGGTGGAACTCTGAGGAATAATCTGTCCTTTTCCATGGAGGCCATATATTTGGTGATTTAATTTTCCTGGTCACTGAATTCTTGGAAATGCTTTTTTTGTCTACCATCTCTCATCTAAAATGTTTGGTTTATTATTTTGTCTAGAACATGGTGCTCTTGAAGGCATAGGAACATACAGTAGTTTTTCTGGATTAGGTTGCTTCACAGGAGGTAAATTCAAAAGGACCTTATTTTTAGCTCTTCAAGTAATTGTTCAAAACACCTGATGAGACAGCTGTCATATCTGCTTGTTTTTCTTTTTGCACAAGGGAAACAGTATTGCTGTGAGTGGTCCTCAGCAATATGTGACTTTTGAGGACCCTTCTTGCAGTTTGCTGCAGTGAGGACCATGCCACCCAGTAGCACTGTGCAGCTTGGGGCTCATAAATTCATTGTGTTTACAGAGCTGTAGGCTGAAAATATGATGGAGACTTTTTTCTCATCTTGGTTCAGTGCCATAATTTCCACAGAGCTATTACTAGGAGTGTGTGGAGGGTGTTGAGGATCATTCCCAAACAGAGCTGGATTTTGAACGCTAGTCTACCACAGCCCTTCCAAAATTCCCATCCTTTAGGAGTATAAACTTCAGGATATCACTAGGAAGATGGTTTTATGATCCACTTGAAAATCCCTAAAGACAGCTAGGTAACGTGCATATGGAAAGCCCAAGCTGCAAAGAAGTGGCCTGGTCCAGGGTTTGACTTGGTGCCAGAGGAAGATGGGAGCTCTGTTGCTGATTTTCATTCTGACTTGAAGTCTCAGGATGTTGCCTGTCCCTAAGTAAGGGGAGCTTCAGCCTTCAGATATGGAGCTGGATGTGTGAGGGACAGGAATTCCCTAAGACACAGGTTTGTGGCATGCTTCTAGAGCAGAGCAGCTGCCTATTGTTAGCTGTAGCTGTGTTACACCCATGAAGATATGTAGTGATGACTGACATCTGGGGAATGTTTTCATATTCTGTTAAGATGGGGAAAGAGCACAAAGAGGAGTTTTTACAGATATTTGCTTTTGTCACTTGAACTCTAGCAACTAAACATTTTTGGGGATCATATAGGTTATTAGTGTTTCAGATCAGCTGTTCCTAGAGATAATGTCTGTCAATTCTGTATCTTTAACTGAATTTTAAAGGCTAAGTTTTTAAGTGAAATATCTTCTGCTGTTTAAAAGTTTCCAGGCCCCTTTCCTTCCCTTCCTCTGCTTGTCCAGCTGAGATGGGACCAGAGGAGAAAGCAAGTGGCTCTCCTCAGGAGCATCGTGTGTGTCGTGGTTTTTGTGTCTCAGCCACAGGTGAGAGGCTGCCTCAGCTGGGAACAAGGCAAACAGGGTAATGTTTTTATGATCCCTCTGCAGTTCATTTTCATTGCAAGACAAAAAAAATACCTTCATGCCCTTTCCTAATCTATGCTTGCCTTAAGGAAGCAAGCACAGATTCATCGTGTCTGTTGTTGCTTATCAGCAGTATTTTATGATACGGTGATGTAAACAAGCAAAGGATATTACTGGATAAGATATGTAGTACAGGATATAATTGGTGTGTGGAGGAAAGTTAAAAGGAGAAGATAGGAAGCTTGAGGGTCTTTACAGTTTTCCTTCTTTCTTTTAACCACTTTTTTAGGTAACTTCACACTAGTGCTTCTGTTGTGATGCCCTCTTCTCCCTCCATTCCATACCTAGCATCAAGTATCCTATTTAAATTGGCCTTTTAAAATGCATCCTGCTTTGGAGCCATAGAAAGGACACTGTTTTTAAAGCTGGCCTAAGATTTTATAGCTTAGTTTTGCAGTCAGAGAACAAAGAATTGTATCTGCCTACATATGGGCATGTGTGGAAAAAATAGTCCTCATAAACAAAACCTGGGTGTATTAATGACTTTTTCTTCTCAGTCATACACTGGGTATGAAGACCTATATAGGTGAAGTCCAAGAGTAGCAGTCTCCCTGCAGATGGGAGAAAAGAAAGTTCTGGATCAATTTTAGCAGTCAGTGAGGCTTCATCTCTGGCAGCAGCCTTGGTTACTGGAGCGGATGTTTGTTCTGTTTCTTTTTAGAACTTTGCCCATTTCTGGTTAAGCCTCAGATCTCTGCCTGCCAGCTGAAGATGTCCACTGCAGCGGTGGTTGTGTCATTGTATTGTTTGTCCGACCAAGCAAAGGTCACCTCTGACAAAGCCCAGTGTCAGCTCCACAGTTTCTGTAGGGAAGGTTCTGGAGGAGGAAGTGGAACATGTATCTGACCTCTGAGTGTCCACTGAATACTGAGTTAACTTCACCTGACCTGGCAGCTAAGGCTATTAAGATTCAGTGCACGTTTGTATGGCTTGCTGGGTTTTGTCACCGTCTTGACTGGTTTTTGTTGTTTGGAGACTGAAGTGTTCACCTGTATTGTCACTTTTACTGTGTACAATTCACAGTCAGTTTTTTACCCACAGTGTGGGTTAAAAAAAAGTATTTTGAAGGAGAGAGCCTTTTGTTAGGCAGTGTTAAACTCATGTGCACCATATATTTTGACATTTGTGAATATTTTTGAAATGGGTTGGGTAGCAAATGTGCCTTTAATGGCACCTTTCTATTTTTCATGAGCTGAAGTATTTGTAAGTGTGAAAACTGCTACTTTAAGATCTATTTATCAAATGCAATTTAATTTCTCTTAAGTGAATTATTATCCTTTTTATGGGGTTTTATTCATCTGTGCTGCATCTGGTAGACTTATTTGAGTATTTGTCCCCTCTGCTGAGACCGTGAAAATCTCAAGGACTCCTGATACGGTTTAATCGATGTGCTCTCCCTGTCTCAAGGCAAAGCCCTCTGTTAGACAGTTGTCCCTGTGCTCTTTCTACAAGAAACAGCCTACGTGTTCAAGCCAGTCACCAGCTGCTGTGGTACAAGCCCAAGGTGAAGCTGCCCTTCCTTGTGCTGTGACCTCTGTGTGAAACTGACAGACACGTGAGAAGCCAGCCTTGCCAGCCAGCTTCCAGCTGAGCTGCTGTATCCCATTTACCTGCAACATGAGCTATCTCAAGTAAATCCTGAGTTCATGGGACTGTGTTTTGCAGAAGGTCTGTCTGTGGAGAGAGGCTCATTTTTAAGTATGTATTTGTGGGGAGGAGAAGGAGAGAACTGGATAGGGGCTCTTCAGAATCTGAAATTGTTCTGCATGGCAGTAAAACATTTCCCTGACTTTGTCTGGTTTGTGCCACAGGGAATGTCCCTCCTGTGTCTTTTCATTCTTTATCGTGAACAAGTGTGAGGCTGTGTTCTGCTGCAGGATGTGTGGTATATCAGGTGTTCCGTTCCCTATTGTTCTCTGGTTGCTCAGAAGCCAGTTCCTGTTGGGACTGGGTGATTTAAGCTACTGCTGAGTACATTATTCCTTACCATTTGTGTTTTAACAAGTCAAAAGAAGATCAAAGTCCATTTGCAGTATGTGAAGAGCATGTCTTGGTACCAAGAGGTGGCATCAGGTACAGTAGATAAAGTTTTCTGGCTTTAGCCCAGAACTTGTTTTATCTCCGGAAAGTTGAAAGCAAAGTTGCTTTGGCAACAATTTAACTGCCACCCTACTAACAATCCCACAGTTGCCTTCTACTTGGAGCTTGCTAAATGGAGAAGTTTACACTAGTGCTAGGGCGCTTCTCCTTGGTCTGTTTCAAATGTGTCTGTTAAAGTGTGGTACAAATTGCCACAGCTGACATCACCAGTGACAATAACCATTATCCTTACACATAGCTCCTCTTCGATGCTTTTCTTCTGGAGCCCAGCAGACCTCTCACATTCCTCCTCCTAGCAGCTGAGGATGCTCAGTAATTGCTTGTTGATTATTTTATTGTTTGGCAAGAATTGGTGCAGTGTTTGTGTGCTGTAGATGGTAGATTTCAATAAAACACAGAGGTTCTGAGAGGAAACACCCCTCTGTGGAGGGCTCATCTTTGGTGTATGGCTCTTCCATGTGAAAGAGACTGCTTGGGGTGGGAGGCGGGTATCTAAATGGCAATTGATCAACATTGGGAGATTGCCGAGGCAGAGCAGTCATGTTACTGTGGTGCCCTGCCCGGATTAATTAGTGTCTCTGAAGGGGTAATTAGCATGGTTCTTTGTGCCATCCAGACATTGCAGTAGTTATTTCCTTTAGTAATTACGGGAACTTATGTCAGTGAAATGCACCAAGGCTGAATAGTGCTTTTGACTACTTAAAGGCTTTCTGCCCCAAAATGTAGAACATATTCACGAGGAAATAGTGCCTTCACCACTGGAAATGTTACATCAAAACCCCTGTGCTGCACAGGACATCTCCTTGCTGCTGACTTAGCAGTGCTTGTTGGACACAATGTCTGAGGCACAGCTCAATAAGCTATCCAGGCATGTCCTTGCAGTTGAGGGGGCTGGTGTTTTTTCAGGCCAGCATAAATTCCTCTTCAGATAAGTGAATCAGGCTGCTGTCTGCTGGAGGGAAGTGTGTGTGTTGGAGGAGTGTGTGGGCAGAGGTGTTGAACAGTGTTAGAGTGGAAAAGGAGAGAAGATGGAATACATGTGTTACCCATCTGTAGGGAACTTGCCAGGCTAGTGAAGTGTGCTGTGAAACATGTGGACCTTTTGTTAAAAATTGTTGACACCATGTCTTTGGGGCTTTAAGGAGTGAGTATCTGTTACATAGCAAGTTTAGCTTAAATGGAAGATGTTATGAAGGTTAAAAGTTTATGTAAAAAGTACAACTTTATCAGTAAATACACTCCCGTTTTATATTCAATATCTCAGCTTAACTGTTTGACTATGTTTGTTTTCATTTCTGCTTTTCTCTCCTTGTGCTTAATACTCAGATATGCTAATCACTGAGTAAATTTTCTGGCTGGAAATGAAATGAGGTTGCCCTTTGTGAGGCAGTTTAGAACAACAATTATTTTTTTATGTGAGGTACATACATCCATTTTGTACAGATTAAAATTTTGCTTAGTGTTCCGTATTTTTTTTTTTAAATACCCATTGTAACAATGTTTTCTAATGTTTGGTGTTATTAATACCTGTTAGGTGTGGTTTGTTCTCCCCTTAAGGGAAAAAAGGGGTATACGGTGTACTGTTTTTCATTTTAGTCTTGCTTGCATGTGTAGGAGTCAGATGATTGTGTACACATGCATGATGTGATTTGTTTGGGGTAAAAAGTGAAACTGAAGCATTCTTTCCCTCTGGTGTGGAAAACAGTAAGATATGTGGTAAGTCTTAGCTTCCAAAGGAACTCTGACTTTTGTAATCTTTGATTAAAAGGAGTAATTCCTCCAACATTGTTACTAGTTCATCTTGGGGCTCAAGCCCTGTTCTGGTTGTACCCTTTGGTGTTGAACATTGTTTTCAGGCTGATTTGGAATAGCTGTGGGTATAAACGCTCTTCACTGAGTACCTGGTAGGGAGCTTATGTTAGGTATGGGACAATGAGCAGGATGTGAAATCTGATGGAAAAAAGATAATCCATGAGAAGCACCTGAATGATCTTGACTCCATTGATATAGGGACACATGGCAGGACGGGTTTGAAAGTCAGATTTTTGTGTCCTTGAACAGTGGCCCGGGGTGTATAACTATTGACTGCACATCTGGAAGGTGCTGTACTGCTTTATACAGAAGTGTAGTGGAGGAAGTTATAGAGAAAAGCAATGACTGTGGTACTTCTTATAATCTGTGAATATAGAGCTCCAAGGATATGATTGGTTTCCCATAATCTCAAGTTTCCTTCTGCGATTACAGTCTTCATTATTATGTAAATGGAGACGTTTGTAATCTGTTTAGCTAAAAGTAAATGTATTGAGAAAGTGTTAGAAAGAGGAGGGGGGAAGAAATTTACTGCCATTTCCTTGGAGTAACTTAAGAACACTGAATACTAATTTAAAGCTCATCTAAGCTTGGGGCTTCTGGATTTCTGATTTTTTAACAAATGTAGGTGCCCAACTTAGTTTCCCCTTCCACTCCTCCGAAAGACAGGGTCCCATGTAGTTTCCCTTCAAATGCTACTTTTTAGTTTAGTTTATAAAGATAATTAACCCTTATGAGGCTTTTTTAAGGATTTGTGAACAGTGTAGGATTAGAACAATATATTTGTCTATGTATGCACATTGGCCTGTGACATGCTTTCAGTGCTATGTTTTTTTTTATCACTTTATAATAAAAACTCTAATTTTTACCTGGTATGCTTTGTTTGCACTTCATTAGAGGCCCCTGTCTCTATAGTTTTACAAACTGGGACAGAGGTCACTTTGTATGCTTGCTCCAATGCTTTAGGGAAGTACTTGACAACTTGGATGATAAGAAGTGTCTTTTACCTGAAAATAATCTTTAAAACTCTCTTGAGTAACCATGCTAGATATAGGTAAGTTTTTCTGCTTGCCCATCATGCCATAGCTGTCAAATGTCAGAGTGGTGTTGTGCAGCTGTTACACATCAGCACCGCCTCAGGGCACACCTGGCTTGGACTGTACCTGTGAGTGGCTGTGAGGCAGGATATCTCAGTGCTAGGAACCCTGTCCTTTGTGTGTGTGTGGATGTGCCTCCAGTTCAGGGAAGTTTGCTCATTTGGGGCATTAAACACACCACATGGGTTGTAGCTGAAAAACAAGTATCTAAACCTTAGTGGTGGGGACATCTTTGTTGAATTTCTGCAGAGGAAGAGAACTGCCTATAGGAATAGGCATGAACACTGCTGCAGCTGGAATGTCTTTATTCCGTGTGGGTCGAGTGCTTGCAAGATGAGAATTCTGAGAAAAACCTATCCAGGGAAGTGAGCCAAGTCCATCTGTAAATATTTCTCCTTTTCCTGTACTTCATAAGCTACTTCCATGTCTCTTCCACATACATCAAGATCATAGCTTATAATGTGCTAATTCTTAGCTCACATGGGCTTCTGATGCATTTCCCAGTTTAATCTAATCTGGGTTACAAACTTTTACTGCTATGTTTCTGTAGCTGGTGTGGCTGGTGTATCCTGACATGCCTGGAGCTTTGTTTCTGTGCATTCACATGGACTGTTGTTTGAACAAAGATTTAAATTGGGAAGGCAGGATGACACAGCTATTGCAAGATTCATGCTTTCTCCCCACGGTGCTGTAGCCAAAATGTGCTTGAGCATTTCTCCTTGGAAACAAAAAATTATTTAGCCTTTCAATTTTGTGGTAATTTCTTTATTGTTCAGCAGCCTGGCTCTACCAGGCATCAGCAGTTTTAAGCGCAAGATATATTGCACAACATATGCAATGTCTAATTGGTGCTTTTAATTTCTCTTCTTGTAGGATGGCTCTCAGGTTCCTGAATGTGGTGTCAAATGCTGACACACTGAATTAGCTGAATCTGCTGCATTCTTTCAGGTATTTAAAAAGGCCTAAAGGAAATTAGAGACTGGCACTTCCGTTACAGTCTTTTAAGGTAAGATATTATTTCTTGTGCCAGGGCAGAGGGAAGAAGACAGATGTGGTTCCACGAGCTGTCCTACCCCCCCTCTTGGTCTCTAATCCACCTATTGTGGTTTAATCCAATACAGTCTCTTGATTTCTCACCAATGGGAGGAGGGAAAGAATCCGAAGAGTAAAAGTGAAAAACTTGTGCACTGAGACAAAGGCAGGTTAATATGGAAAGTAAAAGCCATGCATGGAAGCAAGGCAAAACAAGGAATTAATTCACCACATCCCATGAGCAGACAGGTGTTCAGCCATCTCAGGAAAGCCAGGCCCCAACACGCATAATGGTGACTTGGGAAGACAAACATCATCACTCCAAATGTTCCCTCTTCCTTCTTCCCTCTTCATATGCTAAGCATGATGCCATATGGTCTGCAATATCCCTTTGGTCAGCTGGGGTCATCTGTCTTGGCTGTGTTCCCTCCCAATTCCTTGTGCACCCCTACCCTCCTTGCTGTTGGAGTGGTATGAAGGGCAAAAAAGGCCTTGTCACTATGCATGAATTCAGCGGTAACTTAAATGTCCATGTGTTCTCAATCCTGTTACTAGCACAAATATAAAGCATAGCTTTTTATCAGCTATTGAGAACTCTAAAATGAACTCTAGTCAAAATCAGCACAAAATTACATGAACCTAAAGTCTTGTATTGGGCTGAGCTATCAGTATTTGTTGGTTATAAGCAAATACACTGACTTCAGTAAGACAAAATCCATGTAATTTGAAGAAACATTCATGAAGAAACAATTCATTTTCTTCTCCTTAATCGCTAATTCTGCACTGTGCTTGTACATCTTTCCATTCACATGCCTTAGTTCTTCTATGTATTGGAATTATTTAGTAGTAGTGGTCTTCAGTCCCTACAGAATGCCATGCTGAGATCAGTTCTCCATCAGGAAAAATAAGGCTATGAAGCTTAACATGACTGTAGCTAGAAAAATGACTGTTCTGCTTTGACTAGAGCTGCTGCTGGGATATTTCATTAATTACCCATGTTTTCTACATTTTCATTTTACCTGTGTTTTCAAATTCTTTTGGATTCATGGCTGCATTGTCAGCTGCACTGTAGTGCTGCTGCATTTTCTTTCTCAGTCACAGACCACTCTCTAACAGAGAGTCAGCCATCACCATGTTTGTGCTGTGCCCTGTGAGCAGCCTGGCCTCTGACTGCTGCAGAGTTGTTACAGTGACCAGTGTAAGCACCCCAGCAGGACAGGGCTATATAGATTTATTTTTCTCTTTTCTGTGCAAAGATCATTTTAAGAGCAGTATTAAAGTGATGGGCCTGAATGAAATCTGTAAAAAAGGAAACCCAGATAAGTAAAGGCTGTTTGCTATTGACTCCTGAATTGCCTCAGGTTTGACAGCCACTGTTTGAAGTGGAAGCTGAATCCTGTTTTTATTTACACTTAAGTGTGTCTGTCACCACCTGCCCACCTTATTACATGCACTGCAAGGTGTTGCAGAGTTGGATGAGAAGTAAGACACACCTAAAATTGAACTCCTCTTTTGAAGAGGAAGGATTTACTCTCTTGACACAATTGTGATTACCTAGGATGGCTAATTGCTTTTCTTGTGCTGTTTTGCAGCATTAATCAGAGCACGAACATGCAGTGGGGACAGATTGTTGTTTGGCTTTTGAGTGTGGAGTAAATCTGGTGCTTACAGATGTGGACTTGAATTGCTGCCAGCTTATAAGGCAGATAAAGGACTCCTGAATGTAGTGATTCCAAAGACATGGAGACATCAGCTGGTTTTCCTCAAATTTTGAAACTCAGTAAAAGTGGAAAAGCAGATCTCCTGCCATTTTTCATTAGTCCATTTAGGTGGGTAGGAGTGTGTGTGTAGCTGGAAACACTCAAACTCCACTGAGTCCCTCTTGCTCTGTTGTGTAAGAGCGGTTCAGAAAGGGGGCAGAGGGTTCTGCAGTAGATAATGATTGGGAAGCCTGTGTGCACTTCCTCTGCACATTTTGGATTGGCCCTGGGCTCTTGCTCACAGAGCAGTGTCTGTTCCTCCTTGCAGGATGCTGTCCTTCACCTGGGTGTACCTGGGCTCTTTCTTTTCACCAGGGAAAGCATTTGTATGTGGTATTTATCTTTTCTGGTGGCACAGGAGTGTTTTGATACAGACGGAAAACTGCTTAGAACAGGCAAAATAAGGAAACTTACTGTTGCTATGGCTAGGCTGGTTGCAGTTCCTGTGTGGCTGTGTGCTGCACCCATGTCCTGGCTGTAGAAGTGCCAAGCATGGGTTTCTAAGTGAGAGAAATGTGTGTGTATATGCCCAGAGGGGCTCTCAGGTTGCCTTTGCAGATCTCCAGACCTGCCAGTGTGCTGCAGCAGGCGCCAGTAAAGTAGAGCAGCCACAGCCTGCGGGTCCAGCGGGGTGCAGTGGGTGGCCCTGCGAGGCACAGGGTGGGAGGTGAGGGGAGGGTGCTGTAAGGAAAGACATGCAGAGAGAGAGAGGAAGAGTATGACTGCAGAAAGGCTGGAAAATCCAGAGCAAACTTGTATCTGCTCTCAGGGAGCTGACAATAGGGACGATGGCTGTCTGCCTCGGAAAGCACAGGAGCACCAGGTACAGTCACTGAGAAGTGGGCAGTGTCAGCTCTTGTCGCAAGGCTGTGGATATGGAGAGGAGCAGGATGAAGATATTTCCTTCTCAGGTGCTCAGGATGTAAGTACCCTCCAAGTTACAGGCAGACATACATTTATATGTACCTTTGCTTGTCACTACACGGAGTGGCATGAGCTGTCCTGTTGGGCACTGGTGCTGGGCAATTACAGAGGGCAGGGGAGTGCAGGTATTACTGGCAAGAGCCATCAGCATAGGGATGTGCTCCCAATTAAATCTCAGTACACAAGGTAGGGTTGCTAATTTAGCAAGTCTTGGGACAAGTGGGCTTAATTTCTCTCTGCATAACACAGTATTTGAAAACTGGGTGTGGTTTGATGGCACGTAACACAACATTTCATTGTGCTCAAGGCATTTTGCATTTGTACAGTTACTGATATCTTGAAATACTAATGTGAACACCTCAGTGCTTTTTTCCTCTGTTAAAAAGCCAGCTTGATATTGGTGTGATACACTCCATAGAGAGGGCCCAAGAGTATTTTGTCTGAACTTCATTGAATGTGATCTCTGTGCAGACTATTAAAGCACTGCACTTCTAATTGGATCACAGACTTTGGCAATGTGAGATGAGCAACAGACTTATTAAAAATAATTTCCATTTATAAAACCATGATTGCTTCATAGGGTTTGCCTGGGTTTTCTCAAAGCTGTAGCCTTGTTTTAGCTTCGATTTTAGTAAAAAGAAAGGGTTGATACTGCAATATCAACAAACTCAAAACAGCATTTTCACTTTTCACAGCAGAAACTCAGCCTATTTAAGAGGGAAAAAACTCAGATAACCAACTTCATGAAGAAAGTCTTGCACTTCTGACATATCAAAATACAGACTGGTTGAAATACAGATGCTCAACAATCACCTTGCTTAGGTGATCCTTAAGCTGTAGTTGTTTTACACTTCTGTTTATCTTGAAATCTGGCCTTACTGAGTTGTCTGTGCTTGCTGGAGCAGTTAAATTGGAGTTTTACACACTGATTAGCTGGCTTCACAGGGCCCTGATATACTTTCATGTGCAAGGAAGATCTGATTTTTGAGAAAATACGTGTATTGTCAGTGCAGTTAAGCTTTGCTCAGTTCTGAACCACTGGAAAGATTGATTTTTCTTCTCTCAACACCTGCACAATTAAATACAGTCACTTTTTTTATTTGACCAGGCATTTCCACTTGACTAACTTAAAACAGTTGTGGCTTAAGCTCTGGTTCTTTCATCTTTCCTCCCCTAATTTGTGGTTGTGCTTAAATATGCCACAAGGCCATCAAGCTGCCCAACCATGCTGAGTTACAGCTTCCACCTTCCCACATTGTACAGAAGGATTTTTTTCTGTGCCATCTCATTATGCCAGTTGCCAGAGACACCTGGAGGGTCCCACCCGGAGTGGTGCTCTGGGTATGAGAAGGTTGTCACAATGTCACCTCGTGCTTGCCAGTTTCTAGAGGGAGGCCAGCTGTGCAGCCTGACTCCTGCAGCAGGAGAAGCCTGCAGTGTGACCCAAACCCACCTCCTGGTGGTGCTGACATCCATCTTGTGGCTGGTTGCACCTGACTCCATGTCTGAAGCCAAGCTGAGGAGGGCCCAGGTGGACGTCCCACCTGCATATTGGTGACTGCTGGAGTCCAGGTAAAACTGTTGGATGTGCAGACCATGTGTCTGCAGCCTGTGCTGCTGGTGGCCAGCACATGTGCTCCAGGCTCCCTGGTGCTTTCCTGCATTTCAGGCATTCAGGTGGTGGGAGCACTATGGTTGGAAGTCGTGCTACTGACCCAGAGCAGCTAACTTGTGCCATACCATATTTTGGTGAATTTGGTCTGTGGAAGGGACCCCACCCCTCACTTTTTTACTGGCACAGTAAATGCTGCTGAGCTATTTCAATACAGTAACTAGTTCTTAATATTGCTGAAAGGCTTGTGTGCTTTTCTGATTTATATGACTTGTGAAGAATTAAAAAAAAAATAAGTCTATTAATCTTTGGAACAACCTAAATGTAAAAAAAAGAAAAAATCCCGCCAAAGCGGTTTGGGTTTTAGTTCTTTTGGTGTTAGAACCTGACACCAATTCAGCAACTGTCAGGATGTTCTGAGAATGACAATCAGTTTTTAGTATAGAAAGCACATTCTCTTGTTTCATGTTTTAATCTTAAATTCAGGGGTTTGAGTTGTTACTTACGTTTTGCTGTTTCCCCTCTTGCTGTTTCTCTGCATGTAAGGCACAAGGGTAACTCATCTTTCTTTCTGCTAAATGTACTTCTGCTTTTTCAAAGGGGATGCTTTGTCCACTAGGAGCCGTGTCTCAGCATGCTAATAAAACCCACTTTATGCCTTTAAAATGTTTATTCAAAGTGGCCTGGCTGACTCACTTTAGCTGTGTGGGTGGACTGTCCTTGAATTTTGTCAACTGAATTTAGTACTGCACAATACCTAGTGATGGAAAACAGCTATAAATTGTCTGTGCGCAGCCATGCATTATTGATAAAGGGTAGAATAAGCTCTACAATTTCTTTATTTGATGTTGTTAGTGCAACAACTGGCCGATTTGTTAAGACTTTTTCTCCTCCTATTGGCAGTAAAATATCTCTTCATTTTGAATTCTGAGGTTTTTTGAAATTTGATTTGTATGGGGTTGAAAACTTACTTTGTCTCCAGTGTTACTAAATGTAATGGAAATGTTTTCACAGATTAGAAACAAACTTAAGTTAAGGGGACCTAAGCAAATAGTAACTTTGACTCCATGCTGAAGACAGGACTTTCCTAATTATCTCAAATATTTAGAAATAGAAAATAGAGCATGAAGTCTCACAGTACATTTAGAAGAAAAAAATGCTTTAATATACTTCATTTGGCACAGGCTTAGAGAAAATGCTTTACAGTGAGTTCAGTGTGCTTTGTAATTTCAGTGTTCCTTCAAAGTTTATGAAAAAAATCTCAAGCCTTAAATCTGTTGTGCCTTTTTTCCTGTTGACACTTATGATGAGTAGAGACTCTACTGAATATAATTTGCATATAAAACTGTGCTGTAAACTAAGCAGTTCTTTCCCTGTAGTTGAATGAAGGTACAATGAACTGCTGAAAACTGGAAATTAATAAATACGTAAGTAAAAAAAAAATAACTTGCCAGAAAAACTACCAGGGGCTTAGTCTTCCCAACAGATGTCCGGCACTGAAACTTCTTTTTAAGCTATAATTTTTGGAATAGTAGCTTGCCAGAGGTTGTTATTGTGATACAGCTAAGGGAATGTACACTTTGTGCCAAGGAAATACTGTATTAGAATCATGAAATTTTATTTTCATCTTTTGTTTGTAGATACATATCCTTTGATAGAAGCATTCCAGGCCTCTAGATTTTTTTTTTGTCTTTGTAAAGGTGTCAGGATAGGGAATCCACAAATTATACTGATGTTTGTAATGGTTTCTTTTATTCCATGAGGAATTGGTGTACATTCGTTGAACTTTTCATATATTTGCAGTCTTTCAAGGTTAGAAATCATTAAGTAATGAAGTAATTAAACAGGTTATGTTGTTGCAATCAGGAAGGTGGGAAAACACATGAGTGAAAGGACTAACATGACTGACAGAGGCTTGCTAGAGATTTACATCAAGAATGATGCATTCTTCAAAACTTTTTTATTTTCTGATGGAAACTGGGGAGTAAATCAAATGCAGTGGCTATGAGTGATTAAAATGCAAAACTTATGAATTCTTACTGACTTTGTAAATCTGACTCCCTTACTGTTAATATAAAATAATTTATCTTAAAGCAGTCTTAAGGCTGTGAATATTTAAATGAAAGCTACAGCTCTTGAAGAAGGTTATTTTGATATTCAGCATCATTAATTTTGTGGCATGTAGGCTGTCATGGAAGAGGCACAGGAGATTTTTTTCCCATAGGTCATCTGATGGATCTGTGGTAATTCACTTGATAAGTCAAAACAGCAAATTTTGCTATAGTTTAAATACTTACACAATTCAGATGTTACGCAGTCATCTAAAATTTTTCTGCTGATTGCAGAGGATACTTTTGGTCTGATCCTACAAAAAATGCAAACAGTGGGCATTTTCTTGCCTGTGATTTTGGTTTTGGAGCAACTGTGCAGCTGTATTTTTTTAGAGAAGGGCAGACTTCAGCCATGTTACTACAGTTTTGTTTAGACAGTTTGGGAGTATGATTGTGTGTGTAATTTCTTCTGGAAACAAGTATACTTTGGTAGTGAAATACAATTTTGAAAATCCTTTGTTCCTGTTGTTTGTTTAAAAGAGCATCTTTCACTGTCATTTTTAGAAGCTAATGTAGTGAAGAACTGTAAGATAAGGAAATACTCCAGAGTACAGTGGGGTTGGATTCTCCTCCACTCTCTCTTCAGGCAGTGCATGGATGGTGTTATTCAGATCTCTTCATTTACACCCCTGGAAGTCAATCAGAAGTAGTGGACTACGTGAAGTAGTCTGACAAACACAAAAGACCTTTAATGCAATTTAACATTTATTTGTAACAAACTAACAAAATACGCCTTGATCCGGAAAGATTGAGTGACTTTTGGAAAGTTTCCTAGATAAGAATTATACTGTGCAAGTGACAGCTGTTGCTTGCTAACATTCAAAATTCTTGCCCTTTGGGAGGGGCGTTGTGGAGGAAGGTGGGATGGATGAGGGGGTAAAGAGACCAGCTTCACATGAGTGATCTCTGCAGGCCACGCTCAAAGTACAGGGATAGCTACAGATGTTGCAAGAACGGCATGATGTGAAAGGACCTGAAAGTAGTTGATTTAAAAACAAGTAAATAGAATATAAAAAGCTTAGTTTCTAAGGGAAACCAGAGTCAGTATAAATGAAAAAGTGGTAGGGGAAAAGTGAGGCAGGTCACCTCTGAGGAAAAGTTATCTGAAAATTTCGTGTTACTTTTAAGGTGGTATTTCCCATTCCTTTTCAAATGCATTGAAAGAGGATGTTAATTTTTTTTTTCTTTCTAGCATAGGAATTAATATGGTGGGAAATCCTTAAGTTATTTTTGAAAGGCACATTGTAAAATATTTGCTTTGTAAAAGCATAGGGCAGGAGAGTAAAGGACATGTTGCTGCATCCATCCCCATCCAGGAGTAACACCAAGTGCTTTGTCTCTGACAAAAGCTGCAGCATGCCCTACTCTAAGGGAAAGAAAATGTCTTTCCCCTCTCCTGATATTAAAAAGAAATGTGTTAAGCTTGTTTGGGTGGGACAAACTTCAGATGCCTCTTCCAGGTTTTATTAGTAGTATAAAACCTGTGTTGGTTCTAACACAGGTGCCTTGTGCTTCCATGACCTCAACCAGCCAGGCTGCAGGACACATTTGTTCAGTGAATCACAGAGACATCATCGTGCAGAAAATCTCTTTTCTCCTTTTTGTTGTTACACTGTATTGTCCTCCACTAATTTGAAAGAGATGGGGAGTACAGAGAATTACCCCCTGATTCTGTTAAATTACTGTGTCAACAGTGCAGTTATCTGCTCTGAGAGGCTCCGAACTGGCAGAAACTGGTCCGTAATGAATTTGCCGAGAACTTTCAGCTGTGAAAATAATGAATTCTCTGCAAAACATGCTTTAAGTAGAGCTGTGTCCTTGCCTAATGTCTGTAACCCCGATAACTAATCATGTTTTGTCCTTCTGTAAGACTGTTAATAGATCTTTCCACAGTGAACTTGATGAGACCCTCTTTGCAAAATGCAGAGCACCTTTTAACCCTTCTTCTCCCAACAACCATTTTGTCTGGTAATGCTCATACAGTTTCCATGCAGTGTGGTGGTCAAGGCAGGTCACTGTGTGTACAGAACACAGAGCCACAGGTTGCTCTTGTTTTCCTCCTGCTCCCCTTTTCCTTCTCCCTTTTGTGCTGCTCTTAATGAGGTGCTAGGGGATGCCAGCACGGATTTTCCCAGTATATATCAAAGCAAACACGTCTAAGATGGATGTAGTATGAATAACACATTGTTAGATATGCAGAATAATTGCTAGGTGGGGAAAAACTGAGTTATGTTGTATGGGAAAATGATTGCACGTCTGGCTAATTACAAAATAATTGAATGAGCAGCTATGTGTTGCCTCCCTGCAAGCTTTAAGTATCTGAAACATGATCTGTTTTTTTAGTGTTGAAATTTGCTATGAAATAGAAAATTGAATGAATAAGATTTGGATCCAGTCTGATCCTCAACTGTTCTTCATGGTTCCTCACCCTTCCCTGTTCTGGTTTAACCTGGGATAGTCTATATAAATGCAGTTTTGTTTCTGTTGTTTTATTTATTTTGTGCTAGAAAAATTGCATTCCTGAGAGATTTCTGTAGGGTGCCTATAGTAAAGGCAGTGCCGGCACGTTTCAAGATACAGAATAGGCTGAAGAATTCAGTTTTAAAGGTACACTATGAATGACCAGGCTTAATATGTCTTACACCCAAGGAATTTCCCCTCCAACAGTTTTGAGGAACATACAACTTTAAGGAGCCGGTGGTTTACTTTGGAGTGAAGTCACAAGTCATTTCAGGTTTTATTCCAGCTTTTTCTGTGTTCTTTACCTTGAATATTTTGGTGTCTTCTGTTGCCTTGCTTCCACAGTAGCCTCAGTAGAGTTGCAACAGCAATTATAAATTATCTTCCATGATAAAGGCTGCAAGGTAAAGATGCACAATGTTGCTTCCCAAAGATCAGAATGATATTTCATAACAATGTCATCAACATGCAAGACAGATCTGGGCACAGGAGTTATTTTAGCTGAATGTAGTTGACAGTCCCTGGGGTATGAAAGGAAAATTTGTCCTTGGGTTTTTTAAAGACTAATAGTTACCATGTTGAAATATTCGTCAAAAGCCTTGAAGTTAATTCTCTGATAAGTAAACCTGATAAGTAATGTTGCATTGTTGATTTGTCTGAACCAATTTTTAAACTTCAGCATACCTTAAAAAGGTTGGTGAAAAATATGTTTTCCATTCCATTGCTGGAATGTGTCCATGATTCCCAAAGGGTAAAAGAGTTTCTGTGCCAAATTCAACACAGTAGCAAGAGATCTTATTTTAAGTCTGTCCTCAGTGAAGGATGGATTATGGTTTATTCTGGACAAATGAGAAACTGTAGGAAAGAGGAAGGTATTTTTTGCGAGGTTACCCCTCATTTGTCGGAAATGCTGCTGCCCTAAACTTGTCTCTATGTCATATCACTTCAGGTTAATGGCTCCCTTCATTTTCCTTCAAATTCCAGCTCCCTCTGCTTCAATAATAATAATAATAAAAAATAAAGACATATTTCAGGAAGATTGACATTAAATGTTTTAAAACATTAAATGTTTTAAAGAGATACGGAGAATCTGGGTGACTGCCATTCAAAGGCAGTAATTGATGGCATTTCAATTCAGGGAGGAGTTTGGCTTGGTTAATGCAACTTTACAGCAGAAGTATACATCTCACTATTTTATGTATCTCTATTTATTTAACTTTTGGCTGTGCATTTTACTTGTAACATTCCTTTTAGTTGTGACTGAGAGCAGACCAAGCAGGTAATCACAGGTTTAAATGCACAGCAGTGTGCCTATGTTGAGAATTGTTAGCTGGACTTCTCTTAATTGAAAATGCATAGAAGTAAGAATCAGTAATGTATTTAAAATGGAAATCTCCTGTTGCACAACACAAAGCATTTTTTCTTTATGTTAAAAAGAAGGGGGCTACTAGGGCATTGTGTCCTTTGCTAGGTGTCTGAAACAATTTGTGGTCTATCAGTGGTCCATGAGTAATTGTTCAAACTGTATTGTAAAGAGGTTTTCTTTTAGACACCTAAGAAAAAAAAAAACCTCAGAAGTTCAAGAAATTTTGAAGGCAAAGGTGCCTTATAAGCACAGGAGAACTTAGGGATATACACTGGCAATGAACTGGTCTGAAGAAGTTGAGAGAAAATGATTCACTCTGCAGCCATGACCACCTCTTCTGTGTTGGGTTTGCTCCTCAGAAGAGGAGTCATTTACTTTAGCTCCTGCTAGGTCAGCATTAGTGGTGCTAACCTGCCTTTAAGGTGTTTTTTTATGTAAATTATGTAAATATTTCTGCATGTGCTTTAGAGATGGGCAGTTGTTTGGTTTTTTTTTAAATTTCAAGATTGTTAATGCATTGAGCAACAAAAGCTCTAATCCCAGATTTTGAAAGCAATTATTTCAGCTGTAAAGAGCTTTAAATGACTTTCATGCTTCCTCTTGTGTAGGTGATTAAGAGTTGCCTAACACAGTACTAGAGAATCTTCTGTTCTTGGGTAGGGCACTTCTGAAAAGACTGAGAGTGATGGACTGATGATTCACCTAAGTCAGATATGAGCTGACCACAGCAGTTGTCACCCAGAGAACTCTACTCTGAACCTTGGTCCCCAAATATCCTTCTTACAGAAGAAATTAATAACACAGGCAGGAGCACATAATGGGACAATATGAGGGTCTGGAAGAAGGGGATAGAAGGATGTGCAGGAGATAATAGGACTTAAGAGAGGACCACAAGCCCAAATACAGTTCTCCTTGTGAAATCTTTTGATGCAGTGTAAAGCTTGTAATGGTGTATGGATCATAGTGGAAAACCAGTCTTCTGGGCAACTTGAGAATATTTTCATTGCTTGAAATAGAAGACTGAAGACAGTATATCTCAGAATTAGTCTGTAAGGAGGATAAGAAGAAAGAGGATCTGAAAGTTAATATTCTTCATATTCTTAATACAGATTAACAGATTTAACCTTTATTTAGATCCAAGACTTATTTCATGTGTGCAGAAAATCACTGTGAAAAAGGCAGTGCCCATGAAGGAGTCTGCAGCTTTATTTGAATAAAGGGAGAGAGTCCAAAGGGGCATACCCCTATGGGGATTTCTCTCTCAGGGTTTTGGAGGGCGCAGCCTCCTTTTATCCTAAAATCCTGGTCTCACGTTTCCCTCTTCATTTCCCCATTGTCTGATGTACTGGGAAGGTACAGCCTTCCCAAACAGCATACCCCATATGTCCCCTTGAACCTGACATTTTACCCCAAGGTTCAGAAGTTCAGAGTGTCTGGGTCCTGGAATACAGTTTGTGTGGACCCATTAGTCTGTTACCCTGAGGTTCAGCAGCCAGATTCTCTGGGTTCTGTAACAGACTTGCAGCTTGGTACAGGCTGGTAGAGACATTTCAAAGATATTACCACCCATTCCTTCTGAAGACCCTCACCCACAGAATTGTTTGTAAAGACCTTAGCACACGTCTTTCTTGCTTATCTCCCGCTCTGCTATTTTTTTAACTGCTGAGAAATGTTGAAAAAACAAAGTCAGAAGTAGTTCCCAGAGGTAAAGTATCATTTTGTGTCTCAGAAGTGACTTCTAGCCTTCCTCCTAATTTCTGATAAAGATTCAGTTGACGGGGTTTTTCCCTGATATTTACTTGGTGGAACTATTTTCAGACAAACCTGGGGTAATAGATTGATATTCTACTCAGGTAGATGGAGTACATTGTAAGCTTTTGGGTTTTTTTAAGAAAAAGTATATCAAAACAGAGGTGATGGTGCCCTTTGTATGAATTTTTAGCAATCACCAAGACTCCTCCTCAAACAGGAACAACTGTCTCTCATCAGGTCAGGGAAGAATAGGGGGGAAAAAAAGAAAAAGAAAAAAGGTGTTTAAAGTTATGAAAGCTGTTCAGTTTGTCACTATAAATTCCAAATGTAAGTTGTGAGAATTTCTGTTTAGTAATGATGCGGTTAAAACTAATTTATAGTTTGAAATGTGTTGATATTCAGTTAATCTGTAGAGCCTACAGCTGTTTTTGTTTGTAAACCTCAATAAATACTATGGTGGCACTAGAGGAATGAATAACTGGAAAAGCAAAACAAGCTTCAGTAAGAGCACAAGAACTTTGAAGAAGATTTTACTTGCTGTTTTGCTGCATATGGGCTCTCCCTCATCACGAGAGAGAAAGTAAAAGAAAGTTCTTGTGTTCTGTAATTTTTTTCTTCTGTTGTCCCTGTATATTCTGTAATCTGTCTTCCTTGTGTTTTCTCCAGTGAGTGCTTTATAGGAGGATAGGAGAATTCTGATTCAGTAAGTGTATTTTATCATTAATATTGCTGCAGAATGTTATTTTGCCAGTGTTCCCATTGAGAAGCAGTGGCGTAAACTGGATTAAATAAGTCAAGGGAACTGTCACTTAAAGAGCTGTATTGATGTTCTCTCCCTCTTAGTACACTGTACCACAGAACACGTGCAGGAAAGGAGGAGATGCAGACTTCAAGCAATCTTCTAGCATTTAGTAGATTTTTTTTTCCCCAAAACTGTTAATGTGTGGAGGTGTCCCTCTGCATCATCATGCTGAGGTTTACTGAGCTCCCTCAGCCCTGTGTGCTGCAGAGACAGGGCAGCACTGACCTTGGAGAACAGCCTTGGCTGTGTGTTTTCAGTGAGTAGGGGGATGAGTGACCTCAGGTGGCAGTCCCTCAGCAGATGCCTGCTGGTCACATCACAAGTGATCACGGTTCTTGCAAGGCCGTGTGTGTTCTTGAGCTTATCAATGAGACCTAGCAGTTTTACATCCTACCCTAGTGACAACCTTATAGTTACTGAGGTTATAAAACATGCACCTTTCTTTAACACTGGACTTAAAAACCAGAGTGGCCTTGCTTCACCCTGCAAGTATTTAGCATGTGTTTTAGAGTAATATTTTTGGGCTGAGTAGGTATCAATCTTACTGAGTGCAGGAAGTACATTTTTGTACTGTACTGTGGTTTTGGGAGGCACAGATTGGGCTGGACAGATCTCACAGGAAGACAGGAATACTGGGAAAAGATTTTTCTTAACGGAAAATGGAAAAAGAAGTGATGTATGTGAATTCTGCAGACTGTCCTTTAGCTGGAGAAGTTTCCTAGTTTGAGTCAAGGTAGGACAGTTCTGCCCTGGAATACAGGGAGAGCAAGATAAATGCAGTTTGGAAAGTAAGCAATTCTATTTCAGCATGCTGCTCAGTAAACTAACCTGACAAAAGAGAGATTTCTTTACCATGTTAGTGAAATGGATCAATTGAGTAAGATTTGAAGGGAGAGCCTGGGTAATGAAAAAGACAGAACATCATGACAGTGCTAATTTACCTTAATTGTTTTCTGTTTTGATGTTCACTTAGTTTTTTTTTTTCTTCACACAGAGGAATTCAGGGAAATATTGAGTGCTGGGTTTAAGTGTGCAATTGCAGAAGTCCATTTGATTCTTAAGCAATGAAGAGTGAAATGTAAAATTACTCAGTTTTATTTCAGGAGACAGTTGCTGTTAATGCTTCAGTCCCTAAAAATGTCTTAGAGGAATGACCTTCAGGCACATCAAAGATCATGGGTACATTGTCTTGTTCATTTACAGTAACCAATAAAAACTGTTATTCATCAGACTACTGATAATCTTGGGCACCTGTGATCTTCTTTTCTCCTGTGTGGTCAGGAAAAGTTAGAATACCTGCACAGGCTTTTCAGGCATCTCTGAGATACTGATAGCCATGAACATATCTATATTCTGATTGTTTTCCCTCCTGTTTTGGGAAGCCAGAGGTTTTGTTCTTGGCTCTAACACACTGCATGTAAAAACGTGCATATTTAGGAAGAAAATCTGCTTCTTCAGAGGAAACTATTGGTGTGCTTATGTCACTTAATGTGTGTGAGTCTGTTTTTCTAAATGGTACATTGTTGTGGAATTCAGGAGATTTTGAGGTGTCACAGTTCCCAAAGTCATGAACCCTGTAAAAGCTCTGTAGGAACAGAGTGCTATCCTCTGTGTGCTCTGTAAGTTGATTTCAGGGCCTGGAATAGTGCTTGGGGCAGATGTGGCAGACAGTGTCCATTAGGTGGCTCTCGGTTTTGGAAAATACATTTTCAACTACATGCAGGCTAATTTTAAAAGGCATTAGCTGTGTTTATGTCCTGTGAGGCAATTAGAACAAACAAAGAGGCCATGAATTCAGACCTTCTCAAAAGCTGATGGGTTTTGCTATCCTGAATAGCTCTGCAAATACTGTCCTGTCTCTGTGTACTTCTGTTGTTGTGAAATCTTCTCTGTTGCAGGCTCCACAAGTGAGATAAGATGGAGGTGGCATTATTGTCTGTTACAAGGCACTGCAAAATGATTATGCCATTTCATTATGAAAAATATCCTTTTCATTAGAAACTGAAAAGGTAAGAAGGTAACAAAAGCTCTTTGACTGCCTCTTAAGTGGAGTGAGTTCTTGAAACTAAAATCTGGTATAAAAAAGCAGGTGACACTCACACCTTTGAATGTGAGTACATGCTGGCACAACCACTGAGCAGACTAATCTGTCCCATTTCATTTTTTGGGCAATTAATCCTGGAAGATAAGAAATGTTGGAATTACCGTAGGGACAGTTTATGCCTGATGGGTAGACTGATCTTTTGCACTGTCCTCTGTGCAAAGGGGACACTGCTGGAACTGCCTGTCACAGCACTGTGGGTACTGCCACAGGTACTGCTCTGGAGATTTGTGAGGGAAGGCAAGTAAGATAATGGCTGTATGTGATAGTCCTCTGCTTCCTGTGGCTGCAGCAATACAGCACAGCCACAGACTTTATTTCTTCATCCCTCTGCAGTTTGGATATCTGTGCAAGCCCAGGGAGAATCCTTGGAAGCATGGACTTGCCTTGACCCTGAAGTGCAAGGACAAACAGACCTTTGTGGGGGAACAGTGGAGGGAGGTAGGGCACAAATTTCCTGTTGGCTCCTTGCTGTCATCTTAAAGAGTAGGCAAAAAGCAAAGGAGGTGGCAGATCTGACTGTTGATCTGCCTGATTAGCCTGTAGAAAGGCACCCAGGGGGCCACCAGATTTAGGCAGAGTGGAGGGGCTGGAAAGACTACTTTCCATGGCCAGTGAGGTGAGCTGAGGTGTGTGCAGGACTCTGGAGTTAGACTGCTGCTGGCTGACTGTAAGGGGATGCCTTGCTGCCTGACTTGCTCTCTACCTGGACTAGGGAGCAGAGGTGGTGGTTTTCCTAGCAACTCGCACACCAGTGCACAGTGACCTCACTTTTTGAAGGAGAAGTTGTGGAGGAAATGGGGCCCTTTTTTCCTTTTGGTCCACTTGTATCAAATAGCTTTCTGAAGGAAAGTAGGGCTGCTGGCTTGTGTTTCTGTACGGGAGGAGATAAGATTAAAAAAAACTGAGATACTAAGAATCGCATATCAGCGGCAAAGTACAGACAAGCTACAAGGAATAATGTTATTTATTGTGTACTTTGGTGCCTTACCAAGAGACTGTATGCAGATAAGTTTAACTGGTGTTTTTATTTCAGCCAACATGCACAGTTTATATCAGATGTGGTATGCACGATTCCCCATGTGACTTCTGTGACAGTACACACATGAGGACATCCTAGGGAGCACTGTCAGAATGGTTTCATTTCTACAAGACTGCTTGGGTACTCTAGCCTTATTTGATGCTCTGCATAGGATATCTGGAAGTATAGTAAGTTCGCTGTACAACTTACTTAGCAATCAACAACTGTTCCACTGGTGGAATGTTCTTTTGTTAAGGGAGTTTTGTGTTAATGCCAGCAGTGTGGTACTTCATGCTTGAAAGCATTTTCATAAATCTCCACTACAAGCCAGTCGCCAGATGCATGTAACCTAGGAAGGAAACCAAAGACTTTAGGCACACATGGATTATGGGAAAATTAGTCTAAACAGTCTAAAGAGGAAAGCAGTTTGGCAGTTCTAATATGTTTGGGTGATTGAAATTCCTGGTTTCTTCTGTGTTTTCTACACTCTGTCCTTAATAAAAGAGAATTACTTTGGCTGAACTGTTGTAGGTTTTAGATGACAGCAACAACAGATATGAGGGAAATCTCCATGTTGGTTTGCTGGTTTGTTTTGTTTTTGTTTTTGTTTTTTTTTTTCTTTTATTAATTTTTGGCATATGTATTTGCGTGTCCAAGTTTTGAGTAATGAGATGTTAAAAGTTGCATTTAAGCACTGTCTCAATGTGTGTATATTGGCTTCTTGATGAATTCTGTCAGTCTTTCTACTGTCTCCTGGTATTTATGCATAAAAGCACAGCTTGCTTCCAAAATAATCACAAGTTTTTAAACTTGGCTTTAAGGTTTCCAAAGCATGGTTCACTTGACAGTGAAAGAAAGCATTAAAGGCAGTGATATATAGTAAGAGAGTTCCCAGGGGATTCTAAGTCATCCATATCAATGCTGCCAGAAATGTTCTTGCCAGGGGGAAGAGGGGTGTGGGTGGCATTATTTATGGGGCACTGAGACAGCCTTAAACTAGAAGGAAATCAGAGGTATGCTGTAGTATATGCCCTCAGTCCAGGTGCACCCGAGCAGCCTGGATCCCATCCTGGGAGTTAGACAAAGCCCTCTCTGGCACACCTGTGTGGCAGCAGTGCTGGGAACATCACAGCATTTCAATATTCCGGGTGCTCTGAACAACGGCATGTCTCCAGCAAGCATGGCAGCTGCTCGCTGGTGGGCACTTGGAATTGTGTGTCATCCTAGAATCCTCTTCTGTGCTTGCCTGCAGAAAAGGTCTGGGGGCCAGACAAGAGTTTTTATCACTGTGCAGTACTTGCTGTGTCTGAATGCAGCAGTTCCTGCTCTCCCCAAAGGCCTGCTGGCCTCCTTTGGCTGCAGTGGGGCGTTGCTTATGCTGTTACACTCGTCTCTACAAGATGTTAGCCACCCAGCACCTAGGGTGAGCCACATGCTTCCATCTGTCTCTTTAGGGTTTTCTGCAACTCATGGCTATGTCTGGTCTATAGGATTGGAGTGTCCTTGGTCAGTCTTTCCAAAATGTACTGCATGAGTCTTCAGATCCCCTAGAAAGATACTATACATGAATTGATCTATTAGCTGTCAAATGCTTTGCAGGACTGACAGTTTTGACTAATGTGAAAAAATAGGATTGTTCTTAATCTAGTCTGCACTGTATTGCTTAAAAAAAGTGTTAATACTGCAGTGTTAATACTATACAAATCATTCTGCGTTGGCTTCAATATCATATGCAAGAGTATTAGTCTAATTGTTTGGACGAGTCATGAATCAGTCTCCTGCTAGCCTCCTTGTCTCCTAGTACAGAAACCACAAGGGGTGAACTGGGCAGAAAGGTCAGCAGAGATGGAATTTATATGTCTGTACGGTAAGTGCAGTTACTGAAACCCACAAGTTCATCCATGGCATTGGTGATGAGGACACAGCGGATGCCTGAGTGAGAGCTGTGCACTTTGTGCTACAAGTATGCTGCCCCTCTGCCTGCAGCTGGCAGGTGATGCAGTTTGGGATTCATGCATGTTCATGGTAAAGCTGTGTGAACAGTTCTTAAAAAAAAATATGTTCAAGGCTTTGCTTTTTAAGTGTTACTATATTCTGGGCAGAAAACTGCTCTGGAGTCTTGACTTGCCATTAGGGCTCTGCCCTTCCCTTGCTGAAAATCCTGGTGCCATGCAGTAGGTAGCTCAGCAGAGAAGAAGGTGCTGCATGAAATAATCATCAAGATATAAAACTTAGAGTGAAGAAAAGCCAAGAATGAACAAAGAAACCTTCAGAAATTCCCAGGAGTCTATGTAACAGTCGTGAGGAGGCTGAGCAGCCTCAGCAGTTTGGCAGCCAGCACCTCTGTTTTTCTCAAGAGCCAGGCTGCTTTAGGACTCAGCTATCAGGTAATATCAGTGTAAATCTGCATGAGTATGCCCTGAAGGTTGTTCTCGCTCTCTGCTCAACAGGACGGCCTCCTTTGCAAACACTGTTTTTCATAACACAGTGTGTATATAAATAAATCATTATAATTAGAAAGGTGTGCAGATTTTCCTCTCCATCTCAGAAAAACAAATTTTCAGTACAGCTTGCTGTGGGAGTGAGAAGATCCTTTATTTCCTACTCTGTGATAATCTGTAGATTTGCCAGGTTTCTCTCAAATCTGTAGTTTAGGTTAGGCATTCCAAAATGCCCTATTAACACCCCCACAAACAAGATCTGTCTGTGGACACTTGCACAACCTGATGGAGAGCTAGTAAAATATTTCCATGCCTTTGAAATTTAGTTAGCAATTATGGATAAGTTTTGGCATGTGTCTGGAGATGGGATGCAGAGCTTGTGCCTTCTTTGAAATGTTGCTCCAAATTGTTTAGAAATGCTAAATGTTGATTAAAAAAAAAAAAAGGGAAACCAGGAGGCCAGCTGTCTGGAAAGCTTTCAGAGAAGTGCAGGTATACTACATTATCCTCTTTCTAGAGTTACAGAGTTCAGCATGCATTTGTCCATAAATGGATAAGGTTGAATACTTCAAAATTACAGAATCACTTTTGTTAAGTCTGCCACTAGTGGAAGAAATGATCTGAAGTGGAGCTTTCCCCCTGTCACTTTATTCTGTTTGGTTTATACAGGTGTATGTCTACTGGATCAGGTCAAGGTCCACAGGGTTCATCCTGTTTCTGACAGTGACCAGAGAAAAGTGCCCAGGGAATATAAGGGGTAGGCACATAGTACATTCCTAGAATACACCACTAATTACTAGTAATTTGTAGTCCAGCACTTCCTTAAGCCACAAGAAGGTATTTGTTTGTTTCAATAGCCTTTGGTGGATAAATATATCATATTTTTGTTCCATCTGGGGTTTTTAAGTGTGGGTAATTTTTAGCAAAGTCAATAACACACTCTATGGCAAGGAGTGTCATGAACTACTTGGGTTTTGTGGATGCACCTCATTTTATTTTTTCTTTTTATCCTGCCTGACACCCCTTAGTTTTTGCAAACTTGAAACATTTGATTCCTGTAAATCTGTTCATAGTTTTCAAACCACATATTTCATGTATTTTTTAAGTATGGAAGTTTTTTATTTTTCTGTCACATCAGTAAAAATTCATAGACTATCCTGAGTTGGAAGGTACCTACAAGGATCATCGAGTCCAACTCCTGGCCATGCACAGGACACCCCAAGAGTCACACCATGTGAGTGGTGACCTGAAAGTGTTGTCAGAAGGTCTCTAGGACTCTCAGGCTTGGTACTGTAACCCTGTCCCTGGGGAGTCTGTTCCAGTGACCAACCACCCTCTGGGGGAAGAACCTTTCTTCTAACACCCAGCCTAAACCTCCCCTGACACAACTCCAGGCCATTCCCTCAGGTGCTGTCACTGTCACCACAGAAGAAATCAGTGCCTGCCCCTGCTCTTCCCCTCACAAGGAGGCTGTAACAGCAATGAGGTCTTCCCTCAGTGTCCTCCGGGCTGAACTGACTATGTGACCTCAGCTGCTCCTCACACGGCTTCCCCTTGAGGCCCTTCACCATCCTTGTGGCCCTCCTTTGGACACTCCCCAATAGCTTTATATCTCTTTATATCTCTTTATATCTCTCTTTTACTGTGGCACCCAGAGCTGTCCCCAGCACTGGAGGTGAGGCTGCCCCAGAGCAGAGCAGAGCAGGACAATCCCCTCCCTTGCCTGGCTGATGCTGTGCCTGATGTCCCCAGGACATGGGTGACCCTCCTGGCTGCCAGGGCACTGCTGGCTCATGTTCAGCTTGCCTCAAATCAGGACCCAATGGTGCATTTCCAAGGGGCTTCTCTCCCAGCCTTTTCTGTCCTGGTCTGTCAGTACATCCAGGCTTGCCCTGTCCCAGGTGCTGGTGTGGCACCTGTCTTTATTATAAACTTCATGACTGGTGATTGCCCAGTCCTGCAATTTGCCTGGGTCTCTCTGCTGGGGCTTTCTGTCAACAGCTCTTCCCAATTTAGCATTGTCAGCAAACTTGCTTAGTATCCCTCTGAGTTCTGTCCCAAGTAATTTATGCAGATGTTGAAGAGCACTGCCCTAAGATGGAGCGCTGTGGAACCCCACAGATGACAGATCACCAGCCTGACGCTGCCCCATCCACTGTAGCCCTTTGTGGACGGCCACTAAGCCAGTGCTGACCCATCACATGATATATCCAGAAGGATCCTGTAAGACAGTTTAAAAAACTTTATTGGATTCCAAACATCCCTCATCTTCCCTTGATCAGCTATGTGGATTGCTCTGTAATAAAAAAAAATAAAGTTTGACAAGCAGGATTTTTGCCCTGTGAACATGTTTCAGCTGTGACCAATGACTGTGCTGTCCTTCAGGTGTTTTTCAATACCTCACAGAGTAATCTCCAAAATTTTGTCAGTCGCTGAAATGAGAGTGTGACAGGCCCGTAGTTTGCAGGCTCGTCCCTCTTAACCTTCTTGGAAACTGGGACAATGTTAGCAGCTTCCAGTCAATTGGGGCCTTTCCAGAGTCCCAAAACCATTCACAAATCGTTGAGAGAGGCCTTATAGTTGACATCAGCCAACTCATTAAATACTCTCTGAATCCCATTAGGCCCCACAGATTTACAGTGATCCAGCTGGAACAGCAGATCCCACGGAAGTTCATGTTCCTGTGATCATCTTCATACCACAGTAACTTCTGCACTACCTTTTGTTATTAATGTATTTTAAAAAACTTTCTGTTATCCCCCATAGTACTGGCCAGCTTCAACTCCAATTGAGCTTTGGCCACACAAATTTTCTCCCTACAGTGGCAAGCAGCATCTTTGTATTTCAAATAATAATTTTTAAAAAATTACTGAGAGAATACTTAAAATGTGGTGTAGGGGAGTATATTGGTAACATACATTATTTTTCGTTCCTGCCCAATCTTGTGGCTCAATATTAGGAGAAATACTTGGGTTTTCCTTTCTGCTGTTGAAGGCTTCTTGCTAAACTGTAAAGATATGATTGTGTAGCTTCTAGAATATTTTGAAGTATTTTGAGTATTTCTAGCACTGAATAAGAAGGAGGGGGACAGGAATCAAGGAGATCCTGTTCTGCTTCTGCATACAATAGCAGAGATTAAGGATTTTACATATTTAACAAAGACTTATTGCTTTATCATAGCTTTTGGTAGTCACTGTTTTAGTGTAAGAGTGAAGGAAACTGACAGTGAAATTCCTCTCCTTCCTTGCAGCTCTGGTTTGATTTCTTAATTGCCATATCATCAGCAGCATCACTCCTCATCAGCTCTGCCTGCACATGGTGAGACCTGGGTTGCCAATCTGGTGAGCTGGCCAAGGAGTTGCCAAATCCTTCTTCCCTCCCAAACCAAATGACTGTTTCCCTTCCCACCAGCTTTATGATCGGTTCTCGGTAGGACTTGTTTGGAGAATAAAATGTAACTGAGGAGTCTGCTTGGGACTAGGTGACCTGAGTACTGTCCCTCCAGATTGTGACCTGATGGGCTGTGGCTAGGCTGGTCCCAGAGATGCAGGTAGAGTCTCCTAAATTCATTGTACCAGCAGACCACTGTGACTTTGAGAGAGACTGTAACAGATAACCACCATGACCTCTGCAGCTGTCACAACTAGTGGTGACTGCCTTCAGGACAGCTGCTGTCATCTTAGTTACCATGGTGTCTTTGACCTGGTCATTAAGATACTTTTTGCTAAATTCACAAAGGTGAAGCTTGGTTGTTTTTTTGTTGTTGTTGTTGGGTTTTTTGGTTTTTTTGTGGTTTTTTTTTTTGTTTTTTTTGTTGGTTGGTTTGTTGGGTTTTTTTTGTTGGATAAAGGCTCAACTGTAGGTAATGGATCTAAGCAGTTTAAGACAAAGCTTTTCTGTTGCTAAAAGACAGTAGAAGTGTAGGTAGAAGTGACTGGTGCCTTATCCACACACAGCAAGTTGTAGTCTTTTGGTCACAAAGGTGACAGGATTTACCAGTCAGCTGTCTGTGCCATGGACTAGCTTACGAGCTACTATTTATTTACTAGCTTTTTCTCTGCAGTGCAATCCACGCCTCTGGGAGCAGACTCTGTCCTATTGCCAAGCAAAAAAGCCTTGTAATTCCACTTGAAAGAGAGGTGCCAGACTGGAGCATGTCCACTGACTGCTGATATTACCTTTCTGAGCTGTTTAGCGGTGCAAGTGAGCTAAGTGGCACAGACAGCAGCCGCGTTTCAGGGTATACAAATGCCTATGTGCCCCATGGGATCCTCTCCAATGATTTTTAAGGAACAACAGAGAAACTCTCTAATATTTGATAAAAGTAGAGTCTCCTTCAGACTGTGCCAGTAAGTTAGTAAACATTTTGTTCTTTTAAGAAGCTTAAGACTTCACACCTGTGATTTTTGCAAACTGGTGGAACATATTTCTTTATAACAAAATTGAAAAAACTTTCCATTGTTTTGTGGGATGCTGCTTAGAGAGAGAGTATCATTGGGTCACTGCTCTCAATGTCTTCAGTCCCAAGGTGGGAAGTAAACTCATGCAGAGGGCTTGCTCTAAAGGAAAACCATTCTTTCACAGCAGGAAAAGCACTCGCATCTCACAGGGTTACTGAGTAATGTAACTGTGTTATTGTCCTGCTTGAGAGCCATGCATAGAGAGGCTTATTTAGACATCAGATCTTCTGGTATAATTTTTTTGTGACTAATACAGTGCATAGAAAAATCACAAGTGAGCAGGCTGCTGACCGAAGAACTTTTTTTACTATTACAGGTAGTTTTTTTTCTGATGCCATACAGAGGAAAGCATTAATTTGTGCACAAACATTCCAACTTTTCATGTAGAAAACCTCAAAATACTGAAAGCCAGATGTATTCTGGGTCCTGCAAAGGCATTACTTCACCTGAAATGCAATGCAAGCATCATGGTTTATAAATGTCATGTAACTTGGGCATATCATCCAAGAGGCAGCTTTCATCATTTTCCTCATCAGCTTTATGAGCTGGTGGAGAAAGCTGGCAGGCTTCTGCAGTGAATAACTTGGAGCATTCCCTAAGTTTTGACTCCAGCTCTTGGGAGGAGATCCATCTCTTCCCCTCCTGGACAGAGGAAGACCTCCACACCTAATACTAAGGGGCGAGCTAAATGCTAAAGACACGAACCGACCCATACTAAAACCATGCATCTTTTTTGGGTGCTACACAGTGATTCCTGACTCAATGTCTAGTTGGCATTGATATATGATTATTAATATGGTTTATTTGCTCATCTTGCTGACCAGAAAGGTGGCTAAGCAGCTGGTGTGGAGCCCTCAGCATCCCTTGATGCTGCATTGGCAGGGTGTAGAACACCAAGGGATCAGGGCTGTGTCCCACATCCCTGCCTTGCTCCCAGCAGGCAGATGGGCAGAAATTGACCCAGGGCTCACTGCCTGACCCTGCTCATGCCTGTCCCTCTGTGCCCTCAGCAGCAGCGGCTCACAAGCCATTGCAGGAAGCGGAGAGCTGTGTAACCCTTGTCCTGTGCAGTTTGCTTTTGACAGCTATGACAGCCAGCAGAGCTTTGGCTTCAGATGTAGTGTAATGATTAGTGTAACACGCAAATAATAATTTTGTTGTAACATCTGCCATCCTCTCGGGGTGAGGCTGTGTGTTTTACCCGTGGGCTGACAGTTGCTGGATGGATTTCGTTAGGTTCCCAGACACACCCTGGTTTCTGTATAATTGATGTGCTTATTAAAAAGGGAACAGAAAAACCTCTTCTGTTCCCAATACCTGTTTGAACATTAAATTTTCATTTTGGTCTCTGAACAAGTGTTTTTTTGCAATGCTGATCTCACACATTTGGCTATTATTATGGTCTGTAGTTACAAAAGTAAAAGATAATTTTTGTTGGCCATTGAAAATACGGATGAAGTGTTTTGCAATTTTTTTGGCCTTTTGCTGCTTTGAATAGGAGAAACATGTTGAAAATCTGCTCCCTTAAAATCAGCAGTTTCATCTTTTTTTTAAAAAAACTCCAACAACCCAGCTTCTTGCACTAGATGGCAGTGTGGATAGTTTAATAGGAAACTTTTTTTATTTACAAAAATCCTAAGACTGATGATAGAAAGTATTCAACATTAACAACAACAACAAAAAAATAACTAAAAAAAAAAATCACTTTCTGGTGATGATAAAGTCACTTTTCATTGCTTGCCCACCACACATTTGTACTGGGGAAAAATGTGTATTCCGGGTCTGAAAAGTTTGTGTTGGGTGTGCCACTTTTCTGAGTTACAAATTATTGCATTATTCTCCTTTTCATTTCTCCTCTTACATCTCAGAAGAGCTGAGGTCCTGCAGGATGGAGTGTTCATCTACACTCTTCTAAATTCTAAAGATGTGTTGCTGCTGTCCTGCAGACACAAGCTTGAGGAGGATTCTGCTGAATGAAGAGGGACAATTACTAAATATTGAGAAGTATGCTAAAATGATTGGGTATGATTGCACATTATTGGGCAAGGGTCAGCAGTGGATGAATAGGTGTATCAAGTCACAGATATCTTGAAGAAACTTTATAAAATTATCAAAATTAGGTCATAATTAAGAGAAATACAGCATCCTTCTATGTATGTGAAATATTAAACGGAGTAGGTAAACTTAGTTAAATCAGGATGCTTGTCCCACACCTGAGTGCCAATTTGAGGGTAAAATCCTGCTGAGCACCAGAAACCTTTTATTGAAATCCAGTGGTGCTGCTTTTCATTGAAAGAGATTGAAGGGCAGACCTGAACAGAGACATGGTATCTGAAGTTCTTCTCTGACTAGATGGTCAAGAACCTGTTGGATGCTGGGAAAAAATAATAGTCCCTATTCTGATCCATTTATGCCAAGGCATGGGTCTCTGAGAGGGTAGGGTTTGTGGCCCCACATTTTCCCTTTAGTAAGGCCTGTTTACTAGAAAAGAGAAGGGATTTCTCCTGTTAAGAAAGTCAGATAATCAGTGGCAAATTCATTTGCATTCATCTTGAGTTAGGTAAAAAAATCGCTATCGCTATCTGGTTCTACTCAACTTGCACCTTAGGTTTAATTAGAAAATTAAATTAGAAAAAGTACCATCCAGGCATCTGTGCAAAAATTTGTTTAGGTGTGTAAAAGTACATTTTCACCAAGTGTTTTGGCTCTCATACCTAATACAAATAAGAAATTAATAAATTAAGATTAGTGATTTGAGACCGATTATCAGAAATGTTTTAAGGTAAAGCTAATTATGCTGTTAGGGGAGAGAATTATTAAACTTTTAATTGCAAAGAGGTATCCAATACCCAGATGCTCTTACACTAAAGTGGCAGCATCTTTCCATGGCTTGTGCTGTCTGTATGAGATAAAAGTATAAAAGATAAAATATTAATCACAAAAAACCCCCAGCCAATTAACAGTAGGAATAAATCTTGGCTTGCACATGTAATGCTATATGTGTCTATAAAAAAAAACCCTTTCAAATAAAAAATGCACCTTGTTTTTGCAAAAATACTGGGAAGCAAGCAAGTCTGGGAAAAATGAAATTATTTAATTGATATTCTTAATGTAGTAAATACAAAATACATTTTATTGTTTTAAATATATTACATATATTTAAATGTTTTAAATATTTCAAATATATTTAATATAAAAGTATTTTAATCTTTAATGTCAGTTAAATAGAAATAAAATTGTAAGAATGCTGAACTTAACAAGCTTAGTTTTGTATTTGCAGGATCCATACTCTTTCCTTGTCTTGTTCAGATATATGCTAGTTAACACACTGCATTATTCCTTAATATGAATACAACTCAGTTTGTCCACAAATGTATGCTATTGGAATGAGCAATTATTCTCTATAGCCCATTGCTCTTTGCCTATTGTTTAATAAGCTTTATAATATGAAATTTTGTAGGCAGAAATTGCTCTGTGAGATAGGCAATTAGATACTCAGATGTAGATTACATTTCTTTCAAGCAGAGAGAACAAATTGAGTGACATTTACTTGCCCTCTCTAAATGATTGTAAGGGCCACTGCTGAGGATTGCTCTGCATTTCAGTGCCTTGACTGAAAATTTTCAGAATGCTGGTGCTCTGTCACAGCTGTGTCCTCCTAGACAGTGATTTGAAGTGTGTCTGTGAGGAGACACGGCAGCCAAAGGAGCCCAGATGTTATAAAGGAATTTCTTATGCAATTGTTCTGCTTTGCCTGAGTAGCAAAGCTAGAGGACTGAGTAAAACAATTACTGCTTGGACATGAAACTCTCATCTTGCTGCTCCAGGGGATCTTTGTGGTTGAAAGGGGGCCATCTTCTAAGTACAAGATAACTGAAAACGTAGACAAAGATTAGGCTCTTGCTGAAGAAGCACGTTGCATTTAAGCAGCGCTTGTGACTGACTGCAGCCTCTGCTAACCTTTCTGATGGCTCTGCAGGATGCTGGGCAGAGAGCTGGTACTAGTCTGTGGTTCTGCTGGTACCTGCTTGATTTCTCACCCCTGCTTCAGCTTCCCTCTTAAATGTGTCTCTGCCACAATTCACAATCATGCTTGAACTTGCCATCCCTCATTCTACTAATAAAATTGGACTTCTAGCCCTTCAAATAATGTCACTTTTTGCTTAACTGTTGAACTAATTAATGTTGTGGTTTAAACAAGGGCACAGTTGATGCAGCTGTCATCATGAGGAGATACTGTGTTATTTATTTTAAATGTCTAGGATTTTGCTTAAATGCAGAATAAGACAATCTATAGCCTTATCTTGTTTTGAGATAGATAATGAGGTTAGTGCCACAACAAATTATGTGGTCAGATTAGTGTACCTATATCTATATGTCCAGCCATCCTTATAAATGAACAATCAGTGATAAGTTTCAGAGCAAAAGTTAGGAAAGATGTTCTGAGTAAAGAGAATGCAGCTGGTTTGGAACATGAAACTGCATAACATTTCCAAGTTTGGAAAAAAAAAAAAAGTGGAGAAAAGATGCTTCCATTTTCACCTCATACAAGGCATCTGTTTTCTCTGCCTGTCTTGTATTTGAAAAGGATAACAAAACTAGTATGCATCACGTGTTTTTTTTTCTCCTCTCCTTTTTTTAAGCAAAAATAAATAAATAAAAATACACATCCTTTATGTTTTGTTTCTCTTTCATGATATCCTCTACCAGGACATTATTGGTACTGTATGCAGTATAGGGGAATATTTCCAGATGACCATTTCCCCAAGGGTGCTTATTAAGAATTACTGCTTTTTATTTCACGCTGTGGTACTAAACAAACAAATAAATAGAAAACTCAACCCCTCCATCCAGCTGGGAGTTACAGATGACCATAAAAGTGAGCTAGCAGTGCCAGTGAAAAGACTGTGGTCTACCAAATACAAATGGAAATGCATACATGCTATAATAGAAAAGTTACAGAAAATTGAGTAATAACTGGTTTACATTATGCTGTAACCACTGGGCTGAATGTGCTTGAAGTCAAGTATATTTCTGTGAGTAAGAGAAGAGGAATTTGTTGACAGGAACAATTGTTAAATGTCTGTGCCTTCACTAGGGGCAAAAGGAAGCTTGATTTGTGCAGCTGCATCTCACTGGAAAAGATTGGGTTATTGCAGAGAAAACTCTGCCCAGTACTCTCAGCATGGTTTTTTAGAAAATTGTCTTGATTACATACTGGTTGAATTAGTTTGAACTGAGAGAGGAACTTACAGCTTCCTGAAGAAATGAGATTTGTAGTCCATTTATCTGTTGATTATTCATTATTTGTCACTAAATAAGATTGATGTTGCTGCCAGGTTTTACACTGGTTTTAGCCAGTTCTGTTCTCAATACTGCTGAAAAACTTGTATTTTCCAGGTACAACAAAAAATAGACATACCTTCTTCTTTTCTGTATTGAGTCTTGGACTACTTAATGGAAAGTGGTCACACCTTGCAAAATGCTAGAGGTATCTGCAGCTGAAAGGGTGCGTCAGTTCTTTGAATGCTGTGGCCAGAGAGGCTGACCAAACTTAGGAAGTGAGTAGCAAAGTTAGAATTTACAACTTTGAATTCTTTGTGTGGGAGAAATTTTGTCTGAAAATTCTGGTTTTGCTTAATGAGGGTCAGTGATGCAGTCAACTTTTGGGCAATTAAACCCCATATATGTGGGTCTGTTTCTTGGTGGGTTACACACCAAGAAACAGACCCACATATATGAGGTCAGCCATGGTGTTCTCGTGGGAGCTCTCAGCAACTGCTCTGAACCTGGGCTCAACTCTACCGTGAATTTACTGAAACAGCTGCTTATCAGTTGGCATGGGTCACTGCTTTCACATTTTTACTGCTGTTGCCTGGGAAAGTTGGGCGTTCGTGCATCCTGTGCTTGCCTATTGTTAATATTCCCCCTGACAATCTGCAAAATAGGGGGGAATAACAATACCTTGTGCTTGCTGTTAGCTTTCAGTTTATCAGCTCCCCGTATCCCCTGGAATAAAGCTAAAGGAAATGGCTGGGCTGCAGAACTGGTCTGGAGGGCAGAATGGGGCAGCCCAGGCTTTGGTGTGGGGCATATGGACACTGCCTTTAGCAGGTCCCAGTGCTGCAGGCTGCTCTGGGCAATAAATTGCTCAATTACTAAATTGGCAGTGTCTCCTTGTGGGTGTTTTTGCTGCTGTTTTCACTCTCTTAATGGGCCTGTGGTGAGATCTTAACCATCTTGCAGGAGCAAAGGCAAGGCACTGCAAACTAGCAGCAGTGCAGACCACAAGCTGTGTGGGAGCAGCCGCCACCACCTGTGAAACTTGTTCCCTATGTCTTAGGAGGCTTACAAATCATGGTATTTGTGTCAAAATTCAGAGGCTTTTAGGACTGTTAAAGTGTAGCAGGCTCACCTAGCACATTACTAGCCTAGCAGCTTTAGTAGATTCCTGCCTTTTGAAATCCAAACGGGGTCCTCGCTGTTCCATTAAATCTTGCTGTTAGCTGACTAGTCTCCATATTCGGATAGAAGATGTTCCTGGCAAAAATAGCATATCTCTTGGCTTGCAACATATCTCCCTATCCTGTTCTCCTTTGAATTGCGTTGGTTGCAAATATTAGGTGGTCTGCTGCAGCACCTGTGATGTGGGGGCAGGAGCTACAGTACTGCCAAGAGCAGAGGTTTTTCCCTGTTTGCACCCATATAAAGACAGAAATTTTCTGACAAAAGTTTGCTAAAAGCAGCACTAGGATGCCACAAGTCACTGTGATGCATTTTGATTTTGTAATATACATAAGTAACAGCTATTTTATCAACAGATGTGGGAAGATCAAGAACAGGACTGATTAGGACATGAAGAATAGACGGCGAATAAATACAATGAATAAATAATCTCATCTGGGATTAGAGGTTGGTGTGAGAGAGTTGGCAGGAAATAATTAAAACACATTCGCTGGGAAATTTGTTTATCTTTTATTCCTGTTATTTATTCCTCCTACTTTTCACTAATGCAAATTTCCGCCCATGCTGTAAATATGAGCTGGTGCAAAACACAGCTGGCCCTGAGGGATAGTAAGAAGCACGATGTTTATTCCCCCCACTACTCCCTTTAGTGGTTGCTCTGCAGAGGTACGCACAGCTATGCCCACGATGATTTTGGCAAATTTGGGAATGAGCTGTATAGGTTCCACCTGATTGGGAGCAGAAACCAAATGCCTTGATACGAAAGCTGGAAAAAAAAAAAAAGTAATTGCTTTATAGTGTCCCACAAATAGGTTTTAAGTGTGGTTTGAATGTTAGAAGTGAATTTTTACTGTCATTAATCACTGTTTGGATGCTGAAGAGGGCGACATGGTAAGCTTTTTAATGAAGTAACTTTTTGGAACTGTGAAACTTTGTTTAAAAAGAAAAAAAAGCTAATTTTTGTTGAAAATGTGATCACCCCAATGGTGATCACATTGGAGTAACTTCTGTTCTTGTGTTCTGAAATTATCTGAATCTGAATCATTCTGAAATCTCGCTCTGAGGTGCTACTTTTCTTTGGGTTCAGGTTTTTCTACGTTCCTTTATACACAGAATAAAGGTTGTGCAGCTGCCACTCGGTGATACCACGCAGGACTGCAGTTGCACTGTGGAGAGTGTGTCCCATTTTTGGAGAGAGGATGGTGTTCAGTAGCCCAGCTGGATTTTGTTAAGATGAGCTCTGTTCAGTAGCAGCAGTTCGTACTGACAAGACCAGTGCTTCTCAGTGCTGCAGAGGAAAGAGCTCAGGAATCTGTCATGCACACCGTGAGTGATAATGTGCATGAGCCACAGTGGCTCATTGAACATGCTTTCCTACAGTACTTTGCTCTGCTCTTGATGAATGGATGCAACTAATAACGTTTCTGAAGGACTGCCCAAGTATCTTCGAGCTGCTTCTTGTCTCTGATTTTATTCTGTCCTCCCTTCAGAAACAGGCAAATGGAGTCATGTGGACTTTCTAAGTAACTACAAAGCTCAGTCTGCAACAGTTATTTTTCTGGAACTTATGCCTTTACAGTTGTTCACAGGAGGTAGAAATTAATTATGTTTTTAGACAGCAGTTGTCTCCATCATGAGTCAACTCTATCTTGCACGATTTATCAACACTTTTTAATAAGATGAAATTTATATTTACAGATAACATTCATATGCACAGAGCAGCACTGGTTCCTAAAGGGTTTTTTTAAAAGGTGTTATCATCATTGTTGCTTTGAATGCTATTTTGTTCTTGCAGCAATGTAAATACACATTCATCTCATGGGAGGGGCTGGCTGGTGTCTTCACAGGCCTAGAGAGTGTAGGGAGTGATTTCTGCTGTTCTGTCCCACCTTGCCTCAAAAACCTAGGTGCTGCTGAGAACGAACAAAATGTTCTCTCCACAGTTGCATTCCTTCTGCCACTGTTCACTGCTGCCAAGTCAAAAAAATGAAAGTGGAATTTTTTTTAAGCTGTCTTTTTTCTTTTTTTTTTTTTTCTTTTTTTCTTTTTTTTCTCACCTTTAATGCTTTTTGATTTCTGAGCAAAGAGCTGCCGGCGCCAAATGCCAAACGTTATACCTGTTCAGGTTTTGCCTTCCCACATTGCCTTGCTAATTGGCACTTTTGGGAATGCTTGTTCCTGCAGCTTTTTTTTTGGGCATAGCAGCTGCTTGTAAAATCTTTCACGGGGGGAGGAGATGGAGTAGTGTTGACACACAGAGCTGTGTTTATTTCTGTATGAGCTAAAATCTGCCCAGCTCCAAAATGCTGTCCAGCCACAATGGGAGCACCACCAGAGCAGCTGTAGGTCACCTTATGTATGGAGTCAGGGTTTATGTGCCTGTCCTGTGACAAGGCCAGCTGCCTCAAGGTCTCAGCAGAGAGGTGAGCACCATGAAGAGCAGTGCATTTGTGGGTGTCGCTGAGCTGATAGGGAGATGATGGTGGGAGGCACCCTGAAAACCTTGATTCATCTCTATAGCTCTTGTGTGAGAGGCCAACTCCTACTTGAGACAAAAATCTCATTAGTTATGGACCAAGAAATATTGCTGTTGAACAGCGATGCTAAGAAATTTGTTTCAACTGTTTTTTATGCTACTCCTTTCCCTGCAGCTGGGAGCAGACTAGATCACAGAGGGATGTTCACATACCTTGCAGCTCTGGTAGTTTGTGCTGTAATTTGATCATCAGCAGTTCTCCAAGTAAGCTTTGAAAGTCCTTTTCTGCTTCTGCAAGTCCTGCAGTGAGCTCCCTGAGGAAAATGAAGGATGAATACCGTTGAAAATCTGCAGTCTACTTTTTCTGCTGCAGTGTCTGCCACTAAGTTAACCCCCTTCCTATTTCTATCACACTTTTTCAAGAACGTATTCTGGTATCTGAGTTATAACACAATAAAATAATCTTGATTTTGTTATGTTACTTTGCAGTATGTTAAGCTCGCATGTATTTACAACAACTACAACAAAAAAAGAGCCACCCAGCACAAATTTTGGTAACAGTCATAGCTGCCTGATTATTATGCTACAGCGACTGTTGATGTGTGATTTATGCACCAAAAAACTAACACCACAATTCTCTTAAAATCAGCTGAGAGCTGGTTCTAGTAAAGCAGAGATATACATGCAAAGGTTTGAGGTCTTATGCTGCAGCTACAAGACTTCAGTTAAGGATAAAATTTGCAGCCATCCACTTCTTTATTCACTCTGAGCAGGAAGCATAGTTCACAGTGTATAAGTTGGTGTGACTTGGCACATCAATTTGTGAGGTGCACGTTGCCCAGTAAGGCTTGACCAAATTTTAGACATGTCCACGTTTAGCATTTGCTTTCCTAATTTTGGTGGGCGTGGAGACAATGTAAAGTTGACAAGGTAGAAATGAGTAAGCTTCCATAGTTTTGTTGCTTAAATACCATTTAGCTTTCTTAAAGTTGGCCCTTAAAGCACATGCCTTACTTGACACTTGCTGTTGAAAATAGTGCTCATCTATGTGTCCTTGAAGGCTCATGTGCCTGAGCTATCGTATGATGAATTTATGTTTAGAAGGAAACTAATGCTACGTTTACAAGGAAACTAATGCTGATTTTCAGGCTTTAAGAATTTCATGGTGATGAGCGACCTAGCTGGTATTTTCCTTCTTTGAAAGGTCCTATTTTCATACAATTGTCTTTCAGGGTCGTGGCATTAGGTAAGAAGCGTACCAATGTCCTCAGATAACTCAAAATAATTTTCATTTGGGTTTGTATTTCTTCCCCCAGTTATGAATGTGCTATGAAATAATTAATCTATAGCAAAAATAAAGCATTTGAATTGTAATACTCCATTGCATACATAAATGCAGTCAGCTTTTTAAATCATATTTTTGAAATAATAATTCACATAGTGTTCATTTCACTTCTTAAGGTTTGTCTTCCTCAAACTTAGCATAATTTGCCTATTTCTTCTCTTTTCACTTTACATTTTTCTGGTGAAGCAGACATACTGTGTTGGAAATACCGTTGTCTGGTTTACAAGCAAGTATTTTGTGCTGCCAGTTCTGTTCTGGTAGAGGTAAACTGAAGCAGTTTTTGTGCCTGTACTTGTGTAGTCTTTGAAAATCAGATTCTTCTCAACAAGGTGTTTCCCTAGTTTAAATGATTGCCGAGAGCTTCCCACCTTGATGGCAACCTTCCACCCCGAAAGAGGAAATGCTTTTATGAATAGGGAAATACAGAATATTTCTAAATACTGTGCAATTTAATATCTTATATCTATTACTGTCCCTATTGCTTAATGGAAAAGGAGTATGCCCTTTGTATAAGCATGTATATACAAGATATGTGATGACATTTAGATGTAGGAAATGGAAAATTAACTGTTTACCTAAAGAAAATTTTGCCTGCTTATATGTTTTCAGCTTTTGAAACTTCACTGCAGGCTAACATCAGCATCAGCCTTCATTCTGTTCATTTTCTTGGCAACATTTTGATACTGGATATACATTATCAGAAACAAAGGGCAAAACATGGATTAATAATTAGCAACATGTATGTCCACAGTGATTCTTGTTGTAACCTGTGTGCTTGCTTTTGCTATTGTATTGAGGAGAGGGGGAAAGAAAAACTGTATCGTTCAATACAGCAGAGAAGAGCAAAAAGTAAACACTAGTATTTCCTCATATGGTGATTAAATAGCTTTAGAAACGTAAGAAATTAAAAGGAGGAGGAGGAGGAGGACTTGCAAAAGTCTTTAGTCCTGTCGTGCAGTGATGCTTTGTAATGATTTTGGTTGTCTGGTGTCTTCCCTTGCAGTAAAAATATAGAGAAGTGTACGATTCCCATTGCTCACTCTTAGGCAGTGGCTCTGTTACTCCAAGAAATGGAAGCAGACAAAATTAGGGCTGATTAGCCCCAAATGAGGTACATAGATCCTTGGTGACAGAACAGTAAGCAGCTCCTCCAAGTAAGTAAGGTAGGAAAAAAGGAAATTCAGGATATTTTAAGAAAGAAATTAGTCCTCTCCTATAAGAACTTTTCTCAAGATTTTAGATCAGTAAAAGATTAGCTGTATCGCTAAAAAGGATTATTTTTAGGTTTTGTGAGGAAATTACAGTGGCTCCAGATGGAATCCTTAAGTTCTGCTCAGACTGAAAAAAACAGAACCTAAATCTTAAAAAAATTTTCCTTTTAATCTGACTGAGACAGCCCTTATTCAAATTCAGCTGCTGTCTTCTGGATTATGCATGGAATGAGGGAAAAAGGGGACAGGTATAAATAAATTGTGCGTTTTCTGTTTTGCCGCTCTTGCAAGAAGATAGATGGATGTGCTTTTAAGCTCTGTATTGATTTGTTCGCTGTGGCTGTGTGTTTATCAGAAATCTGTGGGTACTGGGGCTAGGGAGAGCTCAGAGTATGGCTCAGCTTTCTGGGGAAGCACCATGTGGATGAGAATAATGCGAACAAAGAAAGTGCCCCTCTGCTAGGACCTTTGTGGTATGGTTTCAGGAGGGCATTGATAGTTGTACAGCAGCTTATTCTGCTCTTGAGATAATAATACAAGTGAATATGAAAGCCATTCTTTTGTTACTAAGAACATCTGAATTAGTGTCAGTTTTATTTACACCACATAGTTTCCTGCTTAGGACTTGCTTTCTGTGAAGAAACACATGAATCACATTGATGATGCATTGTTTCAATGACAGGCCTGTTGCTCTTCAGAAGCTTAAGTTCTTTCTTTTTCTACCAGGATTTGGTTTGTTGTGCAAGATGCACTGCCATCCGTTTATCTGTTTGCTCATATGGTGACAAACAAAAACATTCCTTATTTTGCTATTTCTTTATTAACAGTCTGCTATCTAACAAGAGATCCACTAAAAATACTAAAGGTAATATATTTATGGATCTCCATAGAAATTTATATTTTTTGCGAATTATGGTGGACTCAGTCCACTGTCTTGCAGTTACAACAGGGCGTGTGTTTCAGATCCATACGCCATTTGGGGAATTACGGATTGGATTCTAACTTGAATTATATCTTGTTGTAAGATATAGATGGCCCCTTGTTTGTTATTGTTTCAGCTCATGTCAGTGCTGAGATACAGTTTTGGCTGACAGACAATGTGAGTGAAGGCTGAGTTTATTTGGATGTGACTGGCAGAAATGAGAGTCAGCACTGCCAGCCACGATGCTGCACATGGCAGTTGTACCCCACACGTCCCAGCAGCCTGTCAGCACCTCTGCTTCCTGGCACCCTGTGGCACAGCAGCGGTGTGCCTCATGCCAGTTGCCAGATGCAGGGCTTTAGATTAGAACTTTCAGGGGAGAGACATAATTCATTGAGTCCTGGCATCCTAAGGTGAAAAGTTCTTGTGCAGTAAATTGATCACCACACTTTTGTCTGCACTGGACTCTCTTGCTACTGTACATCTGTTTGAAAAAGATGGGAAGAATGAGCATGAGAAGATGCTGTGAATAATTAATGCAAGTGCTAGTTCACTCTCTCACTGAGAAGGAGGAAGACAGGTTATGTGAACTCTATGCTTCAATTGAAGCTCTATGAGTTTCAATTACCCTGATTAAATTACAAAGTCTCAGAGCACTAGGAACAGATTGTTTTAATGTTGGTTTGACTAGGCTGCAAAGGGGAACATCCATTGTGAGGGACAAGTGCATTGCCCCAACTTGTGGTCCCCTCCTTTGGGTGGGTAAGTTTCCTGCAGGTGTCCACATGCAGCAAAATGCTTTTGGCTGTATGCAATACAGAGGCTGAGTGACACTTGTCTGACAAGCTGACAAGTCTTTCTCTATGAGCTGTTGAGCAGGAAGAGTATGGAGATTCCCAGCTAGACTGGCTCCATCATGCTCTGCTGCAGCTGCTGCCAGATGGTCTCCAGCTGATTCATGCCAGCTCCAAATCAAAGTGTTAGCATGGTTTGGTGACTCTGCATGCTCAGTAACAAGAGGCCATATGGCATCTGGTGGGGTGACTGGCAGGTTTTGCTGCTGTGATATCTTGCCTCCCTCCTGCCAGTGTATGCAGGCTTGCAGTCCATAGGCTGTGGTGTGGACAAATGGTGGCTTTGGAGGCAGGACCAGAGAAACGTCCTCACCCCTGGAATGAACATTAGAAACCTCACAAGAGATGGTTTGTGGCTTAGGGAGGAGGTAAAAATAATTGTGCACACATGCTAGCTGTTTCTGAGGGATGCTGTGTGAGGGAGTGGGAAGGGACAGCAGCCTGGAGCATGTCTGGAGTGTGTTCCCTGGTGATGCTGAAGCTGTGGGGTTGTGGTCTCAATAGAAAACTTGTGGTAAGTAGGGTCCCCTTGTATTCCTGAAGGGTCACTTCAAGCAGCTTGAAGAGAAATGGGCCCATTATATTGTGGATATAGTCTAGCACTTAGGGATAGATGTTGGCAGTGTGGGCTATAGACAGATCTAATGGAGAGTGAGACTTTTAAGTCCTCTCTTGTAAATTGGTAGATGAAAAGCAAGAGCCTGGCCCTTGCAATATTGTCTCCTTGCCCCTGCAACTTTCCACTTTCATTGTGGAAAAAGCCTATAATTTCTCTGTTCATGTAAGATTGACATCACAGTCCACAGTACCTATATTAGTAGTAAAAAAAATGAAGAGATACCAGGATTTGGACATTATTATGGGGGGGGGGAAGCAGTACTTAGGGCACAAAAGTGATCTGCTGGAACTTTCTCAGGTAAAGATACACCTTCAGCTGAGGTCACAGTTACATGAGCAAATGCTGCTAGACAAAAGTATTTGTCTTTGAACTTGCCAACTGTCCCATATCATTGCCCTTTTGTCATTAGATTTATGGTTGGTCTAGTTATGTATAATATCTCAGACCTAAAATCAGAGGAGCAGACAGTCTGAGATTTGACTGTCTGCCTCTAAATATGTTTCATGCTTGTGCCACTATATATGCAATGTCACTGAAGACTAAATACTTGGGTATTTTATAGAAGAGTTAGATTTTTCTGTTTATCAGAGTTTGTGCCTTAAAACACTTGCAGTTTATCTTAGATGCAAAGTCAAAACAAGATCACAGTCCATTTCATAAACTGTTTGTAAACATCCTTTTTTGGTTTGTTCATCTTAGCCTTCAAGTTTACCTCCCTGTAAATTCTCTTTGAATAAGTGAATTAAATTTAAATTATTGTAATCTGCATATGTGGTTTTCCAACTGTTGTTCAACTTTTAGTGCTTAAAGATAGAGTGGAAAGGATGCTGTGTTTTGTCCTGCCCCACTGAGTGAACAGATATGATGGACAGTTTATGCACATGCTGTGGAGAGGAAGCTAGAACTGTTTCTTGTCCCAGGCAGAGGAGTTCCAGGGTTTTCAGCTCTGGGAGGCCACAGGTATGCTACAGCTGGATGCATGCATCATCCCAAACATGCAGTCATTCCTCTCCAACTTTTTGGAAACCTTTTCTTTTGGTATTTGTGCTGGATTTCAGTCTTTGTCAGCAGATGAAAATGCTGCTCAGCACATGTTTCATCTCCTTCTTGGAGACTGAACTATTTCAAGCCATGGAAGTCTCATCTCTCCTGCTTTTCCATAAGAAAAATGTGGGTAACCCAGTTGCATCCTTTGGGCTCCCTGTCACAGCAAGCATTATGACCCATAGCAATATCATACTGACTTGAATTTGTGTATTTTTATGTGACTCATTATTCACTGGCATAAATAAAAGGGAGTGTCTTCTACATCACCCATTAGGAATTTCAGGTATAAAAAAGAACTTGTTTTTTTCTACTGTGGATTGCCTTTCTTTTTCTAGTTGATTTTTTTTTCTCTAATATAAACAGAAGTGGGCTTCTGAGCTGCAGCACTATGCTGTCTTCTGAAGGTGTGTTTTTTTCTTCTGTAATGTAACGTGATGACAATGATGTTGTCAGGAACGATTTCCAAAAGAGATGGGTGGTCTGAGAATGCTTGTGGGGTGTGGGGGGCCTTGCAGCACTGTGTGATGGGTGTCATCCAAACATACCTGTCTGTTTAGGCTCACATCACATGAGTGAAGAACATGTTCTTGCACATCAGACAAGGGGCCACCAAGTCATCAGACTGTAGCCCAGTTCTGTATGGACGGGATATCCTCCTTATTACAAGTGACAAAAGCATGGCAACTATGATTTACAGAATCCATACAAAGGTTTGCTTTTACTAATAAATGGTGATTTTACTAATGAATGTTCTTACTATCTCCTGATAGTAAGAACCTAGCAAGAGCTGCCACTTGTGGCTGACAGTGAGTCTGCTGGATCTCTGAGAACTGGCGTGGTTACCAAAAGTCCACTAGGCTGACCTGATGTCTTTTGGGATACTTGGGAGGGCTGTGTCCAACCCCTGGGCTATGCTAGAGAAAGCTGCTTGTGCTTGCAAGTAAGTTCTGTTTTGTCTTAACTGCTTCACAAGAATTACTGGAACTGAGGTTTACTTCCCAAATCAGCTAGTTGTGAGAGCCAAGCTTGGTTACATAAAAAAAATTGAATGTACCTTACCCCAATTTTTATGATTGTTCTTGCAAACAACTTTTTAGTAAGATGCTGTTCATGACCAGGATCTTCCACATGGTGACTATACATGAAAGGGTACAAAAAGGGCAAAGTAAAATGAGCTGGGGATAGTATTGCCTATGAGCTGGGAGAGAAGATTATAGTTCAAAGGGTATGGTTTGAATCTGAATCTGAAAAAGCTGAATCTGCACTGATTTTGACCAAAACCGGCAATGCAAGAATTTGGTGGCAGCAAATTTTCTGAATCATCAGTTTAAAACAAGAAAAAAAGTAGGTGGTAGGTATTGACAGCCTGGGACTTCATGCCCCACAGCAGAAGCAGGTGGCATCAGCAGGATCAGAAAGAGGGTAGTAAAATTCACAGGCAATTTGTGTGAATATTAAAACTGCATAGTAAGAACATACCCTTAAATATTCCAAATCCAATAATTGTTGATGCTAGGAGAATACAGAAGCATGGAGTCATCATAAGACATTTTTACTCTCCTTAAATAATATCTGCTGTTGCTACTATTGAAAACAAGGCAGTCTGGATAGATCATTTGTCTGCCTCTACAGAATGCTTGTTGTGTTTGTTTCTGCTGGGTACTATTTTGAAATCCTTTTGCTGTTTCTTTTTCCTTTCCCAGCAAGTCAGTGAGTGGCTTGTGTGGAACGGCTGATTTCTCTTCCGAATCCTCCAGAAAAAACTGTGATAACTCCTTGTGGAATGGAAACTAAAACTCAGCAGCTGATGGTAGACTATTTCTGTTATTGCTAGCAAATGTAGAAACTCATAAAATTTGTGTGATATTTCGAGTGGCCATAAGGTCCCAGTACCTTTGAAATATTTTCACATATATCCATTTTCCGTACTGAAAGCTGCCCAGTAAAGCCCCGCTCCTATACAGTAGGTAGGTGGCTTGGGAGAGTGAAGCAGGTTTGTAGAAGCTCAGCTCAGGAGGTAAGAAGACCATTTTCAAGTATGTAGAAGAAAATCCCTCAGACCCCTAGATTACTGAAGGTTGTACCTTTATTCTCTCCCTGCAGCAATAACAAGGTGGGCAGACAAGCTTAATGCAAGTGTGCTTAAGATAGCAGCTGGGGGGAGAAGACAATTGAGAAAATCCTCATGAAACTGGTTGTTTATTTCCAACACAGCTTGAGAATTGGAGCCTGGAACTGCATTAGCTCAGACTTTGGGGTTCAAAAGAAACAAAGCTTAGAGTTAGGTCTGATTTTTTGCTGCTGTTTTTGTCAGGAGGGAAGCATTTGCTCTGGGTAGGAGCACTCTGACTGTTCTTTTCTTCAGCTTGCTGACTCAGGTCCCAGAGTTTCTGAGCCATCACTCTCTTCTTAACAGAGCTTAGCTCAGCTTTTGCCGGGAGCTCTGCTGTAAAGAAAGACCTTTTTACAGACCAGTGCCATAAGTGGAGGGAGTGAGGAAGCCAGGCAGGTAAATTCATGCTGACCCTAGCCATATCTTGTTAATTAACTTGCTTGTTGAAAGGATTTACAAGGCTTCTTTTGTTCTCATCACACTGCAGATTCTGCAGAAAAAACCCAAAAACCTAGTGAGAGGTGACTTCTTTTGATTGACTTCTTAAATACTGTCCAAAATAAATCACCTGTCATACTGCATATAGTAAAAATAGTCTCTGGCTTGTGATGGAGAGACTGAACCACAACTAACTGCTGCCTGAGAGATGCTGCAGGAAACACTGGTCCCTGGGATTTTTAGTTCTGCATTTTAGGGTGGCCTAGCTAGTGATTTATTTTGTTCAGTTAGTGAGACTTGAACTGCAACTTGCATAATTTTGCTTGTGATTTGGATGCAACGTTAGAAAGACATTTGATCTAGAAATTATATGAATGGGTGAATTGTTGCATGATTAAATAATTAATTGAAATCTAAAATCACTCACAATTTACCTTTATCTCCAAGTTGATTACTCCACGTCTGACCTGAAAAAAAAAATCCTTATATGCCTGCATTCTTACTTGGTTTTTGCCTTTAATTCTAAAATATCATATATAAAGAAAAGATATTTCTTTCTCCCTTACAAATGTTGCCTTTCAGTTTATTTGCCACTCATTTTGATAAACACAAAGATAAGAAGAACACAGCCAAAGTAGGGCTAAGATTGAAAAGAAAGTATCAGTGAGATACAGTCATTATCCCAGCACAGATACCAACCACAGAGCAACTCCCCACATACTTTCTCTTTTGCTGTTGTTGGCTTCAGACCTTGCTTCATTTAAATTGCACCTGGCATACCTGGTACATATAGATTGCAGACATTCCTGTTTCCTGTAGAGAAGCACAAATTTGAAAAGTGCTTGCCACTCTACCTGAGCAGGAGACATTCCTAGTGCCAGTTTCTTCTCGCAGCTAGAGAAATTACCATCTGTGTTTTCAGATGGGTTTTGCATGTGTCTTGTCTCTTGTTTCCAAATGTTATCACTGTCTTGCAGAATGAAACTGGGCAAGTTCTACTGCCAGGACAACCCACATGTGAGCGGGAAGTCTCAGACAGAAGTCTTGTTGCACTGATGTATAGCAGGAATGGAGCAGTACCAGTTCTTCTTGAGTATTGCAGCTTGTGGGTCGACTTGCTCTGTCAAACCCTTCTACCCCAGACCTATTTAATCACCACTTTGCACTTGCTGGATAGGATTGCAGAGCTGGTTTTTCTCCTGGAACCATTCCCTGACTACATCCATATGAACAATTGGGAGCCAGTACATTTGAATCCTTCACAGTTCTGACATACAGTCCTCCCACTTTGAATCCAGATCTTAAAAAAATAAATTGTATTGTCTGAGCCACGTTCACCCTGTGAGTGGTTCAAAATATGGTGGTGATCTGGAGCTTGTTTGGAGTGATTGATATGCCTGTTTGCTCTTAAGTGTCTGTGTGTACCATGAAAAAAAAAGAAGTTACGTACACATCTCTTTAGCCTAAAGCCTCCTTGCCTGGGAAGCCAGAATCTGTTTTCTTGAATCCCACAAACATTGCACATGTGACCTCAGCCCTGGACAGGAGGACTTTCAGGATGCTTTTCTGGGTTAAGAGCTGAGTTATATTTCTCTTCTAATTACTGTGTGGCCAACATGCTGTTCTACAACTGCTCTTAGACCAAACCTCCACTGTTTTTTGTCTTAAGTGTCTCCTGCAAACATCAGACTGAAGTGCAAGTCTGGATTTTCTACAAGGTCTGTGACTCTTGAGGCTTCTGCATTTCTGTATATCTGCTGTGTGGATGCCAGAAGTGATCTATATGTACTCAGATACTTCTGGTGCTGAAACACCAGAATAGGTGTCAGTGACCTAGCAAGACATGGCACAAAAGAGGAGCAAGGTTCTTTTCCCTTGTGACTACGACAGCATTAGGACATAGGCTTTATGTTCAGCCTAAAACACAGTCATTCCAGAAAAACCTGTAAAAGCTGGGGTGTCATGAATGCCTGTAGAAACTGAGGATCACGTGTGTTTAAGGTTTCTGCTATTGAACCTCAGGGTGGAAGAGAGTTTGAATATCTGATGCAAAATGCTTTAAACAACGACTTCATTGAGCAATAACTCTTCATATAGCTAGTCCCTGCTTGTTTTGCATTCATTTGCCCTAGGATCTGTAAATCACAGTATTCACAGGCAAGCATGGGTTGAGCATGTAAAAACACATAGGCAAAGAGCTGAAGAGTTGGGAATGGAATATACAAGCTCCTCTACTAATTTTCTTGTGTAAGATGTCTCTACCAGAGAATGTGCTTTGCTGTAGAGGAGGTGTGTTTTCCTCCTCTCTGTATTCTAGCTGGCCTCTGGTATTTTGCTGTGCCTTGCCCACATGAGAGACTTGTGTCCAAAGTCAGCTTCTGGGGTGTGTGCAGCTGGGGAATCACATGTGGCACATTCTAAAAATGATCCAGGTATGTGTTGGTGCAATTTCAGGAATTCAGTTTCTGATGTATGGCTCAAAGCACGTTTCAACAAAATTCTCTTCTTCCATGAGTTTGCTGAGCTAGGTCAGATTTTTTCTGTACTTGAAGAGCTGTTTAATAGGCAGATTTTCAATTCCTTCTACATTTGATCTAAACAAAAAACAAGCAAACAAACAATAACACAGGAATTAGTTCTTTCACTTAGCAAACAAATTATTTGATCCTGTAGTTTTCTCTCTTTTTTTCCTTCTGTTTTTGCTGATTTTGCTGAATCCAAATTTGTTTCCTGAATTATTTTATTAATCCTTACTTAAATTTTGAATCAGCAAGTGAGTTTGCATAGCTTTGAAACTAATAGAAGCATACCCACAAGGCAGTTAGTACCAGGTCAACTGCATCTCTTCAAGCCACAACAAAATGTAGATCTTAGTCCTTGTTTAGATTTTCAGCACTGTTTGTATTAACTTTATGTCAATTGTCACCTCAGTTACACTTGTTTCTTGCTATTGGGAAGCTCTCCTCATTTGTGCCTGTGAATGGTGACTAGTGGTTTTAACAGATTTTACTTTTAAACCCATGATCAGGCACGCCACGGTCGGGCCTCATTTTTGTGGTTGCCCACTTGTATTCATGACTGCACTGCACCTAAAAGAGATGTGTTACCCCAGGATCCCCTCCCATCCACCTGTCCATATCCATCCCTGGGTGCAGGCTCCCAGGTCTTCCCTTGTACAGTGTATGTAATGAAAGCAGGGGATCATACCTGTTTTTACAGTGTTACTGAGAAAGCACAGATCTGTGCTGAACAAATTGGAAGTGGGTAAATAAATTCAGTTTTCTTTACCCTTAGTTACACTGATAGAGATTGATGCCCTGCTAAGTGCAGCCTGCCCTGACACAGTGGCTGTCCTGAGCTTCTGGACATGTCCTGAACTTCACATAGAAGCTGCTGATAATTTTTCAGTAAGCATTCACTGTGACTCAGTAAAAATTGCCTGTCTTCAGCTTAAAGCATAACTATACCTTTATAGCAAGCAGAGGTGGGAGTGATGCTTTAAAAACTCTCTGTTTGAAAGGAAGTAGTTAATATTTTCTTAAAAGCTCCCAGATTTAAAACTTCTGTTCTGGCTGCAAACTTTGCCAGCACCATGGGGGGGTTTTTTGGGTTTGTTTTTTGTTGGTTTTGGTTTTTTTGTTTGTTTGTTTGGTTTTTTATGGGCCATGCTCGATTGTTTCAGAAATTTGATAATTATGGTTAGGCCTGGAATCTTGTGATGGGCCTCTATGCATCATGGCCTGTGTTGGATTCATGCCTTATATTGCTGTTCTTAGCCTTTTATACAATCTTTGTAGCAGCTTCATGCTCTGCCCTTCACTGAACAAGAGATGGTAAATGTCAGTGTATATGGCAGGGCTAGGGGAGGAGGAATTGCAATGAAGCTTTCTGCATTTTTGGAAAACTGATATCAGGACTGTACTAAAAATGAAGGCATTTGTGTTCTTGAAGGAGAAAGCAAAGCTGTATTAGCTTGTGTGATGGAGCTCTGTCAGCTTTTAAAAACAGCCAGCTTCTCTATCAGTCAGTGTATGTCTGACTCAAATTCACATGGTGCCTGTGCTCATTAATTTCTTGATTTTCTTTTACTTTGCTAATCTGCTTAGCTTTTAAATACTTTCCTGCACGTACTGTGAGAGCTAAATCAAATATAATTGGAAAAATGTGACTGGTTTCTTGAGTTGTCAGCCCAAGTCAGATGGGGGTCAGCAAAGCAGGGTGTTCTTCATACACCTAAGCTCCACCTATCTGAGTCAACAAAATGAAATGCTTTTGAACTGTAGAAAACTCGAAGCAGAATCAGGAAGAGGTATCTCTGTAGCCCCAGATGGGTCAGGTCTTCTGCTGAAGATGAGTCGTGATCAGGCTGCTCACTGCACTGAAGGTGGGCAGGGAAGGAGGGGCAGGAGCCCTGCTGCAGAGCCAGCTAGGTAGCCACAGAACTGCTGCTGCTTTGGCCTCTGCCTCTCATTTGGCTTCATCCCAGCAGCCACCCACCCAGGGGGACAGTGCCTTTTTTCTGTACCTGCAGCCTGAGCTTCAGACAAGTGCTTCTTATTGGTTCAACCTGCCATGTGTGGGCTGGGAGAACATTTAACACCCAGAGAACCCATTGCTGCTGGAACTTGCAGTGGAGAGGTCTTGTAGTCAGATGAGCACGGATGAAGTCAGATAGCATTCGTGGTCCCCCCACCCTGCCAGCTTCCACACTGCAGCTGTTGGTGTCTAGGTTTGTCAGGCAGAGATGCCTGCTCTGGCTGCACCTCTGCCCTCACCTCCCCAGGGAGACATCTGAGCTCAGAAACTGCTATTGGTCCCCCACTTACTGGTACAGTGCTTCTGTAGGTGCTCTCCACCTAAAAAATCCTGCCTTCGTAAGATGTTGAGTAATCTAGAACTTTATACACATGCCAGAAAATGTGAGGAATCTGCGGTGGTACAGGAATGTTTAGAGAACATCTGCAAAAAAGTTGAGGGCAGGCCAGAAAAACAAAGGCCAATTGCAGATTCAGCTAGTTACATCCTCAGTGACGACAGATCTGGAGGTTGCCAGAGAACCACAGCTCAGCTTCGGTCACTTGGACACCTTTGGGGTTTGTGATAGCTAGGATGCTGATTTAAGAGGAGCATGCTACTGCTGTGCTAAAGTTTGCATTGAAGATGAGACTTTAAATACTCAGAAATACCTACTGCTTAATGTACCTAACTTCTTAAAACTACATGTGTTTTTTTAACTGCTTTTTACTTGTTTGTTCCAGGTTGCATGTCTGGTTGGACTTGATGCATGGCATTTGCATGACACCAAGCAGCCTAGCTGTGGATGTGTCACTGAGCAAACATGGCCTACCCAGCAAATACTAACGGCAGTGCTACAGGTAACTAAACGGGAACACCTTCCCCCTTTGGATTATTAATTAAAAAAATTCTTACATTGTGCGAGCAGGAAAAGGAAGTAATGGCAGTTTAAATACTGAAAAACAGTTTCCTGGTAGATCAGAGCCTGTCTGTTCTCTCCCCCTCCCCCATCCCCCACCCCAGTAATCTTTTAAATATTTATAGTGTGCAAAGTAGTTTGGGAAGACTTAAGGGCTGACACTCAGTCATTCAGCATGCAGTGTGCTCTGCTCTCAAGGGGCTCACTCTAGACTCTGGGAGGCCTAGGGCTTTGCTGCACGATCATGTGGCTGTTAAACTGAGTCTGCAATCATTTGTGAGATTAACCAGCCCCTAATGCATCAAATGCCCAGCCCTTCCTGGTCACCCTTACTGCTCAGTCTAATTTTTGTTGCTTGCTTAAAAGCATAAAAACATTCCTCAAACAATGTCCTGAAGAGGTGTTCACTTTTTTGTTATTTTTAAGAAGTTCCCAAACTGTGTCTTTTGGTTGCCTGATACTCTGTGAAATGGATTGCTTGGCATGTTCAAAGGTTGCTGAGGAGGGCTGGCAGGTTGTTGGGGGGCAGAAATTGCAGAACAACTGATAACAAACAGCACAGCAGCAGTGTTCCTCCTGCGCTTGTGTCAATATTTTCCTCTTCTGATCACTGCACAAACATAGTTTTAGCCAGCTAAAGCTGAGGCTGCTACAGTAGGATTACATGGAAAATTTCAAGTGCATGGCTTGTAGGTTGCTCACTGTGTTCACTGTAAAATTATTCTAATTAGAGCATGGGATTAAAACATTTTATGTGCAGAATATTAGAAATATGGAGTGCCATTATGTGAAATTTATGCAAAGCAAGAAGTCTTTTTTAAAGGTTAGTGAAAGTTGAATTAAGTCTTTGGAATTACTATTATCTGTTGATGATTCAAGGTTAAATTTACCAATATTGTTAAATCTTGAGACTGCTGAAGTAAGATATTTCTATTCCTCTCCCCCACCCCCTTTTTTATATAATTAGAAGTATATTCTTTAAGATAAAAACCATATCTTTTTGTAACCTTCAGTAGTCCTTTTGAGAATGTGGACTGCAAAACCTCTGCTGCATGCGTGACTTAACTGTAGCTGCCTAAACACCCCCCCATATAACCTGACTTTTATTTTTAATATGTCTTTAACTTAAGTCATGCAGAAAAATTTCCTCTGCTTACAAGGAAAGAAAAATTGTGCATGGAGTGTTACTGATTGGTTTACTAATTTTTTTTTTTTCTCCCTGCAGTAGAATCAGTATACTGAAAAAGTTGGTGGGCTGATGTGTAAGTCTGAAAGAAGCTAAATGCTTATACTGGGGGATGTGTTAATGCAAGACAAAGTTTTAGTTCCAGGATTGCTATGCAAACAAGGCTTCTTGCAGGATAAAGCTGTTTGTTCCCTTATTGGTAGAAAGACGCTGTAATAAATTACAAGTATTTAATTCAGAGCTAAATTGGACAACATTTTGCAGATACTGTCAGGACTTGTTGGCTTTGCAAACCCTTGAGGCCGGTGTTCTAACATGCAGCTATGTACGCCCGTGTCTCCAAATCCTCAGCAGTTCATAGCAGACAGAATATTGGGTGGCAGATAGCTGTGATTTGTTGTGCTGCTGTGCTGCCTGGGAGAGAATGCCTTTGGATGAGCAGGAACTGATCTGGGCGTTGGAGGTATTGAAGCAAGTTTAATTGCATGGAGCTCTAAGAGTGGAAAGACAAACTTCAGGGGTGGTGTTTTCTGTGCCCTCTGAATCAATCAGCAGCAGGAAAAAGAACTAGAAAGACTTGTTAGGGACTACTAAGCCTCATTTATGTTACTTGAATATTTTGGCAAGTCTGACCACATGTTCAGCTTCATTCAAGTATGAAGTGACTAAGAAGCAGTGGTTTGCTTTGGTTAACTCGAGAATGTGAGTACTTGCACTATCAAAAAATTATGCCTATGTGCCATTTCGGTAATTTTTTTTCAGTGTACAAGCCTATATGGACTACTGCTGCTGCAGATGAAATCTGTAGAGGAATGCTTGAATTTGGAACTTGTTTCGAGGAAAGGCTGTTTTGCAGTTGTATAGAGGTTGTTTTTTAAGGGATATTTATGGGAAATACGTTTGTTATAAATATTTTAGTGAGTGTGTATAGGAGATAAACTACAAAGCAAGTGATGACTTTATCATGAAAGCAACTATCTAAGTTTCTCTGTCTCTTGCCTATCTCAAAAAGACATGAACCTTAAATGTGAATAAATGACAGAGACTGTGATTTGTACTTCCGTACTGTCGATAGTTCCGTTTGCTGCTGACTTAAAAATTTTATCACTCTATTCACAGTTTTGTTGCACAGAGGTCTTGTAGTGAACTGTATTTCTTTGGGCTGCAAGCTTATTTGTTGTTTTTTATCCATTTTGGAAGTTGCTTTTGTGCCTTAATCCTGATTTTGGACTAGCCTGTCAAAGCTGTCCTGTCTCCTCAGGAAAGAGCTGAATAAATTGGTGCTTGCAGAAAAATTTGCCCTTTTAAAATTTTTTTATTTTATTTTATCTGGTGTTGGTTATAGGTGCTGGATAACTGTTTAGAGTCTTCCCTGGTGGCATGTGAGCTCACTGCTCAGTCCAGTAAACTCACCAGGGTTAAGGAGTGTAGTGCAAGTCCAGAGCATGCTGTGCAGTCAGTCATCCAAGAAGCTGCCTCAGGAGCTGGGAAATGCCCTCAGTCTGTGGGGAGCTATTGGGAGTCTGCAGTTGGTTTGGTGCATGATACAAATTAACTTCTCTTTGCATTGTACAAGAAAAAAATAAATGAGGTGATTGTTTCTCTAAATAGTATTAGTGTCTCCATTAACTGCTGGGTGAAACTTCCAGTAATTGTTAGCTTCTGTGCTTGCTAGGACTGATGCATAATTCATCTATTTAATGAGGCTCTGCTAGTTTTTGTACTGATATCTGTAGAAATGTCTTCTAGTCAGCTACAAAAAGCACAATGCACAAGGAGAAAACTTACAGGGCAGTTTTAGCCCTGGATGGATTTTCATTCTGTTCACTAACAACCTGTTTGTGAAAACTTTCTTTTCAAAACACGTGTTCTGAAAGGCACTGCATGGAATAAGGTTCCAGTCTAATTCTGTTTATTCTGATGTGGAAAACAAGGAAGCAGCGCAACAAACATAGAAGACTGATTTTAAAAAAGATAAAGGATTAAAAACTGTATTTGTCACTAACCATAATAAAAACATGCTTTATTTGACTTCCCTAAGCGCCTCATTCTCTATATCCAGGCACTGCAGAATTGTTAGTTATTTCTTAACAGAGATAGAAAAGCATTTCCAGTTTTCTTGAGTAGGATGGGCTGCAGGGGTCAGTATAGGAAGGCTGTTGCACAAACTCTTTCTTTACTTTTGCCATAAAACAAATGCATATTATTTTCTGTACTCAGTGTTGGAGATTTCGCTGCTCTTTTTTCTTTCTTCCCTTCTGTTTGTGCCTTCTCCTCAGTCTAGTGTATGGATTTATGTTTTCATGCCTTCCCATTCCTTTTTTAACATGCTTCTCTACATACAGAAGCACATCATCCTGCACATATTAATTTGAACTGTTTCCCTGCATATTTAACTCCACGCCATGCTTTAGATTCCTGCACAATTCTTAAAGCAGTGGCATTATAGCACCTGAACATAATTTTCACTGTTAGTCTCCTTGCACCTATAAAGCAAGGAACTGCTGTGATAGCCAGTCTGCAGTTGTCAAGTGTCTTTGATCACACTGTACTCTTTTCACTCCCTGCTGATATGGGCATCCACCTCCATTCCTTGCAGCAAGCCAGGGCTGTGGGACCACAGGTGGTTTGATGAGGGATACAAATTGTAGCTGGACCACTGTTTCCTCTGCAGCATCTTGGCATCCTCTAGTTATTTTATATGTGCACAGTTATACTGGAGCACCCTGTGGGCTTCTGGTCAGATTTTCTTTGTTTCTGAGCAGTTTTCTTGACTCCTACATGAAGTTGTAACTACGCACCAGTTAGTCAGAGAATGAGGCCATTGCAAAAAGCTGCTGCCTGGTGAATTAATGTTGTTTGAGATACTAACGTCAGTATGACTCAAAGACCAAATGTTTAATAAATGTGTTTTCCATCTGCTGGTATATAAATGCTTAAGCAACTGTTGCAAAGTATTATGAAAACCTGCAGTTAACTTATTAACCCTTTTAACTGAGGCCAGTAAATAGAACACATACTTTTACTTGGAGCAAATGTTTTCATCACACACATCCTCTGCATTGATTTGTAACAACTCTTACCAAAGATTTGTAGAAACACTTTTCTTTTGGATACTGCATTATTTGATTTACAGCCTCTCATTTGATTCTATTTTCCTCATTCATTTTAGGCAATATGCATGGAATTTTGCATTATTTCTAGCCTCATGATGTAAATACAGCCTAAGCAGAAAATGTGCACCAGAACATTACCGCTGTTACTAACTTTGGCAGAATATCCACCGTTCTTCTTCACAATCTGGGAACTTACAGACCTAAGTGTGTTATTAGTTCAAAGTGTTTGATTGCTAGGTGGTAGTCCATCTGCTGGAGCCCTTCCTCCCGAAGCCTTTCCCCCTGAGTATTGCAGGTGCCTGCCACAGGAGCCCAGCTGCCTGCTGCTCTTGCTGCTTCTGCGTGGTGGCTGTCACCCAGGTATCACTGCAGTGCTCCTGACACACCAAGCTCTGTGCTCAGCAGCCTCTGAGTTTACTTTGTTTAGCAGATGCAGGATTCGGGATTCAGGAGAGTTTGTATTTTTAGCAAATCAGCCATGCAAGGACAATTTGTTTGAGTCAGAACTATGTGATGACTGACTAAACCTATTCCTCCCCTACCATGCTCCCTGCTCTAAGCCAGCTTCCAATAACTTTCAGAATTAATGGAGATGGGTGTATGCCCAAGGTGTGTTTTGGTAGCTGGTGAAAGCCTCTTGCCACCAGGAGAGCCTGCTCAATTGACCTGCAGTCTTGAGCTTTTGGGATGGGCAGATGGCTGTCACTGGGATCCAGCTCCTGCCTCACCCACAAGTGATCCTATGAGTCACTCTGGTGGTGCCCAGTATTTAAAAACAAGCTAGGGTGGGACCCTGAAGTCTGTGGGGAGAAGGGTAAGTGAACCTCCAGTGATTTCACATAATCTCTATCACAAGTCATATCAAAATTTTCATCAGTATGCTGTAGTACATTCGCTGATGCCAGATCTGCCTTAAGGACAGATGGCTGGAGCTGAAGCACGTGATCTCAGTGACTGCCAGCTTTTTACTTGAATTAGTAATTGCTTCTGCAACTGCTAGTTGATGACTGTAATCCAAGGGTTCCTCTGCAGCAGAAAGCTTAAAAATGCAATGACTTATATTTGCCCAGCCTAAAAGCCTTTATGAGACTGCAGAGGACAGGGACCATGCATCTTCATTTATTCTTTTACTCAGGACTTGTTGCCCAAAGAACATGCTACAGGCCTGATTTTGGATTCCAGTGGAAATGTAGGGATCAGGAAGAAGTTAGAAAGGATACATTAAATAAATACAGTGTAATTGGAAGTTTCAGGACATAGGAGTCTGCTCTGGGTTGCCCAGTCCTTAGGAATGGAAGTTGCATTGCTGTGGTGGGAAAGAGATGGCCCAAGATACAAAGCCATTATATGTAGATGCTAATGCTCTGCAGGAGGACAAAGTGGCCTTGAGAAAAAGAAGATATTTAATTGATCTGTCTTTTCATCTGAGATTACTGCAGCTGTGTCTTTTTCTAGATTATCTTCTGCAGCTGCCCAGATTCTTACATCTCACCTAGGAGGAGTACTGTGTTCATCCTCTCTGATGAAAGTTTGCTCATGGAGCAATGCAGGCTTTCCTTCTCTGAGCTGCTGTGATGCACTTGTGTGGGCAGCACCTGGATGCTCTTGTGTGGCCTGCTGCTGCTCCCTGTGGAAATACATGCCCTTTGCACCCTAGGAGGCAGATAAGGGTGTTCATCATGTGTCTTTAAAGTTTTCTAGGGACTCATCAGGCATGTCTTGCTGTTTGTGGTACCGTGGAGCCTTACTGAATTTACTGAACTGAGATTAACAGTGATGAAACTAAGTTCTTGTGGTGGAAGCCACTGCTTTGCACTGTCTGGTGGCAGCTGGGGTGAGGGTAAGGAGCAAGAACCAGAAGCAGGGCAGGCACATGTCACAGGAAAAACACCAAGAATAAACTTTTTCCAGACTTGAAAAATTATCTTCATTGTCTACCTTTCCCCACTTACAAGACACACAATTCAGCATTTCCCCCAAACTATTCTACAGTATTCCTCACTTCCCAGATTCTTCTGCAGAAAGCAGGTAATGAATAATGCATATGAATCTCCTCCCTGTGGGAAGGGAAGGTATTTTGTTCCCTTTAGAAGTATATGGTCCCTCAGGAAAATTACTTGGATGGAAATAGCCTGATGACAGTTGGTTGTCCTTCTGCTTGCAAACACGTGAGTGCCTGCATTCAGATATGTTCCTTACAAAAGCGTTACTACTGGAGCAGAGGTCCTTGGGAAGCTTCTTGTAGTTGCCACCTCTCTCCTCCCCCTCTTCTGAGCCATTTGTAAGGCTTTGTATTAGAGATGACAGAAGGGCACCCCTTCCTGTATCGTGTTTTCACAGCACTTTTAGAGGCTGAGGGAGCGCTTGGATTTCCCACGTTGGCATTGCTTCTGTATCTCCATTTCCTTCCTCTGGTAACATGACTCCCCTTGGTAGCAAAGTACTATTCCTGCCAGGATGTCTCAGTGTAACCAGCTCTGAGCTTTGGGACAGCAGCATGCTTGTGTTGTCCGTCCTCACTTTTCTTTTTCTGCCGTTCCCTCCTCTGATTTCATCCAGAAATTATACTTACCACATTGGCAGAAAGCAGTGGTTGACCTCTGCTGTGGGATATAGGTGGGGATGTCTGTGAGGAATTACCAGATCAACCAGGTCAATAAAGAGCTCTCCTGCTCCCTATCTCTCTAAAACTTTTTAGAGCATATTCTCTTGAGAATTTTCTTCTTCTGATTCTTCACACGTGCTTTGACAAAACAAAATGCTCAGAAGCTTGGAGAGGTAAGTCTAGTCATACTCTCACATTTTCTGTCTGTCCTTCCCTACCTTTTGCAAAGCCTTCTTACCTGTAGAACCTTACCCCTTCTCACAGTCCATCCCTTTATTTTGCCCAATGTCTCCTCCCTAGTTACCTTGCACTGTAATGAATGTTTTATGTAACTGTTTGCTCTTTTTAAAAATAATATATTCCTGTATCTTTTTTCTTTATAACACTATGCTGATTTTCCTCAACATAAAAGGGCCTGTCTGAGATGCTTTTGTATTGCCCTGCAGTATTTGTTTGAAAGTTGTGGGGGCGGGCTAGCGGGGAAGACGGACTTTTTAATATCTGGGTTTGAAGGTTTGGTCAGATTAGGGTGAGGATCAAATTACCTGATAATTGGGAACAGACTGTACTCCCTATGTAAACCAGACATCCCTTGTCTGGAGCAGTCTCTTACTGCTGAGGGGCATGTTGTTGATGTACTCCTAGCCCCTTCCCTACCCTTGCTTCACACAGCCAACCTCTCTGCCTGGAGCACTGTCATATGGTGTGCAGATCAGATAATAGAAAGGAAACACTTGTGCAACTCTGCTGCTGTTACTGGAATTTCAGGTCTAATACTAGCAAATAGGTCAAATTTTAACACTTCATGTACACTGCTTTGTAAATCTAAATGTGCAGCTTTAAAAAAAAACAGTACAGTGCAAGAAAATACAGTAAAGCACATGGCCATGGTTGAAAAAAGTGGACTAATATTTGCATATGATACAGGCATAAAGACAAGATCAGGGCAGTCAGGTTTCAAGGACTTCCCAATATCACCAGGGCTTTTTTACTTCGGGAAATCCATGGCTAAGTCCTTTCTCCCCTCCCTCCAGCAGAACTGTGATTCTTTAATTTTGGATATATTTTTCTGTATCTTAAGTTATAAAGTTAAAAAAAGGTATTCCTGTCTAGAATCATTCTCTTCTGCTCCTGTTGTCTGTTTTTTGTATGTGGAGACACATTGCTGTTACATAGCTTTTAAGACTGTCAGGACCTGTGTGTGCTTATGTGGCCGTGCATCCACTGCATCGCCCTTTAGACTTTCACCATTCTCCTTCATCATGATTAGTTATAGTCCTGTTCCCTTCCTCTATCTCAGACAGTGTGTCTGTTATCCAGCATGCTTGTCTTTCCCTTTTTGCTCCCTAATACTCAGTGCCTTTTCCAATGCTCTGTTTCTCCCCAGGGATGCATAGGGACTTCTCCATGCCTATACCTTGAACAGGTACACTGTACTCTGTGGACTGATACCCAACCCTCCTCTGCCTCTACTTCCTCACAGCCCATTTTCAGTGCTGTGGAAAATGCACTGATGGCAGTACTGAGAAAATAACTTACCTGTCCCTCTGCAGAGAAAAGTTGTAAGACTACAACTCTGCAAACATAGTCTGCTCAGCCAGACTATCTCAGCCCACAGAGCAAGACACCTCCACAGCAGCAGGAGAGACATCTCTCTGTGAAACTGTGCAACATCTTCTCATCCAGTCCAGCTTTACTGTCCATTGTCAATCCTGCTACTGTGTCATGTACTGCATGCACTGTTTATCAATCACATGGCACATTAATGGGACATGTATTCTTGCCCATGGGTCCCATGAAGCAGGTCTTGGTTAACTGACTTGATCTCCTTCTCTGACAGGGTGACTTGCTTAGTGGATAAGGGAAAGGTTGAGGATGTTTCTGCCTGGACTAAATAAGGCTTTTGACACGGTTTCCCACAGCATTCTTCTGGGGAGACTGGCTGCTCATGGCTCAGTGGCTTTACCCACTGCTCGCGGGGTAAAAAACCATTGATGGCTAGGCCTTGAGACTGGTGGTGGATGGAGTTACATCCAGCTGGTGGCTGGTCACCAGTGGTGCTCCCCAGGGCTCAGTACTGGGGCCAGTTCTGTTTAAAGTCTTTCTGGATGACCTGGATGAGGCCATATCAAGGGCACTCCTACACAGTTTAGAGACAACACCAACTCCAGCAGGGGTGTTGATCTGTTGGAAGGCAGGCAGGCTCTGGACAGGCTGGATCAATGGGACAAGGCCGTGCTGTGAGGTTCAACAAGACAAAGTCCAGGTTCTGCCCTTGGGTCACAACAGCCCCAGGCAGTGCCACAGGCTGGGGCAGAGTGGCTGGAAAGCTGCCCAGAGGAAAAGGCCATGGGGGTGCTGGTGACAGCAGCTGAACAGGAGCCAGCAGTGCCCAGGTGGCCAAGGAGGCCAATGGCATCCTGGCCTGTGCCAGCAATAGTGTGGCCAGCAGGAGCAGGGCAGAGATTGTCACCTGTACTCAGCACTGGGGAGGCTGCACCTCAAATCCTCTGCTCAGTTTTGGGCCTCTCACTCCAAGAAGGACATGGAGCTGCTGGAGGGAGAGCAGAGAAAGGCAACAGAGCTGGGGAAGGGTCTGGAACACCAGTCATTTAAGGAACAGCTGAGGGAGCTGGGCTTGTTTGGCCTGGAGAAGAGGAGGGACCTCAGAGGGACCTTATCACTCTCTACAACAGCCTGAAAGGAGGGTGTAGTCAGGTGGCGGTCAGCCTCTTCTCCCAGGCAACAAGTGACAGGATGAGAGGGAAAGGCCTCAATTTGTGCCAGAGAAGGTTAGATAGGAAAAATTTCTTCACCAAAATGGTTGCCAAGTGTGGAACAGGCTTCTCAGGGAGGTGGTGGAAATGCCATCGCTGAAGCTGTTTTAAAGACGTGGAGATGCAGTGCCTGGGAACAGACATGTTCTAGTGGTGAACTTGAAGTGCTGAGTTTATGGTTGCTGATCTTAAAGGTCTTTTCCAATCTAAAAATTTCTGTGACACTGTGATTCTAAGAAAAAAAAAAAAATCCACCAGATATGAAGGCTTGAATGGTCTACTTGATCTCAAAACAAAACTTCTTACCATAAGCTTTCCCAACTAGTCATTATGGGAGAACAGTAAGGGATCGTTACTTACTTGAGGACACACAAAATACCAAGTAGTTGAAGTTCATTCTGTGTGATGCCAAACCAGATGGACACTTAACAATAAAATGGGGTGCATTTATCAGTTGCACCTGAAAACAGACATTTGACACTGTTACTTAAAACCCTGAACCACCCCATCTTGGGAAGTTTCTGAGTTGCAGGTTTGTGTACACCAAGGGGAGAAATTTTGCTGTATGTTTGCTTCCTTCTTATTCTGTTCCAGAGGCATCTGCTGGGGAGGAGATGGCTGGGCCAGATCAATTTCATGTCTGACCTCAATGGCTAGCAGGTTTTAAATCATTCTGTGGAAACCAACTGCCAAATTCTTGAAGGCTGTCAAGAAAAAAAAAACAAACAAAATAGCACACGCCCATTCTCTCACAAATTAAAATTGAGAAGAACTCCATATGCAACCTGCATCAAAATGCAGCAGCTGGTTTTGGGGATAGGAACATAAACCTGACAGTGGTGGGTATGGTGGAGCTCTGTGCTGCCCTGAACTGGTTCACTGTAATCAGGCAGATTATTTCATTGTTTCCAAGCAGAGCCACTCCATTGCTGAGGAAATGAGGTCTTTTGGAGGCATGTGTTTTAAAGAGCTGTGTTTCATCCATCGCCTTTTCACAGATCCATTGTGCCCTCTCTGCCTGTTTTCAAAAGGGGTGTGAAACAACCTGCTTTTTAGATAAGAATTTATCAGCTGGATGGCTGCCCATACACTGAACCTTACATTCACTCTGCTTCAGGGCAAGTCAGGTTTTTTGGTCACTGGGGAGCTGCGTTCTGACCTCAGTTCTGTTTCTACTGCAAACAGTAGTCAAATTAGTTTATTTGACATTTTAATGGTTTCAAAGGCCAAGAAAATACATATATGCTCTTTGCCTTTAGGTTTTGCTAGTGCTAACCCAGACATGTGCCTCCTCATTTGAATTGCTGGAAAAGGGATGATGTGCTGATACATACTATGGGTTATTACATGCACTCATGAGGTCTTTTCAGGCTGCTGAGTTAACAGAGTTTTGAGGACAGTCCACTCAAGGTGTATGACTTGATGAAGTGCCTGTTCGAATGTCAAGCCCTCAAAACCGCAGAGTAATGATAAACAGATGGAACATGTGGAGACAACTGCTAAAATCTGTTCTTCTCTAAACAGGATATCATGCTGTCTTTTTTTAGAAAAACTAAACCATACAATGTTAAGATTTTTTTTTCCCCCCCTCTGAGCAGAATCCTAACTCTTGAGAAGAATGTTCTGGCCATTCTCTTCACTTCCCCATTCCAAGTGTCATGTTTGTTTTCACAACAGAAAACTGGATGGCTGTTTTAATGATCTCCCCTGCCTGGTGTGAAGAACCTGCTGATGGAGCTAGAGATACCCAGTGCTGCTGTGCACTGCTTATTCTCACCTGGCTGGTTGAAAGACAGGGCTTGAAAAGCAGAAAGCTCAAGTGGTGGCTGCAGGCCAGGCAGTGTTTCAAGGGCTAAAGTTCTGATTTTTTTCTTGAATTGAAAACATGGGTTGAGTGTCAGATGCCCTAGAGTTTTTCTGTCTTCTAGCAAAAAACTTCAAGCCATGCTTAGGAACTGTTCTCAAATAATATTTTATTGAAGAGCTGCTTTTCTTCATGCATAGGGTGGTTAGAGCACAGACCAGACCAAGTTCATTTAAAATTCAATACCTTTGTGGTCCGTAGATGAAACAAGTTGGGTTCTTCAGACTTTCATTGTGAGCTCATGGTTTATATTGGATACAAAAATTACTTGTAATTCAAGGAAATAATTTAAAATTACCTAGAGGGGAGAACCTACTTCAGAGTCCAAAAGCTGATGCCTGGAAGTATTGTATATTACTTTTCTTCATATTAAATGCCACTGAAACTATCAAAACATTCAGGAAACACTTTTATTGGAAGTCTGCAATTTTAGCTGAAGGCATTGTGGAGGGCTTGGACCCTTGCTCCTGCTGTTTCAGCACAAGATCATACGTCTGCTTGAAGCACAGCTCTTCCAATCTGCAATGAACTTGGAAATTGTTTTGTGAATTCATGTTTCCCCCCCCCCTCCCTTTTTTTTAACCGTTCTTGAGAATCTGCATGGAAAACATGGAAGTAAAGTTATTTTCCTCTAGTCCTGTGAAGTCTTAGAACTTTCGCCCTTGTTAAATGAGTCTGCCACCTTTTAACAGCAGTTGTAAGCAGAGGTGAAGAGAGATGGAGCTGAGGGCTTTAAGGCTCTTTTTGTGTTGCTGAGAAGTGAGTCTTTTTGCATCTAGAATCCCAGTTGTCCTTACTTGAGTTAATACTTGGTGGTATGTGAAAACAAGAAAACTTAATATGGAAAAATTGTGCATTGTTTTCAAAGTGCTTTTACTAGCATGAAGGATATCTTGCATGTTTTGGCTGTGTTGCAGAAAAAAAGAAAACATATACTAAAAGTTTTTATTTTTATCCCTCAAATTATAACCTGCATTTGAGAAGCATAAATAAAACTAGATTGAATGTAACACAGACAAAATTGGAAGCAGTGGTGGTTACAACAGGGGTAATTGTTCTGTGCAAATTATATCAATGAACCTTTCTGTGCTCTCAGTCCACATGTGGGAGTGAGAAGTAAGAGTGGTGGGTGGGGGTGAAGGGCTTGGGGAGAAAGGGAGAACACAGGGTGGGAGAGAAGTGACCTGAACTTATAATTCCCTTTTGGGAATTACATCTGTCTTCAGAAAAAAAACCAAAAAAACAAACAAAAAAAACCAAACAAAACAACAGAAACCCAACATCATTTTAGTACGTCACTTGGTACAGTTCCTTTTGTCCTGCTGCCCATGTAATGTACTTTAACCCTTGGGGAACCAGAGGCATTACACAGCATGTGAAGTGCTGTGAAGGAAACCGCTGGCGCTGGGCTGGTCTGGCTGCCGGGCTGGGACTGTCTCAGGAAATTCCAAATGAGTATAAATAAATGCTCTGTAGCAACCACTGGGCTCCCTGCCTGCTGATGTGTCAGGACTGTGCAGTCCCTTTAAGGCAAAGGAAAGTGTGCTTCAGACTTAATTTACTGAAAAGCTGAACACAGTAACATCCAGGGGTTTGCTTCTTGTGGATCGTGGATCGGTGAGTGACACACTCGAATGGGAATGGGCTTTGGCTCTGCCAAAACCAGCCCTTGATGTTCTGACAGGATATATTGTTGGGATGGGTAGAGTTTTTTTTTCATGTTTGTAATGGTGCTGGGTCAGTCGGGTTGTCTCGCAAGTGCTGCCATCTGAAGGGAGTTTGCACTTGGGGTTTCAGGCACCTCTGGTAGCCTCTTTGTTTTTGTCCTTATATATAGAGTAGCTTGTTTCCTTCAACAAGCCCAGGTTTTCTCATGGAAGATTGGTGTTGTGAAAGCTCTAGTAAAGGGAGTGGGGCTGTGCACCTATTTGCTGCAAAGCATCACTTCAAAAACAGAAAGGTGGCAGTTTCCCTCAAAGTTGCTAATTTTAAATATTTTTCATAGACTTTAAATTATAGACCACTGGTCTTAGTTATTTAGAATGAAAGTGGAAAATTAATTCTAATAATGACATTTCGCAAATTTAATCTGGTGATTGCTTTTTTAACTTTTTTGAGAAAATCAGTTTGTTGTTCTGAACAATTTTAAATGCAGAGGAAAAGCTTTCAGTTTTTTTTGCAAATGCAAATTGCTTAGGCTTTTGAAGTTTGGAGAGCAATACACATCTCATAGAAGGAGGCAGTACTAGATTAATATAAAGAAGGGGAGGAGGGAACAATTCCCAGTATTTGAAATATCATACTGATTATGCAGCATAAACCATATTTCTTATGGAGGCAAGCATGTGACAAAATAATGTCCTTCTAGGACTCATAAAAACAAATATTTGTTGAATCATTCTTGCAGAAGACAATTCTTCCATTTTTTCCAATCTGTGCACAGCTGTACGACAAAACTGAAACTGTAAATCAGTTTTAATACTCCACAGCAGGTTTATATCCCAGGAGTCCAGGTTCTTTCCTGATGATTATTCCTGTTACAATCGCCCTATGTATCTGTTCTGCACTTCCCACCTCTTCAGAGATTTATAAGCACAGAAAGGTAATGACATTATAAATCTAAATATTTTGGTTTTGTGATTCAGTTGTTCTTGGATAGAAAGTTAATACAGCATTCCTTGCTTGAGCAGGTAACACTGATACTTTTAACACCTTTGTGTTAAAAGACATTTTCAGGCAAATACCCAGTTTACATCCATGACTTCTTTGGGGAGATAATCTGGATAAGAAAGAAAGGAAGAGAAGAATTTGTGAGTTTGCTCCTTTTTTTGCTTTACCAGCATTTGACCTGAGTTTTGTGAAGCCCGTCTTCCTATGTGGATTCAAGCCCTGGACTTTGTAATTATTTTTTTCCTTTGTCACTTCTACTGTGACCATGAAGTAGTGTAAAGCGAGTGGGGATGATGTACTGTTGAAAGAGTGGAGCAGGTGTGCCACATTTTCAAGGGTTGGCAAGGGAGGTCAGGGAACTGTGGGGTTTCTCCTGTGTCACAGAGGACAGCAAGGTGCTTCACCGACACTGGGAGCCAACCTCATGTCCATGATCTGCTTTCCATGTAAGACAGGCTGTTTCCTTCTCAGTTACATTGCTTGACATGGCATTAATGGGGCATTGGTGGAGGATGATTTGGGAAGCACATCCGTGACATGCAACTAAGGCTGTTTCTGACTTGCCTGGCAGTGGACCTGCTGGTCATGCTCAAAGCCACAGGACACCCCACAGGTGGACTTGTGACAGCAATTTGCTGAAGTAGCCACTGTTTTCAGTTGTTTCTGTCCAGAGGTGGCAGTGCTGTTGGTACCAGGAGCAGTCACCACCATGGTTTCTGCCCTGCTCTTCCTTGCAGGTGGGGCACGTAGCAGACTAAACTAATGACTGTATCCCTTCCTACCCATACCCTGCTTCCTGCCACTCATAGTTTGACTGCCCTTGGGACTTGTGAGTCAGAAACTGGGATGGAGGCAAAACAGCCTAGCCTCTTAGTTTTTGTGGTTAATGGCCTTGAGGTGGTGCACACACAAGATGTCCCAGCACAAAACTGCCAGATACTGAGCTGTTCCAGGTATGTTGAAAAGGTGATTTATTATCAGCTTCAAATAAGGGAGCTGTCAATAATATAAAGCAGATTTTGTGAATTTTGATAGGGGGGCATTTTGCAGTCACTCTCATGATGGTCGTGCTTTTTACTTCCCCAGGAACATATTTCTTATAAAAAAGATTATATCTTTATTCAGGGTTAATTAATTTGCACAACTTTCTTACAGTATGTATTTTGCAGTTCAAATTAACTTCTGTTTGAGCTGCAAGTTTTCAGTTCACATATTCTAGAAGTAAAAGTTTTAGACATTGAAAGGTCTGGAGAGGGTTAAGAGGTGTGGTTTTGGAAGGTGGTTTTGCTTTCAGCTCACAGAAATAACTTTTAGCTGTGGGTGTATGATGTTCAGACAGAAATTCTGTAAGTCTTTTTTCTGCCATGTGAACGAAAACTGGTGTAAAAATGGGTAACATGACCTTGAAAAACCCCGTTCTAACAGCAAAATGGCTATTTACTACATATATGCTCCTTCAATTAGCTGGCTGGCAAGCATTCTGAGCATTTTCTACATGATACCAAAATGCTCTGTCATAGCTGGAAAACAGGTATCAAAGAGAAGAATAAAAGCTAAAGTCTCTTCTTAACCTCTACAAGGTTCAGGAATAGTTCTGTGGTTGAGGAATTGACCCCTGAAGAGGAAGTGATGGTGGGACATGCAGACTTGTACATCCATCTGATCACTAGTACCAAAGTGAGAGCTGGCCAGTCAGTCTCACTTCAGTGCACAGTAAGATCATGGAGGAGATCCTCCTGAGAATTATGTACATGAAAAATAAGGAGGTGGTTGCTGACAGCCACCATGGCTTCACTCAGGGCACATCATGCCTGACAAATGCGGGGGCCTTCTGTGGTGGGGTTACAGTAAATGGTGGGATGAGGGAAAATCGAACAACATCACCTACCTGGACTTGTGCAAAGCATTTTACACTGTCTCGCACAACATCCTTCTCTCTAAACTGGAGAGACATGGATTTGATGGCTGTATAGAGAATGGACTGGATATCTGCACTCAAAGCAGTTGGGCTCAGCAGCTCGATGTCCAAATGAAGATCATTGACCCCTCACCTGGGTCAGTATTGGGACTGGTGCTGTTTAATGTCTTTACTGGTGATGTGATCAGTGGTAGAACCCTCAGCACACTTGCCAGTGATACCAAGCCATGTGGTCAGCACTCCAGAGGGCAGAGACGCCACCCAGAAGGACTGACAGGCTTGAGAGGTGGGCCTGTGTCCTCAAGTACAACAAGGCCAAGTGTTGTACAAGGTTTTGGGTTGGGGCAGTCCTGAGCACAAATACAGGCTGAGCAGAGAATGGACTGAGAGCAGCCTAGGGAAGAAGGACTTGGGGATGTTGTTAGGCAAGAAGCTCTAAATAACCCAGCAATGTGTATTTGCAGCCCAGAAAGCCAACTGCATCTTGGGCTGCATCCACAGAAATGTGACCAACAGGTCAAGGGAGGTGATTGTCTGTCTTTTCTCCACTCTTGTGAGACCCTGTCTGGAATACTGTGTCCAAGTCTGGATCCCCTGGTATAAGAAGGATGTGGACCTGCTGGAGTGAGTTCAGAGGAGGGTCATTAAGATGATCAGAGAGCTGGAGCATCTCTCCTATGAAGACAGGCTGAGGGAGTGCGAGTTGCTCAGCCTGAAGAAGTGAAGCCTCCAGGGAGATCTTCCAGCAACATTCTTAGCACCTGCAGGGAGGCCTGCAAGAAAGCTGGAGAAGCATTTTTTCTGAGGGCACGTAGTGATGCTTTTAATGCTATTTGTATTGAAGCTGTGATTTTTTTTTCCCCTATTGCTGTAATCATCCTATTTCTAGAAACAGCACGGTATTAAAGGAGCAGATCAATTCTTAAAATTCCTCCTTTTGCCAATGTTACATGGTAAATGGGCCATCTTAGCCCAGTGCCCTGGTGTTAATGTTGCCAGTGCAAGCAAAGCACAGCAGCCATCTGAACCATCTCTCTTCAACTCATGCTGCTTATGTTCTTTGACTTAAGGTACTGTCCTTAATTCACATCTCTGCAGCTTAACCACTGCAAATATCTGAGCTGAATCATCTACATTGTGAAATAAAAACCTGTTTAAGTTGTGTAGCTTCCTCCCTTCTGTGTTACTATCAGGGAAGTTGCTATCCCCCATTTTCTGATTACAACCCTCACCCTAAGTACTGAGTATTTAGATGCCAGATTTAAAAGTCAGCCCTCCAGCTGGGGCACTGACACATAAATTTTGAAAAGTAATCTAAAAACGATATATAAATGTTTTCCCAGTTTTCTACTTCTCATTTTTCTTTCAGATTAAATTTGCAGCAAACATTTTACAGCGGAGATTTATTTGTTTGGTAAAATGTGCAGTAAATGCTCCTCTGTAACAGGAGAACCTTCCATCCCTGTAAGTGTGGGTTTGGTAGCAGGGTCTGTTATTTCTTTCTGGCTGGGGTGTTCAGGTTTGGACTGCAGTACCCCATACCCAACAGCATCAGGTGCATCAGGAGTTAAATCACATTTGCTTGGAGCATAACTGTAGCTGAGTATGAGCAAAACAGATTACCTTCCTTACAAGGCAGTATTTATTGGTTAGTTTTACATGGCAGAAAAATAGATGAAGGTGTTACCAGCCACATCCACAGTACAGTGCAGCGTTCTGGGTACTTGTGCACTTGTGCAGTGTTCTTGTACAAGCAGAGCTGGGCTATCCCAGCACCACAACCTGGTGCTACAGGAAGGGTGGCTGAGGCCAGCACCCAGCACCAGGGTATGATCATGAGCAGCCTGGTGGTTTGACTGCTGTGCTCTGGTGCCTTTCCTCCTTGTAGAAGATGAACAGCTAGATGGGGCAGTGTACACTCCACACCTGTGGTGTGCTTCACACTGCTACTTTGTGATTTAGCTGCAAAGAGAAAAATAAAACACTTGATGCTCCTGCTGTGTCTGGAAAAGTACAGAAATTACATGCTGTTTCTGTAAGGTTTTCTCTCTAGGTTCTTGGAATAAAAAAAAATAAAAAATCTTTTAGGTCTACTGTTTAGTTTTTGGACTTTTCCCCACCTGCGCTTTTGGAAACAATAGGGACCTAGATGGAACTGTTGCAGAGCAAGTAGTTTCATGGCAGCTTCTCTATATTGCTAGCTGAGAGAAAACTGATAAAATGAGTGTGGAATGTTAAGGTCTATTTTCCAAAAGGTTTTATTGTGGTTGTTTTGTTTAACATATATTCAAATCCCAACACTTGATAAAGAGAATGAAATTTTGCTTTTTTTTTTTTTAAAAAAAAAAGTGCTTGGCCTCATGAGTTTTGGATCTTTTCAGAAGGTGAGGTTGATATTTATATATGGTAAAGTGAAGAAAAAGAAAAGAACTAAAGTAGTATTTTGGATGCTGGGGTATAGAAGGGCAAAATTCACCAATTTATTTGCTCTTGTAGTAAAGAACTAAAAAGTCAGAACTTTTTTTTAAGATTCATTTTCCTGCCCCGGGTAAGCTTTCAGATTGAAGTCGAACATATAAAAATACTGATTTGACTCAATTTATGCCAACTACTGCCTCTGTATTTTTTTTTTTCTTTGCAACATTCTTTAAGAATTGTCTTGCACCATAACTCTGGAAGGAGACTGTTATTCATAACAATATTTCAATGAAAAATACTACTTCAGTAGCAGTCAGATACAGAATAAAAATGTGTTAGAGCAGGTATCATAGCCAGATAGGGAGAGCAGGCTTAACATGTGATATCTGTATTTTTCAAGGCACCTCAGACTTTCAGTGTTGGAAATAGATCTTCAGTTGCTTCTCTTTGCTTTTCTTGGACCCTCCAAGACAGCTCTACAATAAAGGTTTTCTAGTTTGCAGAGCCAGTACACAATGTGTACACATTTCCCTTGCTTTAGTCTTCCTGAGAAGTCTTGTAGCACAGAAACTAAATATTCTATTCTTTTTCCAGTTCTCCTGGTCTGAAAGCTGCCATGGTTAGTGTGGACTCAGGTAGAGCTGACTCAATATTTTAATATACTGATGTTCTTGTGTAGTGCACTGGATAGGATGGAATTTAACAGAAGTTGGCAAGACTGAAATGTTTGGACAGAGCCAGCCCCAGCAGTACAGAAAGTGAGAATTGAGGAGTACATTTTTTAAATGCTGGTTGTGTCCTGCCCCTGGTTATCCTGTGGCAGGGAGTGGGAAATGAAGTCTTTGTGTACTTCTGGAGAAATGCATTAATAATGACAGTACCACAACGAGGTCTCTATGCTTCACAGAGTGTTCTGCTGCTCTGGTACTGCCTTTAAAACATGATGTGTTTGTGTGTCATTGCATTTGGACTTAATGATCTTAAAGGTCTTTTCCAACCTTCCTTTTCTATGAAGAGTGTCTGCAGCATTTGTACGGACAAAAGTGTATGTGTTTGTGCATCTGCACATGTGATTAATATTTGCCTGATAAACTACAGAAGCTAGGGAATAGTTCTAACTTTAGCAGTGTCCATGATACTGGCCAAGGATGAGACGAGGAGACTAACACTGTACTGTGTGGTATTTATTGCAATACTTGTATGTGTGTGGGCATAGGAATCTTTGGCTCACTTGAGGCCTTTGGGCATGAAGGGACACTTCTTCCTCTGAGGTTAATCTGGGGTACCTGCTGGTGTAGCATTTGGTATTCACCCACCACAGCTAGGAAGTAAATGTATCCGTGGTTCATCCGCAACCTAAGGGCTGAAAAGGGCAGCACCCTTACCAGGTGTTTATTAATTCCATTTTTATTAGATTTTCCCCCCCCCTTTTGGAGCCAACAAAACCATTTTTATTGCTTTAAAACAAGATTCCATTTTGTTTTGTTTCACGTTTAACAGGCACGCCCATTTTGGCCCTTTCTCCAAGACAATAAAATGCACAAAGGCTTGGCACAGCTCCTGCATGCTGCATCAGTCTTGTCTTGGTGGTAGTGGATTGCATGCCTGATCCTCTTTTGTCTTAACGTATCAAGGAGCATCTTCAGGGATCAGCTGGGATCAGCTGGGATTCACATTTGTGGAATGTTCACGGTGTTGTTTTAAGGAAAAGCAGGAGGCACCCAGCTCCACGCACCGTCTCATGCCACATACAAACTGACTCCTGGCAGTGCTGCCAGCTTAAGCTGAGGACCAGAGAGATTCACTGTGAAGACACTGAGCTGTCTGCACATGTTGTGGAGAAGTTTAGTGAGGGATTCAGTGTCAGTGTGATTGTTTCCTTATTACTATTTATTTTTTATAGGTTTCTGTTGAGCAATCTGGTATGAAGCATGAAGCGCAAAATACATAAGAGGTCCCAGTTTGACTCTCATGACTGAACAGGAGATTTGCATGTCTTTTTAGAGGATTTATGAATATTTTTCCAAAGATCCATTAATTCTTAAGTCCTAGGCCCTTCAAAGAGGAAGAGTCTGTTCTTCCCAATCCAGCACTTATGCATTCTTCCCAAGGACATTCTAGAGAAACTGATTTCACTGGTGTAGCGATGGGAAAATTGGAGATGTTGCTGGGTAGGAAGACAAGGCCCAGGACAAGTAAAGGAAATGAACTGGGGAAAATATAACAACAGGTAAAACTGATGGAGCTTGAATTTACATGGGCTGGGTAAAAAGTAACTAGAACCAAACCTGAGATGAGGGGTGAAAAGTATAGCCAGATTTTGGTCTATAATTGGTAGTGCAAGCAAATGGATGTGAATAGAGAAAATGGTTGACAAATACAAAGTATGAGAAGAAGGCAAAAAGAATCCAGAAAGGTACAGGGAATGAGGGATAAGGAGAGAGTGGGCACAAACCTAGGGTGAAGGTGGTGCATAAGGTGTGGAGCTATGGGGTGTGGAAAAGAGAGTTGTTTGTCTGCAGGGAACGGAGCCAGCATAAGAATCTGGGAACAGTGTACTGACTTCAGGGAGGAAGAGGAGTAATTCAGAGAATATGCTCTCATTCTCTCCGTGGCAGTGGGAGTCCTGGAGATTTTTCCCGTGCCTGACATTGAGGCAGTCCTACCGAGCAGAACTGAGCTGTATGTCCTCATGTGTCTGAAGTGTTTTTGTATGCGTGTATTTTTGCTTCCAGTGGTATTTAGATGGCTATTTTGGGTGTATCTGTAAGTAAATACCACACCATACTGACACTCTGGTCTTTCAGCAGAAACATGTGGTCCGGGGGGGGTTGTTTGTGTCCGTCGAACCGTCTGTCCACACTGCAGAACGGAGGTACTAAGGCCGCACTGCTGTGGTTCTGACATGCGTGTGTCTGTGCCTCCATCCTGTTCTTCTCCCGAACCGGGGACGGCAGGTTCTTCTGAGCAGCGTCCTGCTCCCAGCTATCGCTCGGGATGTCCTGTGGTAGCTCAGAGCACGACGGATCGCCATGAAAGCAGTTACACCGTTTGCAGGCAAAGCTTTTCTTAGGTATGCCAAGGAGACTGGAAAAACAGGAGCTTCACACCCCCCTCCCCCCGCCCGCCGAAAACCTTTTCAGTACAACATTAAGTCACTTCCTGTAGTTGCAGTAAGTCGAGAGCTTTTTTTTCCTCCTCTCTGCCCGCTGCCTCCTGCTTCCCTGAGGCTTATATTCCTTTAAGAAGACGCGGTCCCGGCGGTCTCCTTTTAGAAGCGAAGGGAGCGCCGAGCCCGCGGCCGGCGGAGGGGCAGCGCGGCGGGCGGAGCGCGGCCGAGCGCGGCTCTTCCTTATGGGGTGAAGCAGGAGCGAGCCGCGGGGAGGCAGGGCTCCGGCGTGTGACACATGAAGCTGGGACAGCCATACGTGGCTGGAAAATTTGCAGTGTGGGGGCAGAGGCATGTGGCTAAGTCAGGTAACCGGAAAGCCGGCTTTTATTATTCCCCAGAGCATAACTTGCAATAGTTGTTTTTCCGTGTTTGGGTTGGTTTTTTTTGTTTTTTTTCTTTTTCTTTATTTGTATTTTTCCTCCTGCCAAGTATGAGGCCAGGAGGAGCAGGCTGCATGTACACAGCCTGAGAAAACCCAGCAGATGTATTGAACTTTTTATTTAGATTGCTTCAGGAACAGGTGAGTCCTGCATCTGGAGGGCAGGTGGGTGCACTTTTCGTATGACGCCTGTCCCTGAGCAATGGGGTTCGGGACCCTGCTGGAAGGGGTCTTGCTGCCTGTCATGGTGGTGGGAGCTTCTAAGAGTTTAAAAAGAAAGAGGCAGAGGTGCTGGTGGAAGTAATATGAGCTGAGGTGAGAGCAGATTGGTGGTACTGCTGTTGCAGCAGCAGTTCCCCAGAGTCATGAAACAGCGCTGCAGAGCTGTGTAAAGTCTAATGGCATCAGTTGCATAAGGAGCGGGGTCAGAGTTCCCATCGCCTGCTTGAATGCACCCTCTAGAGAAGCTGGTCTCCAGATGATTCGTGTGGTATGTTGTAATCCTGTGGTCTTTACGTGGTAACATAGCACATGTGAAAGCTTGGTGAGGCATGGGAAGACTGGAAGGATTTGAGCAAGGACATGCTGGCTGTGCCCCTTCATTAACAGACGCTGTGTGTATGAATGTGTTCACATTTATGTGGGTATGCACTTACCAGCATCTGAGAACCCACTGATTAACTTCTAAAAAGTTAATCGGGATTTAGTGTTAAGGGTCAGTCAGCGGAAAGTCTGTCTGTTTGCTGAGCTGCTGCGGCAGTTTCTGCCTCCGGCGTGCAGTGAGCACCCGTATTTCTACGCTTGTGTGTGAGGATGTAGTTTACTTAATGCTGATTTTGTTTCTTCTTTTCCAGGAAAAGAGGAAGTTACTATAAATGGAGAAGATGAAAAAGAACGGAAAGACCCCTATTTTGTGGAAACACCTTATGGCTACCAGCTAGATTTGGATTTTCTGAAGTACGTGGATGATATACAAAAGGGGAATACCATTAAGAAACTAAATATTCGAAAGAGGAGGAAAGCTGTACCAGCCTCCGTGGTTACCAAGAACTCTGGTGGCCAGTGCAGTGGCTGGACCTCCACAGAGTCTCTCTCTTCTTCAAACAGTGATGAGAACAAGCAGCCTTTGGCAACGAGGAGTCAAGTAACCTTGTCCGTCCCTGCAAAGCCCTCCGTTTCCTTTGAAGTATCTCCTACCTACTTAACTGTCCCAGAGCATAAACAGCTTCCTCCTCCCTCCCCCCAGCCTCCTCGGCACAACCTCCTTGTAACAAAAACCCTCATGGAAACACGGAGACGACTGGAGCAGGAGAGGATGATGCAGGTCACACCTGGAGATGTCCGCAGGCCTCGACTTTCCAGCTTTGGAGGCATGGGCTCCACAAGCTCCCTCCCCTCTTTTGTGGGATCCAGTGGGTACAGTCACGCGTCTCAGCACCTGCAGAATGGGTATCAGGGGAACGGCGACTATGGTGCCTGTTTCAGCTCCTCACTGGGCAGTTCCATTCGTCACAGCCCCATGAGCTCGGGAATATCCACACCGGTCACCAACGTGAGCCCGGTGCATCTGCAGCACATCAGGGAGCAAATGGCAGTTGCCCTCAAGCGTCTCAAGGAGCTCGAGGAGCAAGTCAAGACTATTCCTGTGCTGCAGGTCAAAATTTCAGTGTTGCAGGAGGAGAAGAGGCACATGATGGCTGAACTCAAAAACCACAGGAAAGCCAATCAAAGTGACACATACGGTTTCAGAAAGCGATCCTATAGTGCAGGAAATGCAGAGCAGTGGGAACACATGTCTCAAGTGAGAAGAGGTGGAGAACTGTATATAGATTGTGAGGAAGAGATGGAGAGTGTGGAGCAGAGCTCTCAGAGGATAGAGGAGTTCCGGCAGCTAACTGCTGAGATGCAAGCCTTGGAGAAAAAAATCCAAGACAATAACTATGAAAGTCCAGCAAACCTTCAGGTGAACAGAGAAAGCCTGACAAAAGAAGCCCGATCTATTGCTGTGGGTGCTGATGAGAACATGAATGATGTCATTATATACAACAGATCTGCAAGACAACACAAAGAAGTAGCTGTGGGAACAGAGAAAGAAATGAGGGAGTGTGGAGTTGGGGTGACAGAGGCCATGCTTGGATTGTCTACAGAGGTTGAGAAAGAGATAGAGCTTCAGCAGCAGACCATTGAAGCCCTTAAGGAGAAGATTTACAGACTAGAGGTTCAGTTAAAGGAAACCACCCATGATAGGGAAATGACCAAATTAAAACAAGAGTTGCAGGCAGCTGGGTCTAGAAAAAAGGTGGATAAAGCTGTGATGGCTCAGCCCCATGTTGTCAGTAGGATGGTGGAGGCTGTCATACAAATGAGAGACCAAATGGTGGGAGACCACGTGGACGTTGCTGATTCGTCAGTGGGAAACCATCTGCAGACAAGCAGTGTTGGCACCTCCTGCAGACCTGCCATGCAGAGCAAGGCTGTGGGCCCTGAGCTGCTGATGAGCCGATGGTTGGTGAGGGAGAGGGCAGAGGTGCAAGATCAGGGTACAGGGAGGTCCATGGAGCTGTGTGATAAGTCAGTGGGCACAGAGACGAGTGTCTGTGAGACAGGCATCAACACAGAGGAGCTGTCAGAGGTGCCGAGCCCTTGCCATCCGGCACGGGCGGTTGGAGCAGTGAGGTCTGTGGGCTGCGGGGACTGCTCGGTGAACGTGGTGGTTTGTGTGCCCAAGGAACACGTGTCCCGTGAAACAGCCACAGAGGCTGTGCCCAGGACAGAGGCAATGGTGATGGCAGTGCCTTCCACAGCTAGCCAGCACACCAGCACCGCTTTGGAGATGGTGAGCCAGTGCACCAGCACGGAGGTGGCCTGCCTGGCAGACTGTGGGACTAACACCACCCTGAGCAGCTGTGATAAGCAGACCAGCACGGACAGTGTGGAGCTGCGGAGTGTGGCAGTAGGGGATGGCCGGGTGAAAGACATACACGCATCTGCCAAGATGCGCTCGGTTGGAGTGGGCACTATGCTCTCTAGCCACCCTGGCTTTGAAAAGCCTTCTGCAATAAAAACCAAAGAGTGTGGCATTGGACAGATAAGTGTTTATGAGAACTACCTGGTTGGTCTGAAAATGAGGAGCATTGCCTGTGGACCCCCTCCGTTGCCAGTTGTCCCAGCTGGCACTAGGAGCATAGGTGTTGGGGGAGAGTCTGTGTGCAACCCAGTCAGTGGTCAGTTGGAGAGCCCACTGCCTCCATCTGAGCTGAGGACAGGCTTGGATCACTACATTGAACGTGTGCAGAAGCTGCTGCAGGAACAGCAGATGCTGCTTGCTGAAAATTACAGTGAATTGGCAGAAGCCTTTGGGGAGCCCCACTCCCAGATTGGATCTCTCAATTCACAACTCATCAGCACCCTCACCTCCATAAATTCTGTCATGAAATATGCCAGTACAGAGGAGCTGCGGAGCCTGGACCTTCAGAAGCAGTGCGTGGAGAGAAACACCCCACCAGGTAAGCCCAGCGTCAGGGTGCACATCTGGTGCATTGTTTGGCTCTTTCCCAGGGCTGCAGATCAGTTGGCTGCTGGGCTCTCTGTTAGTCTGGAAGCCACTGTATAGCCCTCCCCAAGGAAACACAGAGCGTAGCATTGCTGTTGAATGTGCCCATTGGGTATTCCATCCAACCCATCGCTGTTAAAAAGCAGAGGTGGTTTTCTCTCTCTTGGTCCACCAGGCTCTCAAGGTCCTGATGATGATGCTGCCATGGCTCTGACCATGCAAGACAGGTGTCTAAAATTTTGAGAGGTTTAACCACTGTGTAGCATGCTGAATTAATGTTACAACTTTAGGAGTATTTGAGGTTGATGCCCATGGGTTTGGAATTTTAAACTTGGCATGCATGTTTTTGAAAACAACAGAGTCACATTTGACAGAGCTGAAAGTCACATACAGTGTTGGTATAAAACTGACTTGTTTCCACAGACATTTGCCTGGATTTTGTAGTGTTTCTTCTGAAGGCACATTGCCTTTGTTCCTTGTGCTGCTCAGACAGAGAGCTGTGGGGTGCTTTCCCCATTCCAGCAGGGCTGATTGCTTTATAATAGGCAACTCCAGAGCACTTCACAGAAACCACATCTTGGGCTCTCTCTGTTCCAGTAATTGTTTGTCATAATCCCTAGCTACAACCTCATGTTCAAAAGGCCTAATTACTGCTGGAGGTTTTGGCGACACTCAGGAAAAGCAAGAATTGTGATTTAAACACTCCTTGTCTTTTATTTATTGATTTTAAAATATAGACAATTATTTGAGAGATTTCTTTATTCCCTGGGGTAGAGTTGATTACCTATATTTTTATTTTTTTAATGTGTCTGATAGTCTAGTTTAAAACTTAGCCATTTCATTTTTTTCTAATATCTTATTGATGAATCCAACCACATTACTATTATGTTTATGAACAGTGGCTTCCTGGAAACCAATATATAATGTGTGGTGGTGACTGTTAGATACTTTATTCTTGCTCCTGCCATGCACTGACTGAAGCAAGAGGTTAAGGAGCTGGGAAAAACTGGTGCAAATGCATCTGTCTTGTAGACGCTGAATTGGGGAAAAACCCCTGAGTATGAACTATTTAATGTCAGCATAATGTTATTGGCTAGTCCAAATAATTATATAAAGCTCTTGCAGCTTGCTTACTCTCTTAAAATTTACCTATTTTTGTTTAAATGCAGCTTGGTAAATCTGATTTTTCCAGTTTTGATGTGCTAAATAGAATGAGCTGAGGTAAAAGGTTTAGGTTCCCATAGTGAAGTAATAAGCAACATTTATGTAGCGGTAAGGAAAACATACAATATTCTGTCTGCACACGTGCAATATGATACTATATAAGCAATAATATTGTCTTTCTGGTATGCACTTTATATACCTTCTTACAAGTAGTGATAGGATTATTATTGTTGTTGTTGTTATTATTATTATTATTATTATTATTATTATTATTATTATTAGTATCTAGAAGACATCAAAAGTGTCTGTAAAAACAGTGAACCAGAGTTATCAGCAGCTATAAATCCTTAATTCCTTTCTCAGCTTTTACTGCACAGTATCAAATTTGTAGTCAAGAGGCTTGAAAGCATTTAGACACAGGTGGAGCAACAGATCATATTTAGTAAAGATTTTCATAGTTGGATTCAGATTTCACATTCCTGATAAAATTATTCTGGAATAATTTTATTTTAACTTGTAATGCCATTATCTTTAGCTGTGGGTGATGAGTGTAAAATTTCTTTATTTTTAGTCCCTGGTGAGGGATGCCTGGACTGCATACGTAAATCAAGCTATGGTCTATAACAGTTTAGACCCATGGAGAATTAGAGTGGAAGAGAGGTCTTAAGCCTGAAATGTTACCCCATCTCTGTCTATTAACTTTGAAAATACTGCCTTTAATACATTTATCTGCTGCCCTTTCATATGGTTTTACACATCATGTGTTACATATTCCTATAGAAGTTTTTTTACTGAATGAAGCACTAACTTGAATAGTTCTGTAATCACAGGAAAGCTGGAGCCTGCTGAGCAGGACACAGGGGGGCAGTTTTCATCTCTAGACACCTTAGACCACTGAGATGATCTCTGAACCAAGGCTATTAGCAATTGGTGTTTTGCTTATTGCAAAATAACCACCTTCCCTTTTGTGACTGGGCAACTCCTATTAACATTTACATATGTACTGTCTTTCAGAAGGCCTAGTGACCTTAGGGAATTCAAACCCGCTGGCCAGACGAGCACATTTCCACTCTGCAAAGTCATGTTAGCTGGCCTTGGCAGCCTGTGTGTCCAGCTTATCCATATGGATGTGGGTCACAAACCTAGGTGTAAACTGATCCATATTCTTAGACCAGACAGCATATAGGAAACCTAAAGGGAGGCAAGTGCATTCATCTCTTCTGTTTGTTGCACTAGATTTTTAAAGAATTTTCAGGATGTTACATTGGAATGCTCATATGGTATGTTTTTCAAGGTAACAGCCAGAAGCCTAATGTCACTTGTATGGGTTTTAATTACATGGACTTTTCACAAGTGTTTTGACAAGTTTAGGTGTCTGTCTTTCACTGGCAGGGAGTTTTCAAGAATGGTATTTAAAAACAACTGATCTGCCATTGCGCTGAAAGATTACCTAAGCATATTTGACCTGAATCTGTGTTGCCATTTTGCCTCAGTCATCTTCAGATATCAGTTTTATTGTCACATTTTAGAACAATCCTGAGTTTCACAGTGCATTACACTACTTAGTCATCATGAGGAGTGAGGCAGCTTTTTGAGTTAAAGGAGTGAAAGAAAATGGGAAGCATGTGGTGTCAGAAAGTCTAAAGGACAAGGAAATCTTGATGTGCCATCTGGTGGAAAATCTCCCAAGGTTTTCAACTTTTAAGTTTTAACTGGAGCTGGGGAAGCAGACTGAGGGACATTGTAAAGACCGAAAGAAGGATGGTGATGTGAGAAGCGCCTGCTTCTCCAGAATTGGTGTGTAGGACTAATGAGGTAGGGTGAACATGGTCATCTGTGTTGCCAGCTGTGGTGCAGGAAATTGGAGAAAGCTGTTTTTCTTTGCAGCTCTTGTGCTTGATAGACCTTTGTCTTGAGGACTGTGTAGTTTTACAGGTTAGTAACTTCTGACAGCATGCTATTGCAGTTGAAGACTCCGGGCTTGCTTGAGGCTCAGAAGCCTGTGCTGATGTGGCACAGGTATGGTGGTGATCCTGCAAAGCTTTGGGTTGCTACAAATCACAGTGGTTGTGCCTATGTCTAGGCAACAGACATAGGTAGTCCTCAGCTCCAGCTGCCACAGATGCATGCCTTAATCACCAGGTTAAGTCTCTGTCCAGACGTTCTTGCTTGTGTAGCAAACAGGATCCATCCGTCCATCAGTCTGCTGGGAGGAAGGTGACTGACATATGTGCAGTATTTTCCACATTCCCTGGAAGGCAGTGTATGATGCAAAACATCCATGCAGATGGTCCCACCTGAGCACTACATGAGTACTGCTTATTTGTGTGTGTCTGGCTGGTGTCTCAAGAGTAAATTGCCTCCTCTGCATGTTTCTTGTGGCAGGTGGTTTCTGCTGCTTGTGACAACAAAAATTCAAAAATGGTTCTGACCTCCATAAACCTCTTCAAAGAGGTACCTTCCCTGGTCATATGTTAAAACAAGGTTATTCCTGTTGTTATTATTAACATTATAGTGTTTGCTGGTTTGGTTCAAGGGTAGCACTGCATGTAGTGTTTGGATCTCAAAGCTGCTCTATCTCTTGGTTTCTGCTTCAGTTAGCAAAGAGCATAATTTGCCACAGTACAGATTATTTTTCCTTTCAGATTTATTGCTGCTTAGGGCATGGCAGTCTGCAGCCTGTTAAGCTGTCTGTTAGATAGAGCCCCAGTTCTCTACCTATGGTGTGGCACAGGGATATAATGTTCAGGCACTGAGCTCTGTTTAGAGTTCAGCTCCCATGGTAACAGGCATAGCTATGAATATTAAATAGCAAAAGATTCCCCTTTTTCCAAGGAAGTCTTGTCATACTTCAGCAACAATTAAGCATCAGCTGATGAAATCAAATCCACATGAATGAGAAAGAAAGAAGTACTCCAAGCTGACCTTCCTACTCTGCCCAGCATCATGAGATGCTTTGATCCACACTCCAAAGGATGGCTTTCACCAAGCTTCATGCAGAGTTTTCTTGGAAAACAGAGCATTTCATAAATAAGATGATTAGCTACTTCAAAGATGTGTGATCTTTTGTGGTCAGTCATGTTTAATAAAAGAATTGGTTTTAACTTCCAGTTTCAACAAACTGGATTCACAATCTAATTTGGGGATGGAAAGCAGCTTCTCAGCACAGAGAAAATGCTTTAAATGAGAGTAAAAATGAGACTGTTCCTGCTGTCCTCTTACTAGAGCCTCCATCCTATTAGGAGAGGTGTTTCCCTGGAGCTGAATGATAATTCAACATCTGCCTATGCCTGGGCCCCAAGAGAATCTGCCTTCTGTCAGTTTATTGTGTAAAAACCTCATGTGTGGCAAATTTTTTGTTTTGAAATTTTAAATTCACTGACTTTAACCTGGAATGGCTCAAAAGTACTTTTTATAATGAAACTACACTCTAGTCTTGTGAAGGTACTACATTTGTCAGTTGGATGGATTATTATCAATCTTTGTAAATGTTTAAACATAACATGTTTGCTCATTACTGCCTTTTTATGTACCTTAGTAGAATGTTTTTTTTTCTTCAACAGTTCTGATAAGTAGACCAAGTTGAAAAGTGGATTTAAATAATTCGTATTTTAAAAATAACTTTTTAGGCATAAAGATTTAAAAAGACAGGAAGGCAGTGTTTTGATTGAAATACTATTGTAATGAGCTTATTGTTACTGTGAAGAAATCATGCAGTGTGAAAGAGAAGTATTTCCTTGCTATATATGCTCCAGACAATATTTGTGCACTGTCTTTAGTGGGGAATGTATCATTTGTATCACTGACCATTATAAACATATTGTGCAAATAAATGCTTGCACTGACCAAAAGGTTAAAAATAAAATCTTTGTGCAGATACCGCATAGTAAGTTTGTGAACTTTTTAAAGCTAGAAGCCTGTGGTGTTCCAGCCACAGAGCTAGGTTCTCATCCTCATGCTATTTAATCCCCCAGCCTTGTTTGCACTTCTCTTGATTTCAGTGGGATAAAAGTATTGTCAAGCTAAATTGTTTTTATGATAATACTTAGGTTTGCTTCCATCAAACTAAATGGAAATTTTCAAAAGCAGGTGAAGGCCAGACTTCTGTTCCCATGAGTTCATCACAAATTCAAAATAATCTGTTTTGTTCCTTGAACCAGCTAATAGCATGAATACTTGTGCTATCTTGAGTGTGAAAGAAAGTGTGCAGTTAGGAAGGAAAATTGCGTCCTAATAACAGTAGACAGATATTATAGGTGCCAGAAATGGCATGGATAATCTGTTGCTGCTCTGTAGCAGCTTTGCTGACACCCTACTTTAAATTGGTGAGATTTTCAAAAGAAGCACAAGTGATTTATGGGAGGAGATTCCTTACAAAAAATAGGTGCTCTCATTCCTTCAAACCACTGGAGCTAAACCCCTGAAGATGCTTCAATCACTTGTTACCCTCTGAAACTGATGAGAACATCTTTAGCAGAAATGTTTATGTACAGTTGAAATTAGCAAGGCTTTTTTGTTTTGTTGTGTCATACTTTTGTCTCTAAATTACTCCTGAACTACTCCAGAGTCCTCTACTATGTTGCAAAATACCTTAGAAATTCTTCACAGCTCCCTGCTGTTGTTTGCTATTCTATATCAATACTTAGAAACTTATGTCAAGTTTGCAGTATTTGCCTGGAACAGTAAGCTAAGGAATATCATCAGGGCAAGCCTGCCTGAGGGTCTCTGGAGGCGGTACCTAAGTACTGAGCTGTTGGCAGATTTGCTGTCAGTGCTGTGCACCACAACCTGGAGAAGGATTCTGCTCAAGCATACTTGAGATCTCTGTGAAGTGAGAGGAAAAGTCTGTTTTAAGATCTGTGTAGACTGGTGGTGATCTTCAGCCAGGGCTTGATTCCCACACAGGAGAGATGTGCGCTACCTCCAGCCCCAAGAGTGGCCCTGCAGTTCTGTTGGAGGAAGAAGGAACTCGGTTCTTTTGGCTTCTTGGTTTGCACAGCAGAAGATTAATCCATTAAATTGTGGACCGTAATGTTGGGTGGCACAGCTCTTTCCTTTGTCTGTTCTTCTCCGTGATTGGACTTGGTGATCTGCGAGCGTTCATGTTTACTGTCTTGAAAAGGGGAAGGCCTGGGAGCTGATATTAAATGATAATTAATGGCTTGCAGCATTAATACTGGGTTGGACCCAAAGCTTGCTTTCCCTCATCATTGGGTACTGTACATGTAGTACGTGTAGACATCTAAGAGCTTTGCAGGGAGAACGAGTGCACTGACAAGTTTGCCTAATGCACATTTATTGTCTCTTTGCCCTCGAGTCTTGATGTCATCCTCTTTTGTCAGGTGCCAGGGGCCAGCGGAGCAAAGCCCTTTTCTTCTTTATTGGAAGGCATGGACATCATGCCCTAGATCCTGAATTCAGTGTGGTGCTTCTCAGCCAATGATGCATGTACCAAAGAGGGAATCTACTGAAATCATGTTGCATCGGTGGCAGGTTCAGGAGAGGCTGTGAGTCAGGGGAGAGAAGTCTACTACAGTCCTTCTTTTTGTCTGTCCTACCCTGCAGCTCCCTCCCCTGCTTGTCCCAGGGCAGTTGGGAGACACATGGGGAAATTGAGGCTCAGGCTTTGGGCTGATGACAAGGGTTCACCAGGTGCTGCTGTTGGTTCACCTCAGGCTGGAGCCCCACTTTGCACTGCCAGAGTCCTGCCCTCAGCTCTGACTTGTGCATACAAGGCCACCTCTGCCGCCAGACGCATCATGGTTGTCACAGCTACTTTTGTAGGAGAGCTGTGATGTCTGGCAGAGGATGCAGACAGATCTGCTGAAAGCAAACCTGGGCTTCTTTGGAATCTTTGCATATCCCTGGTTGCTTCAGAGAAGGTTTCCTTCCCCCCTTCCCATGCCCTCAGAGGCCAGTCTGGAGTAGAAGGGATGACCTGGTAGAACCAGCCTAGGCAGTCACTACCAGCTGCAGCTGGAAGTGGTTACTGTGCTTGATACTCTATAATTGTACTTGCCACATCTCCAAGCAAGCAAATAGACAGCTCCCTTGTTTTTCAGCTAAAGGAGTTTTAAAAATCATTGGTTTTGCCTTGGTGTTCTATCATCTTGGCAGCGCTCTTTTCCTCAGCTGTTGGATGAAGGATGATGCTTGTTTTTGGGAAGGGACCTGACCAAAGTCAGTCAGTGCTGCAAAGGGGGGAGCAAGGGCAGGACTTCCCTGTTGCTTTTCATGCGTGTTAGGTGCTCAGGCATGTCTCCAGAAGGGTTGCTCCTATCCAGTGGGCCCTGGAAATCTGCCACCTTCTTAAACACACACACACACACACACACACACACACACACGTTTCACTCTGAAGATAAAGCTTTTTTTCTGTGCTTGTGGTGACATGACTGTTGATACTGCAGGAAAGCTGTGTGCTTTTTCCTGCAGACAGCTTCCCTTGTAAGTTGGAGAAGCTATAACCCATGGTGGAACTGGGCAGTAGGCCTCACTGTGGGAGAAGGGTGCTTTGGGAAATGCATGTGCAGTGAGACTTGGTTGGGAACTCGGAGACTTGGGTGGGCATGGGTCCAAAAAGGAGGAAGCTGCTGGGAAGTGACAGTATTTGGAAAAATCAGCTTTGTTATGTCCTGTTGTAGGAAAAATTTACTGAGGTGAAGTAACAAAGGGGAAAAGCAGTCTAACAAGCAGCTTGCTAGACAGAGACGTAGTTGTGTGTCTAAAAATTAATGTTTGGGATTTACCTTGCTGCAGTGTGTTAGCATCCTGTGCAGTGCTACTCATATTTGAATAAGAAGGCTGTGCCTTAATTCTTGATAGATAAAAAGACAAAAAATAATATGGAGGCACACATCATTGAAGCAAGAAAAAAGTGGGGAAAAAAAGTGATAGTGTTTAAAGCAAGTTAAATTTCAGGGGTTTTTTCCTTGAATGCTAACAAGATCACTTAGGGAGGCATATCTGTGTAAAAAAAACACTCAGTGTGTTCCACAAACTAAAACATTTGTGCAGATTTGTACAAAAGTAGTAATAGCACAGCTGGAGTAACTCCAGAGGAATCTGTAAGTCTGTGTGTAATTAACACTGCCTTTTGAATACACAGCGGGAAAAAGTGAGTGAACGCCAGCAAATCAGTGAGGGGAAAAAAGTACAACCCAAACATTTGGAATTTGGTTTAAATACAACTACTAGCAAAGTACAATCCTGACCAAAAAAAAAAAAAGAAAGAAGGAAATGTAGTGTGTGGGAGTTCATTCCAGTTGTCTCATAACTGGGCAAAGCACATAGCTTTCAGAATTAGTTTGTGTACTGGAAAAAAAGGAAAATTTCCTGAAAAATTTCTGCTTTCATGGAAAATGACATTCCCAATAAAACAAGTACAATAGAAAGGTTACTGTTCTTGCAAGGAAGAACCTTCACAGCCTGTGAACGTGCTGTGCTCTTCAGGCATAACATCAAGGAGCAGCTCAGTGAGCTCACCCTGATCAGGATGGCAGGAGCTGAGGTCACTGCTCATATTCAAAGAGAAACAAAATGAAGGACCATTCTTTTCATGCATTTTAAAGCAAATATCTTTATAGCTTGTCATTGTATTGTATGTCTTTATCAGAAGAAAATATCACTGCCTTTTTTTTTTGTTTTCTGAAAACTATCAGTCTTTTTTTCCTATTAGGTCCTCAGAAAAGAGTATTTTAAAAGATGAGCATTGCCCTTTTTTCCAGTTTGGTTTTGTTTTTCTTGTTTTTGTTTGACTCCTCTGTGATGCCTGCTGTCTTCTTTGGCAGGTGCTACTTTGGAGTACATCCCTCATGGGCAACTTGCAAACACGCACTTGGCTTCAAATTTGCGAACGCTGAAACTGGAGCAGGACACTGTGCCTGCTCAGGAGGAGAGGAAGACTCCTCTGGTGGAAGCTGCTCGGGGAAGGAAGTCTTTTTCTTCTCAGGATAAAGCTCTTGCTCCAATTAACCTGACAGATGATCAGCTTGCCTCAGGTCTCTATGGTAATAACTGGTTCACATTCACCTTTCATATGCTGGTGGAATCTGAATATGAAATACAGTTAAAGAAGGTTTTCAATATTCTCAAAAATACAAGAAGCGGGAAAAGATGTGGCTGAGGGGAGGGTCACAGTGTGACACCGTGTGTCTGCAGGTAGTGGTTAAGTTTTAAATGGCAGATTGTAGCACATCAGTGAAATGCCATTTAGTGTCTTCCTAAGAAAAATCTACTGAAAGATAATGGGTTAATAATGATTTTTAAAATACTTAATTTTTCATGCATGTTTTACTTGTCCTTTGCATAGAGATTGGTTTAAAAGTTGTTTTAATGAATACTAAATCTAAAAGACCATCCTTGATTGAACCTACCTAACCTGTTGAATAGTTTGTTAAAGATGCTGTATGTATTGTTCAACATGCTGTCTGTATTAATATGTTTGTTTTGTCAAGGAGCTGCTGCTCTCTGACACTAAGAATTAAGATTTTGTTAATGGAATAACCGATTTCAGTGTTAAAAGTTTTTCACAAATAGCAAAGAAAAACAAAAAGCCCATGTTTTTTCTGAAAGTTTCCTGAAGCATGAAGATTTGCAGCATGTTGTAAGATGGAAAAACTAGGCTTAGCTAGTTTTCCAGAGCTGATTTTGAACCTGTTCAGTTCCAATGTGCATGTCAAACCATGACTGTACGTATATTAGAAAACTCAGCTCCAGATGGTAAATTACACAGAGAGCTGTTGAAAAATAGTTATTTTGAAAAATCAGCTATAATGTTGCTCCGTTCAAAGATGGCTATGTATTTATACTGATATTTGTGCTGTATCTCTCTTTCTAACAGTATGTACGAATAATGAGAACACGCTCAAATCTATCATGAAGAAAAGAGATGGGAAGAAGGATTTAAGCAACACCAAGAAGAACCTGCAGTTTGTTGGCATTAATGGCGGGTAAGAGACCTGTCTCCAAAACATCTGTTACTGTAGCACTTTTCACAGTGGGAAGAAGAGAAGGAACCCAGGAACACATCCATAGGTTTGGCCTGTCCTTCAGGCTGAGGTGCCACTGCTGAATGTAAGGATCAGAAGGAAGAATTGGACAGCTGGGCTCCTCTTAATCCTCTTGTGCTTTCAAGTCATATATGACATCAATTTCAAATACTTGTACATTAGATTATTGCCAGATTTACCACAGGAAAGTGAAACAACCTCTGACAGCCATGGGGAGCTGTCATTTCTCAGGCAAGGCTTTAGTAAGGAAAACTTGTATATATCTTTGGTAGCTGACAAGCACAGCATTATAATATTAAACAATACAGTAAGAGATGCCATTGCCCTGGAGTTAATTTTTCTGGCTTTGTGTTAAATATATACAGAGCCCTTCCTATACAAATACAGAAGACAGTATGGAAAATTGTCTTATTTTAAAATATTACTCGCCCTTGCAGAATGTTGCAAAGACCTCTAAAATGATTTCATCAGATTGTTTACATACAGCTTTTCTAGCCCTTTCGTCAGATTGGTTTTTCTTTAGTACAAATACTTTGTGTGGTATATAGGCTAAATATCCCACTTAGCTAATTTCCTACATATTAGCTGAAGGTATCTTTATGTATGGTGAGGGAAAGTTATCGTAGGTTTGTTACCTTTCCTGCTTATATCTGCCTAGTAAGGCAATACAATTTACTCTGAACAAAGTAATTTCATTTTGGGTATAAGGCAAGGTCTAACAAAAAGTTAAGACTTACATTTAAAAGAGGTTGTTCTTCTTTCATGACACACTGTGTACATAATACTGACAGTGTCATTTGCGAGTAACACTGAGTTCAGTGAGTAAAGCGGTATCTGAGAGAGGACACAGCTTTTGCAGGACATTTTTCCACTTGTGCCAGTGCAAGCAGGTACTGACCACTGCTGGACAGCACTGAGCAAGCACCTCTGACCCTGCCTGTTCTCCCCACAGGTATGAGACCACATCCAGCGATGACTCCAGCTCCGAGGAGAGCTCCTCCTCAGATTCGGAGGAGGAGTGCGAGAGCCATGAGTACCCCTGCGACCAGCACACAGAAGAGAAGCAGCCCACACCCCACCCTGCGGAGGTCTGTGCCGTGGGGGCAGAGAAGGACAGTCCCCTCCCAGAGTGTGAGGCCGAGGAGGTGGAAATCAGAGAGAGGTAGGCTGCCCACCCTCTCCAGAGTGTGCCTTTGAGGAGGTCACTTCTGCCTCGTGTCATGTGGCAAGCTGTGTGGGCTGTGCTTGTGGAGAAAGCATCAGCACTGGCCAACTGCTGCCCACTTCCCTCCTCCTCAAGTGGGTAGCCAGAGGCAGTTTCATGGCAAAATAACTGTGTGTGAGCAGGAAGAAACTGTCAGAGGGTATCCTTTCCAGCAGCTGACGCAAATGACTTTAAATGATTCATTTACAGCAAGACCCTGGTGGCTTCTCCAGCAGAGGTTCTCAGGTCACAACTGGCACTCACTTGGGAGCAGGCAATGCCTTGTTAACGTCCTGGTCTGTAAAACAGTCAGTAAGCAAATTAATTAATCTTCAGCCATGCACACCAGCTCAGCAGCCTACTGGGAGTGCATCTTGATTTGCACTACCACAGCATCTCAGCCATGGCACAGTAAGATGATGGAGTACAGCGCTGAGGACACTGTCCACCCTGAAATCATGTGCTTCATATGATATGAGACTGTATACTGTAATACACTTTCAAGGCTGCCATCACACACGTGTTCAACAGGTCATGCTTTAGGGTACCTTTCAAATCATTGTGTAAGAGGTTGGATGTGACAGACAAGACTGTGCTTTTTTAGCATATGGAAAACAGTAAGGTGGTGAGTTTTTACTGATTCTTCATTAGGAAAAGGAAGTATAAACTGAGACAGTGAAAGGATATCTTGCAGATAATGGGTTTGCCAGTGTGCTAATTTGGAAAATTATGTAGGTAAAATAATAACTGTAAAAGAGCTAAAACAAAATTAATGTCATGTTTCACTGGAGATGTGGCTTAGCATCAAGTTATGTGTAATTGTCAGCTGTTAAATAAAAGAGATGCAGAAATTAATAATTAAAAACTTGGAGGCCCTGGAGCTGTATGTTTTGAAGAGCCCTGAGCTTACTTTATAAAGTATTGTAGGATAGCCTGTTGTTTTACAGGTGGCATAAAAAGATGGGCAGTTTCTCAAAAGAGCTCTCTGATTTATATTTACAGTAGTGATTGGGAAGAAGAGCAGCAGAACACCTTAGATAGCCATGTGTACTTAAAAAGGAGCATGTTCTTTGCAAGCTGACTGCCCTGGCGATGCCCTCTGAGGGCACATGGCCGTGTTTGGCCATGGTCCATGCAATGGTGGGGAATTTTGCTGTTCTGATGGCACTAACAGGTGGCTTGTAATCAAAGAGGGCTAAAATGCCCATCTTACACACAAGAATGTGTTAGCTTCTCTGCTTTCTGGGAGAATTTTCTGGAAAAATTGCCATTATCCTTTGTGCAGGTTGTAGGCAAGAATGGTTGGCCACATCTGGGTATGTCATGTGGCACAAGCCTTGACTTTATATTTGGCCTGCCACTGAGTTTTGAAATTTGTAATGACAAGGGAGTAGAAGCGTAAAAATTAGAGAGGGCTAGAGAAGAGAGGAAATTTCCAGAGTGGGTGGGATAAGACAGGCTAGTTCCAGTGAGTGGGAGATGGCAGGGAGGCACCTCTTGAGCTGTTTCTCACTGCTTAATTCTGTTCCATCACAACTACTGGCATTTCTCCTTGTCAATCAAGTAATCAAAGCACATAGCATATGTGTGCTCTGCAGTCATACAGTAGGTGAGAATTCCCACTAGAAGAGTTTCCAAGTCTTAGAGCACAAAAGTGATGTGTTTCCCACTCTCCATCCCTATTGCTCTTCCCACACACATCTCCATTCATTCTGAAGGGAGTGTCTGTGAGAAGAGCTGCCAGAGTGGCTTCTGCATGGTGGGAGCAGATGGCTTGCCTGGAAACTCTAATTTTCAGACAACTTTCAGAAAAACAAATGTTTCTATACTGAAATGCTAAGATAAATGTTGAAACATGCCACGTATTTTGCTGTCTCCCTCAGGTACGAGCTAAGTGAAAAGATGCTTTCTGCCTGTAACCTGCTGAGGAACAACATTGATGATCCCAAGGCGTTAACCAACAAAGATGTGGTAAGCAATACAGGTGAAAATTTTCTCTTGAGATGCAATAGAAAAACTTAAGGGAGAGGTAGCTTCTGGTTTTACAGGACCAGCACCACAGTGGCTAGGCAGAAGAGGACTTGATCTTTCCTGCAAGAGCCACAAAGCTCTTTCTATCAGGACACCTTCATCCAGAGAATATACTTGTGCTTTGTGTGATTCAGTGTTGTTGTCCCAAGGCACACACAAAAACAGTAACATGAAAGTACAGTTCCAACAAACCTGTGCATTCCTGAGTTATTCCTGTTTTGTTTCTGTTTTTTTTTTTTGTTCAGCACTGCTGTGGGCAGCTCTCAGGCTTCACATTAGGAGACTGCAGTGACTGAAGAGCCTGTTGCTTCCTATGAAAAAATCTCAGACTCTGTTCTGAAACACTAGGTGATCTGCCTTCTAAGCACAGGGCTGCTGTTTGTCTTGTTTTCTGCACTGGTGTTTTTTTTCAGTGCTGCAGAGAGTAAGGAGGATTCATTGTTAATACTGCAGAAATACTCAAGTCTCAAGGAATAAAATTATATTTGCCTTATTGGAAATGCCTCACATAGAGATTGCCTACGCTACTCCTTGAGGGCAATCTGAAACCAAAAGAATACTGCTTAATGATATGAAATTGGATTTCCCATTTGTTACACTTGTGCAGTGATATAAAAGGCAACAATTCAGTGTCATTCTCCTCTACCATAGAACATCTGCAGCTTCTTAAAGACAATAATGTTGCTGTCTGTATGACACAGTAATACTGTCTGTGTCCAGTTCTGACATCAGTGGTCCAGGGAATGTTTTGAAAGGTTGTTTCATACAGTTGTGACATACAGTTTTTTAATTCTGTGTTTATCCTTCAGGACTAGTTCAGGCATTCAAACAACAAATGCTTTAGGCCCTCTTGGAGTTGAAAGTGTCACAAATGGCAAAACCAGATGAAGATCTCTGCCTTGGAAGTGTAATTTGAATTTTTCTTTCTTGTGCCTAAAGTGTTTTCCAGCACAAGCAATGGTTTGTAGGTGGAAGCTGCAGACTAATCAGCTCTTGTCCTCTGTCTGTCTGCTAATAAAAAAGTCTTGTCCAAACAGGTTAAATGTCAGTATAGTTAAGGATCTGTGTAAGTTGTCCCAGCCTCTCCCAACACACTCAGCTCTTGTAGCTGCTGTTTACACCAGAAAGAGCTGTGGACTGCACCTTTTTGAATGTGATAGATTAACTGAATTTAAAAAGTGAGTTGTTTATTTAATAATGTGTGATACTGTGACTAAAAATAGTTTCTTAGTGGTATTTTGCACTCAGTATGGCCTGAAATAAATAAAAAAAAAGTTCTGTTGTGTCAGTTTATGGCCACCTTTGCATTTTAACTCTCTATGTTCACAGAATACATACATCATATTCTAGTACTGCTGATGTAAAATATTCTGTTGAAGTGTTTATGAAATACAGATACATAGGTAGCAGTGGTGTGTGTAGATTATTTTCTCTTTGTCAAACACAGAGCTACTAAAACTCTAAAGCTACTGGTGTGTTCTCCCTAGAGACTAGTTAACCTCCAGAGTGTCTTCTCTGGAAAATTGCCTTTAAATTTACTGGCCACCTTGCAGAGAAGGGTTTATGAGAAAGATGTGGGTCCTTCCAGGTTAGAGAAAGTGTCTCAAAGTCAGAGCTGGTGGTGTCTGTGGAAACCTTGGCTCACAGTGAGATCTGCTCTACCTACCTTGTCACAACAGACAAGTCACCTGGCCTGAGAGGCTCCTTCTCCCCCACTCACAGTCCATACCCATGGGAAAGTTTATCCTGAATGTGTAGCCTGCATCTTCTCATTGCAACTCAAATCTCTTATTACTACAGCCAGCCAGCCTTCAGGTGAAGAACAGGTTCTTCATTATTTTCCTTTTTTTCCTGCAACAAATGTTACACAGCTTGCCCAGCGGTTCTTTTCAGCAGAGCATCTCCAGTCCTCCTTGTCTGTCCAGTGGGTCAGATTTCTTTGGTGTCTGTTCATCCTTGCTGCTTATCTCTGAAAGTGTTTCAGTTAAATATTTTGTGTTCTTCTGTGATCAGAGCAGACAAAATAGTCCAAGTATTGTCCTCACAGTACTAGGCAGAAAGAAGGGACTTCACCATATGGCATGCAAGCTATAAATCTGTTTGTTCACCCTAAAACAGTACTTACCTTTTACATTACAATGTGATATGAGTTTGTAATCATCTGTAATGGTCAGGTTGTCTTCAGAACTGCTGTCCAGCCAATTCTCATGTAGCTTGTGTATTTGAAAATTTGCGCCTCAGAACTGGGCTTAAATGACTTAGCATGCTGTTGTTTTAAGTACAGTGAGAAGGTCTTAGTTTATCAGTGATTTATAAACGTAGTGAAGTATTTCATGGAAATCATTACGCAAGGCTTTTCTTCTGGTCACCAGTATTTGATAATCGTTAATTCTAGGAGTATTCTCACCCTAAAATTCTGTGCCCTCAGAGGTGGAAGCCAGGTGTTTTAAAGCAGGCTTTAGTCAGAGGGTAAGCTTCAGTCTGTACATCTTGTTTGTGATGTGAATACTTTTTTCTCACATTGGACTAAAAAAGACTTGATCTGCATTGCTGACTTATGAGATGGAAAACCTTTTAAATAGATTGTCCAATTTTTCTGTCTCGGTTTCGGCAGAGATTTTGTTTAAATACTATCCAGCATGAGTGGTTTCGTGTCTCAAGTCAGAAGTCAGCTGTCCCTGAAATGGTTGGTGACTACATAACTGCTTTTGAAGAGATTTCTCCTGCTGTCCTCAGACATATCATCAACATGGCAGATGGAAATGGAAACACAGCTCTGCATTACAGTGTCTCACATTCTAACTTTGAAATTGTGAAGCTTCTTCTGGATGCAAGTAAGTTTGCTTTATTTTCTTTTTAAATTATTCTTGGTTTTGCAATTCTCATGGGTGGAATTCATGATGGACTAGAGGCCAAGTTTGGTCTTCTTCCAGCAGGTGTTTTAACTATTAACAGTTACATGGTGGCTGACTTAGGCAGTCTAGAATCTTTGTTTCTAGTACTAGCTTTGGAGGTGATGCTTCTTGAAGAAGTTAAAAAACCACTTAAGTAAATTATATACAGAGTTGATAGATAGATAGTTAGATTCCTGACTGGTGGACTGTAGTCCCAAGTTCAGCAGTGCCAGTCTCCAGCAGCACAGCTGCTGCTCAGCACTTTGTAGGGTGGTGATGGGGAAAGATGCACTGAGGTATAAATACCATCTTAAACACACAAACTAGGCTAGCTTTGTCTAGAGAAGGGCAGAAGTTTTTTCTGGCCATCACATTGACTCATCTAGGTTACTTCCCTGAGAAACTGCAGCAATATGGCATTCTGTCACAAAGGCCATTTTCCTAGTCCATAAGCAATCTGATGCTGTTTCACGTGGTTGCTTTTGTTGCTTCCTTTTCTTGATCCTCTTGCAACACATGTGCAGAAAGGGTAGTGGCAAAGGGGAGACTCTGGAGGATATGCTCCCCACACTCAGTGTGCCAGATGGCATTCCAGCAGAAGGTATCACACCTTGAAACATCCAAGATGGATGTTTAATCTGTTTAATCCTAGTTTTGCTCTCTGAGTAAAGTTTGTTTCTCTAGACTAGTTAAAAAAACCTGTCACAGCTGGTTGTGAAAGCTTAACTAGGCCAATGACATGTCTGAAGTGTAAGCCAAGCAATATTCATAAATCCAGAAGGGTAGCATCAGATAAACAAGGATATGAATGATAAAAATCTTAGCTTTGATAACCTAGCACATGCGTCACGCATGCAGAGATGTCCTCAAGAGGAAAGTGAGCACTTTGAAATCTCTGGTCCTTTTGAAGGCAGTCTGTGTTTGGGAAGAGTGAGTCACAGCAGGGGAATGCAGGGAATGTCAGGAGCTCAAACGGGCCAGGCTGGCTCTGCAGCACAGTGTGGTGGGAGGGAGCTGCCCCTCTGCTTCCCTAGGTATCTCAGAAGAGCAGGAACATGCTCATCTCTTGCTGGAAGTCAGCTCTCCAGTAGGTTATGGCAGCTAGTGTATGCCTATAAGCACGAGGAGAGTTACCTGTAAAGTGTAACAATCATGACTAGTTCCAGCAAGTTCTCTGCAGGAGATGACTGCTTATGCCAGAGCTTGGGAAATGTTTGTAAATAAGTAGATTCCTTTAGGTTTAAACTATCTTCCTCTGGACTGTCACAGAATGGTCACTGTTGGTCAGTTTTGCCATGTGATTATATCACAGGCAGATTCTTATGCCAAGAACTCTGTGTCTGTGCTTGGTGAGAAGAGTGGACAAGATGAGATGAGCAAATCCTCCACAGCATGAAGCAGAGTCACCAAGAGGCCAAAAGGAGAACAGCTTCCCTCATTAGCTGTAGAGAAAAGGAGTTAAATGTGACCTCAGAAAACACACTGCTGGAATAGTCTTGTCAGAGTAGGAGCACACCACTTCTAAAAGTTATTCATTACTCAGGATATAATGCATGTAGCAGAGTGTTGTGTTCTCTGGCTTCAGTGGCTTCACAGAAATGATCCCTGAAAGTGGTATTGGTCTACTGGTTATAAGATATCATCACTGATGTCCATTTAACATGAAAAAAAATGCAGTATATGCACTTGAATTGCATCTGAAATGTTCTTTTGACTGAAAAAATAAAGATCCTTTGGCCATAAGTCTGAAGAATTTCCTAAACCATTTCTGCTTGTTAAGATATCTGTGGTGCAATTTAACCTCTAGTCTACAGATAGTGTCTATGTGAATCTGAGTCTCTACTTTCCAATATGAGGAGCACACTGAAGAGCCTGCTGCCCAGTAAACTAATAAGGACTGCTGAATTTCTGCAGGATTTTAGGAACAGAGACAGACTGGAGGCAAGGTTTGAACAAAAAGGAGAACACTTGTCAGTTGCTGGCACTGACCAAAGGACTTGCCTGTAGTTGTTCCCAGAGCAATTTTGTTTGTGGTCAAATACACTGTAGAACTGGCAGCAGTCTTTAATTTAAAGGGTTATTTTTTGGCAGCTCCAAAACATATTGAAGTCCATTTGCAGATTTTTAAAGTAACACTAATTGCAGGAAAATGCTTGTTCTGAAGAGAAATATCTTTTCCATTGACCATGTTGCTGGACCACTTCTATTCTGCAGTATGGATGCCCTTGGAAGAAGAGCTTAAGGACTCTCCCAATAGTGTTTCTGAATATCATGTTAAATTTCAGACCACTTGCTTTTACAAAAGGAAAAAATAATGCACAAATAATGTCCTAAATGATAACATATAAAATATCTTTGTGCTCTCTCGTGTCTAACACTTAGTACAAAATAATTCTTTTTTTCTCTGGCTCAAGAGCTCCTCTGTTAATTTTTTCTTCTTTGCTTTCCCATGAATTGCATCCATTATGAAAGCAGTTGCTACTTTTTTCTTTTTATAGGCTGCTCTACTGACAGTTTATTCAGTTGATTAGCACAATTACTGCTTTTTTGGGTTCTTGCTTTCTGAAGAAATTATGTCATCCCTCTGCAGATGTCTGTAATGTAAATCATCAGAACAAGGCTGGTTATACCCCCATCATGCTTGCTGCGCTTGCAGCTGTGGAAGCAGAGAAGGACATGAGGATAGTAGAGGAACTGTTCAGCTGTGGGGACGTGAATGCTAAAGCCAGCCAGGTCAGTCAAATGGTTCACGAGGCACAGTTCTTACTACTGTACTCATTTTTATACTCTACTGTGCCTTTTTATTGTTCCTTCCATGCTCCCATCCCTGCTCTTATTGGTTCACATGTTGCTGTCATTTGCTTTCATCATCTGTGGGGTTTTTATGTATGCTTTCGTTTGCTATATATATATATATATATATATATATATAACTGTGAAAGAATAGATGAGCCTCAGGTCCAGATCTCTTCTAGAAATGAAGGTTGATCATTGTGTGAAAGAATTATTACAGAATTTTGGGCAGCATTTACAAATTCTTCAGCATTCAGCTCCTTTGAAAAAACTACAGATGTCTGAAAATAGATTGGATATCTTCCATTAATTCACATAAATAGTTATGTGAATGTGGGATATATGATCCACAAAAGGTATTTAAATAATAGCAATCAAAGTGTTGAGAGTACTGTTTAAAATAACAATTTTTCTTTTCCCCTGCAGAAAAAACACAGAGTAAAAAAAAAAAAAAAAAAAAAAAAAAGCATTTATGCTTTGTCACTGATTGTCTCGGTAGTTATTTGGGCTTTCCTTTTCTCTCCCTGCAGGCTGGTCAGACTGCTCTGATGCTAGCTGTGAGTCATGGCCGGATAGACATGGTTAAAGCTTTATTGGCCTGTGGTGCAGATGTCAATATCCAGGATGATGAGGGCTCTACAGCGCTGATGTGTGCTAGTGAGCATGGACACGTGGAGATTGTTAAGCTTCTGCTGGCTCAGCCTGGGTGTAACAGCACCCTGGAGGACAATGTGAGTGCCTTTCAGTGCTTCTGAAATCTGCTTCATGGATATCTGACTCAGAGTGCCAGAGTACCAGCCACATGAATCTTCTGCTTAATTGGTAGCAAATGCTGTGATTATTTGGCTAGTATTTTTACTTTTCTAAAAGACTACCTGGTAGCAATTTCTGTGGATAGCCATAGGTGTTTAGTGGCCAGAACACAAAAAAACATTTGTTAGCTCATGTAAAATATCTTTCCCTCTCACTTTCCTTCCCTCTTTCAAAGGAGGTTTTCAGTTAGGACCTTAGCTGGTTGACACTGTGTTGCTTTTCTGTGCCTGTGGCGAACATCAGCCCTACAATTCTCTTGAAAGCATGTTCACACTATTCTTACACCATGACTTTTGAGACTATAGGCTCAGTCTTATGTGTGAAGCTACACTGTCCTGACAATAAATGGATACAGACTGTGACTGCAGTGCCAAGTGAGACACCTGCGTATTTCTTTTTTGCAGGGATCATTGCAGACTACGCTGTCAGCAACAATTCGATCTATAGATATCTCAAGCTTGAAGACATTGACTTAGCTTTTTTCTTGCCACTGCTTTGTTCTTGTTAACAACATTTCTTGCATACTTTTCCTTTCTTCATATTGCTTCACCACTGAACACTGAAATGCAGCCTGGGTTTGGGATTTGGGAAGGTGGTGGGTGGTTGTTTGTTGTAGCTGTTGCAGTGAGGCAAGGACATAATTTCTACATTTACCCACATGCTGCAGGGGACAACTCAGTTTCTCATAGTGCTAACGATGTGGAAAATCTGTCCAGAGAGGAAAATGTAAGAGGACCTCAGTCTAACAAAAACTTTGAGGAGCAATCTAGATTATTGCTGCTTGGATGCTGTTAGCACTATCAGATATGAAATCAATAATTACAGTCTTTAAGGGAACATGATACTTAACTATTCCTGTGGCCACTTTGATCGTTTCCCAAGCACCATTTGACTGCTGCTTATTTACAGATTTGTCTGTGCTGTGGAATTGAGATTTTTAGCATTCCCCTAGCTATTCTGAGTGTCACAGTGATGCTTTTCCAGTCTGTGTGATCAGTCATAAGCTGAGCATCATCTTGCTAATGTGTGTCGCAGTGATTCAGCACCTCTCTTTAAGAGCTTGTGTTGACTGGAGAGTGTTAGCTGTGCATTTATCATGCCTTATTGCATTGGAGTAGACAGCTCTTTCTAGCTCCCTGTCCAGGACAATTAGATTTATGTGTAATTGCTCTCTTTAGTCCCATAAGAAGACTTTCCTTGTGGATGCTGTACATTGTGTCCCATGCTGGAAAAAAGGGTTTACCACTTAAAAACTGGTGCCAACCATTCCAATACCAGTGCTACAGCAGTGGCTGGAATGTGTGCTTCATCCCTGTGAGACATTTCAAATCCTGGCATTATTGTAGAGACTTCTGTGTGCAAGAGCCAAAAGCCAGGCAGTGAACCAAGCACCAAGTTCACATCATAGGTTGCCTGACATCTGTGTCTTCCTGGACCAAACATGGTCCAAAGGAAAAACAGCAGATCGGTTAAATACTCCCAGCTAAAGCACTTTTTGCTTCTGGAACCCTCAATAGCTGTGGTTTCTGAAAGCATTGGTATCTTCTGAAAAACAGAGGTGGCAGTATTTGACTAGGAAAGTCCATTTGTTTGCATTTAGACTTTCATCAAGGAGTGTTTGGAATTATGAATGCAATTTCTCTTAGTGCTGATGGGAGCTATACCACAACAATTATAATTTAAACACAGCAATTATCATTATACTTGACCAGCATTTTCCCCTCCCTTATCATCTCTTCTACTTGTTACTGACATTGTAGTTTCTCTGAGATAGCTCAATCTTCTGGTTTTACACAGCACTACATGTAACATTACTGTGATAATAGTGTGCTCATTCTTCCACAGCAATAATCGAGACTCCTTGTTTAGAGAAATTATGAGGCTTTGACAATTGGACTACCTCATAAAACAGCAGTGCAAGGCTTAAAACAAAAGAAATTAAACAAGACTCTAAGTTAACCTGTCTGTATGAGCAGTATGGCCTCCACTTAATACCTTCACTTCTCTGTGGGCTGATGGGGCTTTTGAGAGAGCTGTTAAAGCATACAAGCCCTAATTTTCTTGTTTCTTCCTTTCTTGTCTCAGGATGGCAGCACAGCACTTTCAATAGCCCTGGAAGCTGGACATAAGGACATAGCGGTTCTCCTCTACGCCCATGTCAACTTTTCCAAAACCCAGTCACCGGTTAGTACACAATCTCTTGCAGGTTATGTTTTAACTTGATGTTGTTGAACATAATGGTGAAATGTAAACAAAAAATTTACTCCCTGGCAGCTGTACAGCAGTACAGCACAGGAAATTATGAGTTCATTCTTAAGACAATTTCTTGCTGTTAAGTGGAATGTACTTTTTAAAGTACATGTTTGACTGCACAAGGTTGAAGCCTGGCTGAAGGACAGTTCCTGCTTCTCACGCTAATTACCAAGGGGTACAGATAGCTCACTAGCAAGGTTCACAGATTCTGACTAGTGTGCAGAGGTGGTATTGTATCATTTTAATGATAATTGTTGACATGGAAACTGAAACATAGCTGTTCTAGGTGTTGGCAGCTATCCACCTCTCCTCTAGCCCTGACTCACTCTCCTGATAAACTGCTGCTAAACACCTCACTGTCTAAACAATATGCACTTAGAGTTAGTAGGCTGTATGATAGCTGGCACTTTCCTTCCTAAAATTAAAAAAAAAAAAAAAAAGAAATTATCTGTACAATTAAAGTTAAGGAATTGAACAGAGTAACTCTTGACTGTTGTGTTTTCTATCAGCTGGCTGGAATAATTTCTCTTTGATTAACTGTTCTTTCTTCTTTTTTAGGGCACTCCTAGGCTTAGCAGAAGGACATCTCCTGGTCCCACCCACAGAGCCACATTTGAGTAGTAGTGTATAAATATCTGTAAAAAATCTCTATGCCATCTTTAAGCTGCTAAATGTCACTGTTTTACTGAGACAGATACTGAATGTAATTGTCTTGTGCCTGAACTCACCAGCGAAGTCAAAGCAGAGATCTAGTTTTAAGGGTAGTAAACTGTAAACTTGAAGCAAGCATATAGTTAAGTAGTGCTCTGTGGAGAACCTTAGCCAGAACTGTTCTTTTGCTCACATACTCATCTTTCTGTACACTGGCATAAATCCTGTTTTTCTTTGTTGTAGATTATCCTTCCTTATGTTATGTGCTGACTAAGAGTTCTAAAGCTATCCATGCAGGGGTGTCCCAGTGGCTTATTTTTAGTGATTCTAAAACATATATACTGTGCATAGACTTCATCACAGTAAACTTTTCATAAATTTCATTCCAACATGATTTTCATGTTTTAATTACTTTGAAATTCAGAAGTTGCAGTTGCTTATGTAGTCAGCTCCGTGGATCTTGAGCTGGTGGGTGAGTGGGTAGGTATTGGGGATAGAGCCTCTTGTCAGGTCTGAAGTTCACTAAATAAGTTGTTGCTAATTGGGGATAATGTATAACTTTTTATATAAAAGATACTAGTATCTATAAAATTAACTCACACAGTATTTTCAACATTTTATATTCCTTAATAATTAAAACCTACATGAAGAATTACATGTCCTGTTACCATATTTTTATTAACTGTTTCAGTCTATAAGCTCCATACATGTTTATTGGAGAATAAAATTAGAGGTACCAGCTGTATATTCCCCTTGAGTGGAATTGAGTGTAGTTCTTGGTGCGTATTTATGGAATGCTATTACCTTGTCACATTCACTTTAGTCAAGTGTATTGAAATGTTTGAAGTGCCTTAGACTCTTGCCATATTTTCAGAATAAAATTTCACTATGCTGTTTTACTCCTCTCTTGTTTTACTTGTGATTTGTCATCATCCAGAAATACTGCACTTTACAGCTGCAGCAGGAACACAAGCTAAATTGGTAAATCAAGGCAGGGAGGACTGGACAGTGCCCATATGAGGTTCTTCCTGCTGACTGGAAGAACTTAGCCTAAGATGATTGGCCTTTGATTGTCTTGCACAGGCTGCACCCTTTGCTGTTTGGTTAAGAAGTGATCTCTCTCAGCTGTGTGAAGCATCCTGGGGAGGTTTTGAAGGGCTGTGTTCAAGCAGTTTACTTGATCTGAAAAGTTGTTAACTGAAGTAAAAGCCTTTGACCTTTATCGTAAAAACAGTCCTGGCAACTTGGTGAAGGGGATGCATTTTGGATGGCATGGAAGCAAGTCCTAAGCTAGTGCCTGTGTATCCTTGTCAGTTTTGAGCTATCTGATGAGACAAATACACCTCAATGCCTTCCTTCAAGGAGTCTGAACAGTCCTGTTACTCTCTGTCCTTTGTCTTTCTCTCCCTAATTCCTTACCAAATGGTTTTTCCTACACAGTCCTTTTGAATCAGGGTGCCACTGAAGCCATTCTCACTTGGCCTACATTGACTTGGTGACTTAGCATGCCAAGAAGTCTCTGTGAGCCAGACACAGTTTGCCCCAGCACTGCAGGTGTGATAACCAGTGCCAGCCTCGTACCCCAGTGCTTGGAGTGTGTCCTGGCCAAAGGGCAGCTGAAGTATCTCTGCCAGGGGAGACATAGCATAGTGGTCCCAAACAAGCCCTTGCCCCTTGACATCAGTCAGTTTTTACTCTTGCACCTCTCCAGCCAACTTTTCTTCTCACTCTTCACTTAGCATCTGTTAATGTGTGTATGTTCTCTCACCTGGATCCTACATGCTAGGCATAGAGGCACGTCACCCAGCAAGCCAAATTACTGTGGAAATAAGGTCTGACACAAGACTGATAGCAAAGAGCAGCAGCAGCAGCTGCAAACAACCAACCAAATAAAAAAAAAAACACCACCAGAAAAATAAATGTCTCTCACTTTACTTTGCCATCTGTCAGGAGTCAGTGGGTGCAGGCTGTCCTGTGTAGCAGGGTGCTGCACACAGGCATCCAGTACACAACGGCAGTGCAAGCTTCCCAATGAATTCCTCATTCACTTAAGATCTGGGTGGTTTTATCATTAAACAGAATTAGTGCAAGTTGGATCTCCCAGGCTTGGGCATGGCAAGAATTGCTTTTGAGCCTTTTTCAGATCTCTTGATCTGCCATCTCCTGCCCCAGTTTGAACAACTGTCTAGAAATCAAAGTCAAGATAATCTTTTCTTGTCTTCGGGAGTTTAAAATACATACTCGAGGACTCAAGATAAACAAATCAAGCTGAAGAAGTGGAGGAAATGGATGACTGCTTTAATCTTTCTCCAGAACTTAATCTAATTTTACAGAAAACCCAGTTCACTTACTTAATACATGCTTGCCTGTATCTCATGGATTAAATTCTTGTTTAGCAGAGAAACATACTGCCAGAACAGAATTTGGAGATCAAAGAGGTTTCTAATTTCAGTTTTACCAAGAATGTAATTTTTATTTAGCATTGGGTTGACCAAAACTAGATTACTTGTGTTTTTTTAAGGGAGTTAGTGATCACACATTTCATTCTGGCTTGTATATAATTACAGTTGTTTTAGGTAATCTTTAGAGGAGCAGGGAGTAGGACTTCGTGTGTCTGTTCTAACTTGAGATATGCTGTGATTCTGTGACACTATGATAGCAGCTTTAAAGCATGTAGATTATGCTCCAAAGTCCGACTTTGATGAAGAGTATGCTGAGCTATCTGATAATGTCCTCTTCAGTAGTGGCTCTGTATGGCTGTAGGAAATAGGTTAATTAGTAACATGTCTAATAGGTCTTTGCCCCAAAAATAGTTTTTAAACTATGATCTCTGTTGCTGTGGTACTGAGCTTCATTTGCACATGCTATTTATACATAATGTAGCCTAACCCCCTCTTTGTACATAATGCAGCTGAAAAATGAATGTGAAATGCCCATGAATAATAGCTTTCCAGAGCAGAGGGACTGGACTGTTATTTTCCATGTGGGAACAGATTTCTGTCTTTCCCTCCACAAATCAATGGTAGTACTGGGCATGATGGGACTCCTGGATGTGCAGCTATCATAGAAGGGTTTAAATCAATTAGTCCAGTAGTTTAGGTGACTAATGACACAGGGAGAATCACCAAAATTACTTTAATACTTTTTTTTTTTACCTGCAACAAAAGCATAAGGAGAGTAATGTAGAATAAACATTCCTTCCTTTTTTTCTTTTGTTTTCTCCCCCCCAGTCCTGAATACAAGTGGTATATCAGAAATTAAAACATTTTCTAAGTGACAGAAATCTGTACAGGAATCTGACCACCCTAACACCATACAAGTGTCAGACTATGCAACTTAGAGTGCCTGGATTTATTTAGGTGCCATTTACCTTCTTTCAGTAATCAAAAGAGACTAAATGCCTAGAGCTTCAAAAAATGTTAGATGAAGCTGTGGACTTGGCATTCCTGTGCAATGTTCAGTTTTGCCCCAGAAGCTCATTTTTCTGGGCTAAAATGCCTTGTTAAAAAAAGTGACCCCAGTTTTAGTTGTATGGTGAAGTAGGCTATTGTGGTATGCTGCATCAGGAAGATTGCCAAAAGGAACCAAAGTTTTGGATGTGTTAGTGAATATAGGTAAAAAGAACAAAATTAGTATGACTATTGTACTAAAGTACTGAATGTAATTTCTAGTTGAAAATCCTATTAGGGTAGACCTAATGAATTAAGCACTTAAAAAAATAAGAAGTGAAAAATAAGAATAATTACTTCCTTTAGAATTTCATTCTCTTAAATAGTTCTCCCAGCTCCAAGAGGTGACACCTGAAACAGTTCGTACTGTGAAAGTTGGGCCCTTCCCCAGGAAATAGTTAAGAGGCTCCCTAAAGTGTTTGTATCCACTGATGCCCTCTGCAAGCCAAGTTTAATTCCACCTACTAATGCTGGATGGCATTTATCATTGGTGCTGGGATTAAGGGGTTTACCATGCATACCAGCTCTGACCTGAGCTCCCCCTACGCACTCTCACTGGCATTTGTTTTTCAGGTCAGATAATGATTGACTCTCGGTATACCCAAGAATGATGTTGTCATCACCTTTGAACTCTGTCAGTGAATATATATGAGATTGGCACTTTTTCAAGATTGTAAAATATGTCTCAGTCTTTCTGCAGTTATATTGTCATACATTATATGAGTCTGTGACTTTAAAGGTGAGATTTACTGGTATGGAATTTTACATTATGGAAATTAGCCAACAAAATATTTATTTAAAATCAACAACTGAAGAAAGTGTTTTTTGAAAGACATACTTTCAGAGGTTTTATCTTCTTGATACAGCTGGAAGAACTCAAGTTATTCTATAAATAGCTTTTTAGTCCATTTCTCCTGGTGTCTCATACTTTTGGCTGGGAAGTCTGTCTGTTAGAAGTCCAGTTCAACCATGGTGTGAATTAATGCAAGCCTTGGCATCAATCCCTAACACACAGCACTAGCTGTTTCCTGGAAGGGAAGCAGCCCAAACATTACAGGCATCTTCCTGCCTTTGAAAGACACCAGCAAAGCTGGCCAAAACAGCATTCATGCTCTTACTGCAGCTGCAGACAGCTCTCCTCAGTGGACTGTGCCTGCATGCAGATCTATAAACTTCTTCCCTTCCTGCTCTTCTGTGGGCACCCAGGTGTGTTAACTACAAACATCTCCACACTAAAAAGAAATGCTTTCAGTGGTTCAGTTCAAATGGTGATGGTTGGCCTGTCTGAAACCCTGCTGTGGGACAAGGGACAGAAGTAAGGGGCCAAGGAGAAATGTTGGAAGAGCTGCAAGGAGGATTTTGCACTAAATGCAATGGAAATGGCCATTCTAAATGCATTTAGAAATGGCCACAGTGAGATTAGAGGAAAGGGGTACCCAGTTTCAGGTTTGTTTTATGTTTCAATTTGGAATTGTGAAAGCATTAGCTTTTACTACCCACAACTTAATGCAATGCCTGGGGAAGTAAATTTAAAAATTCCTGCCTTACTTCACTTTGGCTGTAGTATTATTGTGCACACATACACTGAACAGAAGTGCCTGGTTAAAGCTGAGCCACCTGGTTGGTTTTAGTTTGTGTAACATCATCCAGTATATCAGTACCTTGAATACCACTGGACAGTAAAGTGCTGTTGAAAGACCTGCAGAATTTCATGCTACTCGCACAAATATTTGGGAACCTCTCTCTAAGAAACTAATCAGGAAACACTAACAGGATTTTGTTGACAGTTTTTTGTTTTTCAAAGATGATTCTAACAACTTAAAGTTGTTTGTAAAAGAGTACATCTGTTTTCCTGCCAGGTTGTTAGGCAACAAAAGCAAAGTACGTAAGTAAGTCATGCTCAAAGTAGTATTGTATACACGGCTGTATACATCTGTGGTGGGTTGATCCTGGCTGAACACCAGATGCCCACCAAAACAACTTAATCACTCCCCTCCTCTGATGGTTGAGGAGAGAGAGAAAAGTCTGGTGGGTTGAGATAAGGGCAGGGAGAGATAACTCACCAATTACTGTCACAGGGAAAACAGAGAGATTAGTTTAAATTAGTGCCAATCAAACTAGAATAGAATAACAAGAAAATAACCCCAAATCTTAAAACACCTTCCCTCGCCCATTCCTTCTTCCTAGGCCCAAATTTACTACTGAATTCTCTCCCTCCTCCCTATAAGCAGCACAGGAGGACTGGAATGAGGGTTGTAGTTAGTATATTAATTTGCTTCTGCTGCTTCTCCTTTGTCTTACCTTGCTCCAGCATTGGGATCTATCCCATGGGAGACAGTCCTCCACAAATTCACCGTTAATCCTTCCAATAGTCTGCAGTTCTTCACTCCAGTGTGGGTCTCCCACAGGATCACAAGTTCTGCCAACAAACTTGTTCCAGCATGGGTTCATCATTCCATGATACACAGGTCCTGCCAGAAGGCTGCTCCACAGTGGGCTTCCAACAGGATCACAGCCTCCTTCCTGTATCCACCTGCTCTGCCATGGGGTCCTGCACAGGCTGCAGGTGGATCTTGGCTCCACCATGGACCTCCATGGGCTGCAGAGGCACAGCAGCCTCACCATGGGCTGCACCAGGGCATGCAGGGGAATCTCAGTTCTAGCACCTTGAGCACTTCCTCCCCATCCTTCTCCACTAACCCTGGTGTTTGCAGAGCTGTTTCTCTCAAATATTATCACTCATCTCTTCTGGCTGCTGTTGCTGAACAGCTTTTCCCCTTCTTATACATATTATGCTCGAAGAGCTATCACCATCGTTGTTGGGCTTGGCCTTGGCTAGCAGGTGGGTAGGTCTTGGAGCCACTGGTACTGGCTTGGTTGGATGTGAGGGAAGAGTCTCGCATCTTCTCACATAAACACCCTGCTAGTACCCCTGCTACCAAAACCTGGCCATATAAACCCAGTAAAACTAACCTTTATCAATATATCAGATGGTTTCTTACTATAGGTGATTAATGAATTCTCAAAACTTTTGTTGTTCGTGTTTTGTTTCCTTAACTATTTTTAATTCTTCCTGTTGAAAGAAAAAGCATGTTTCCACACACCAAAACTCCCACCCTATGCATCATCCCTGAAGAGATCTCAGGAATGAGAGTGTCATTAGGAACACAGGAGTCTTTAGGCAGTTGGTACCAGCTGTGAGTACTTCACCTAGGGCCTTACAGCAAGTGGAGACACTGCAGGCAAGCTTGATTGACCTTTCTTTATCATTTTATCCACCGGTGCTTTGCTACTTCACCCTGTGACACTGGGTGAGTGGTAGCCATTCCTCTTGAGAACCTTATCTGTGAATGTTTGGTTAGCCAACACCAGAAGAAATAAAATGCCTTTTTAAATATTTCTTGCAATACAAAAATGCCCTTCAAAGACTTCTATGCAGAGACCTGTAAATAAGGGCCTCATTATACTTAAGTACAGTAAGATTAAATACATTCAGCCATGAATGACAAACCTCAATGTCCATGTGCTCCAAACACCATTACAGTCATTTGCAGCATTATTATTTAGATAACATGAAGAGTAACATTTTTTTTCAAAGCTGTGTATATGCTTTGAAATCTCTAAATGCTGATCTGAATGTAAGTAACAAAGAGGTATTTCTAGGAGATGTACCGGTAATTTTTTTTTCAGTCTTTAATTTAATGGTTTCAGCACTGCTGCAGAAAGAGCCCTTGCTGTGTTCTCTAGAGCTTTGGCTACCTGCAGAGCTGGAAGGGTAGCTCAGGCTCTCCCAGTAATGCTGTGCTGCTCACTGAACCACATTATCTAAACTGAGATGAAGATATGAAATTTGATTTGCATAAGATTCAATTTGTCATGGTGGAATAGGCAGATTAGGAAAAATCCTCCTCTACTTCCTGCCTATGGTATCCCACCTTTCTTTGAGGCATGAAGAGCCACCTGCTGTGTCTGGCAATCATCCAGCAGCACCCCTGCATTGCTCTTGGGCATTTTCTGGGGCTGGAAAGGCAACTTTTCCCAAGCGTGAGTGAGACTTGGAGTCAGACAGTTACAATCCCTCGGTAGTGAGCAGGAAGGGGCTGGCCCTGGAAATGGTTTGCCCCCACTCCACCACCATGCACTTATTCTTGCAAATTTATCATGAGAATTTTCCAGTCCAACCAGATACATCTGTTCAGAAGCCCTTTATTGTGGCAGCTTAATCTGCATCACTCGCCTAGCAGGAGGAGCAAGAAGCATGTTAATGCTTCTTCCTTCTGCAGTGGAAACTGATTTGGGAGAATTGTGAGCAGAAAAGCTGTACAAAGAGATTGGGAGAGATTAGAAATACAGTATGACAAAATGAGGCTTGTTTTAGCAAAACCAGATTGAAGCAACTGAGGAAAAAGATTACAAATTTGTGGGCACTACAGAGAGTTGGAAATCTGTAATGCTGAAAGAGAACTTCCCAGAGAGCTGCTTAAACCAGAATTGGCAGTGTGATGAGAACAAAAAAATGGCCTGTGCATTTTTTGTCCATTTCAGATGCAGCAGAGGCACCTGACACATTACATGAAGATGTAATGCAACTTGACACCATTTACAGTCAGTGTGTCCCAGCAGACAGGTCCAAAGTCTGCAACCCTCAATAGAACAAACAACAGCTGCTAAGAAGTTAGAAGCTGAAAATAAGGAAGAAGTTTAAAAGGGTAGGCTTGTTTTGATAAGAGATAAATCCGGTAAATAAGTAACTTAGAACATCTCACATTATATGAATGCTGAAATAATAAACCATGTGGATGGTTTGCAAAGAGACAGGCAAAGAGATACAGAAAGTTCTCTAGGTTAGTTCTGCAAAACCAGATTTTTGTTCTTGGGAATTCTGGGTGAGTTTTTAAATTAATATTGAGTTATTGTAGATATGACTGTGAATGCCTCCTTTAAGCAGGGTGAACAAAATCTAGTGCCTTCCCACTATGCCCTGTAGATCTGATGGACAGCCCAGCTGCAAACTAACAGATGCTGGCTGCTCCCCCTCCCTGGTCTGCCTCAGCCTCCCCCGTGATTTTCTGTGGAGTGGGGAGACCTCTGCAGACAGGATAAATCCAACATTGCTGCAGGCATGCAGAGGCAGACAACTAGATTCTCTGACCAGTTAGTTACAGAGGTTTGTGTTGGGGTTTGGGGTTTTGTTTATGCGTTTCTTTTTGGGGTTGGGGTTTTGTTTGTTTGCTTTAGTATTCTGGTATTATTTCATTCATTCTTCCTCTTTTAATAATCCCCTTTCAACTGCTAACATATCAGGGCCACATGTACAACCTGATGCATGCAAATCTTGGTCTCAAGTATTTTCTCTAATTTAACGTTGAATTAGTAGCCCACTGCACAGGTATAGGCAAAGGTATACATACCTTTGAAAGGAGGGATGTATGTGTCAGTATGTGTAATTTCCACTTTACTCCACAAGTTTGTTTTGAAAAAAGATAGGTGGGATCTCACTGCACATCAGAATAAATAGCTACTCAAAGTTGGTGTGTGTTCTTCAGCCAGAGGACCAAACATCAGCAAGCTGATGGGCCATAAGACAGAGTGAGTATCCAGGCAGGTATTTAAGGTATATATCATTCAGACAGTAGAACACAGTGAGTTGTGCAGAGAGGAATTATGGGCTATTATCTTTATAAGAGAGACTCAGGCAATACTAGAGGTGTACCCTACTTACCTTAGGTGCCTAATGAACAATATTCCTAGATGTCATTATTGTGAATGCACAGAATATGCCTTCTAGTGAAAAGGCAATCTCCATGCCTTGGTTTCTTGAAAACAGGTAAGAGAAAATAATGACTTAAACAACCATGCAGAGAAGATACCCTTTGTTCTCAATCTCATAATGTGTTATCTGCTACAATTTCAAACTCTGAGGATATTTAACAGTATTTTACTCAGACAATGGGAATATTTTCATGCATTTATCTGGGATTATTGAGCTGAGCTCAGAAGACCTTTATTCTGGCATCTGCAAATAGCTCTGTTTGCATACAAATGACAGAAAATTAAGGTGTCTAATTAGCAATGTTTCCTTCATCTTCCAAGGTATCTCAGTGTCTAGCCAAAGCCAGCCTAATTAAAATTAATAGCTTGACAGCTGAAATAATTTGCAACAGCATGTCATCTTCCTTACCAGCTTCTCACCAATGGTATAAGACAAACTCAATTACTCTTAATTACCAAATGTGCATATATGATGTAGAGAGATCATCGACCCAGACACTGCTGACCCACACACAAGTGATAGAAGAAAAGTGTTGCCTAAGGAAGCCAACTAAATGCTCTGATTATCTGTATCTTGATAGCACTAAGTAAAGCTTTGCTTGATAGGCATTCGTTTCCTGGGACCCAGATCTCGCAGGTCCTTTCTCTGAATTGGATTCCTAGCATGGAGGTGGGATGGACACACAAACCCTTGAAGGCAGAAAGACCCAATGCACTGTCTGTAGCATTTGGAGAATGTAGCATTTGGAGAACCTCTGAACTGCCCAGTTGCTCTGGGGGCCCTGGGGCATGGAGAGTGGAATGGGAGAGGCCCTAGGGGAAGAGAAGCTGGCTGACAGAGAAGAAAAAAGCATCTTTCCCATGCTAGGGGATGCAAACGGTCAGCAGTTCACATCAAGTCATTTCACGGCATGGCTGACTAAGTAATCATCATTTGACTTTGATTAAAATATTTTAATCAAAAATTAGAAGAACTCAGCTGTTTCTGGAGGTGATGCTTTAAGTTTTAACTTTCATATTTTCCAGGTTCTGTATTGCATACTATAACTCCATATAAAGAGTTAGGAAGTTCCCTTCACAGTTTAGACAAAACAATCATTTTCCAGCCCAAGAATCAAGGACACCATTGCAACTTCAGGCCCAAAAAGTATAAGCAATGGTGAATTGAGGAGAGCAATATGAGAGGATGTGACTTCATAACCTGAAGCTGTAATTGGACAATTAACCCCAAAATATAAGCAGGCCAAAACATATAAAAGAGTGAAAAAGTGTGACCTGTCATCCATCTTGTGTCTCTCTTGGGTCCAGCTTGGGCAGAGCCACATCCAGGTTCTTGTACTGCCCAAGGTGTATCCTTTGAAGGCCTTTTAATAAATACCTACTTTATTCCTTTAACACTGTCTAGCCTCTGCTCCAGGTAGCCTCTGAAGGCATCAGAGGCAATTCTGACACCCCTGCCCTGCTCAGTGGATCTGGAAGGTTTCCTACAGGAAACAGCAAGAAAGGCAGGGGGAAGAGCAGCACAAGACTTTGCTCTCAAGCATCTGTGCTACACTTGCTGATTTCAATGGGAAGTCTCAGAGAATGCTCTCCTGAGAGCAGTATATTATGTGAAAAATATTTAGGTTTAAGGAAAAAAAAAGATGAAAATAAATCAGAAGGAGATATTGTAACAATAACTTTGCTTCTATTAAGCATCAGAATTAGGAGCAACAAACAGTAATAACAAATAAAAAACCTGGATGGATAGTAAATTGACGTAGCAAAACCTATACTTCCATTACCTCAACTGTAATCATCCTTCAGAACTACAGAGTTTCAACAGTTTTAAGTTTCTGAAGATCAAGAATGCAAAATAATTAAAACTTGCACCATTTAGAGAATGCATAGATAACAAAGCAAGTGGTTTATAATTTGAAATGATCTATTTCTTCCTTTAAATATCAATTAGTTTGCTCAGTCAAGTGGAAATTTAACTGTATCCATTAAAACATTAAAAATCATAAATAAAAAATTAGCAGTTAATTGTGTTGCCTATTTTTAAGACATCGGAGCTTAGTTTTTCATATTCTGGCAGTCTATCAAACTCAGCTCCATTACAGATGTCTTAGAACTGAATTGATGATGATATTCAGAACTAAGGGCATTCTCTTCAGTAGCCCTACCCTGATGAAAGAGCTCAAATGTATAGATGGCTTATGTGACTCTATCATTCTTACTGTGTGAATTAGGAATGTTAGAAATGTCAGCTTAATGAGTCATGCAACAGTCTTCAATGTTCTAAGTCACTGGATCCAATTAATTTTCAAGTGTGCCTAAAATGAACAATGAATACTGAGAAGAAGCAGTTCAGTGGTTTTCTCCACACTCACTTTTTAACTTCTATTTTATACAATGGACCTAATAATGCTTTCAAACAGCTATACAAGTCAATTATTAACAATGATTGAAATTTCCAAGGACCTAACAGTGTTTTTTCCTTAGCCTTTACGTCTGCAATGAAATTATTCCAATTTGCTTGAAAAAATGAGGAAAGGAAGAATGCAGGTGTTAGTGTAAAAAATGGTAATCTTTTTCCCCTTCTTTATGCATGTTATTAGTAAAACTAGTCAGAGCGGAAACATGATAAACATACACATTTTTTAAACATCTCCATTCTATTTGCTTCACTGAACTTGAAAACTGCTTTGGTTTTGTATTATATTTGGCATAATGTAACAACATGAATTTTGTTTCCAGTGAATCCTGTTTTTATTGAGCAGTGTGGGCCAATCTCATTGGCTGGGCTCACAGCCATGAAGAGGAAGAGCCATTTGTTGTAACAGGCAGGGTTTGCTTTATTTTTATGTAATTTTTACCATAGCCCTGATGTTTGGATCTTTAAACTCCAGATTCTGATTAGTGCGTATCTTACAAACAAATATTTCTGCTTATGCACACATCACTGGTGGCTCTTCTAAGCTGTGGCTCATCTGAAGTTATTGATGTGAAGGTTCTTTTTCCCCCTGCTTATTGGGGAAAACAAGCAGAATAAAGAGAGTATGGATAAACACTCTGCTTCAGTGGCCATTAAGGCATGTCACCTGTTGTGGAGGGCCTGTTCTCCACCTTGGGATATATGTGATGCTGTTCCCTGACTCCTGCCAACCTTCCTTCTTGCACCCTTTGGAGAAGGGTCCCCCGACACCTTGTCTTCCCGGTGTGTATGGATTTGTGCCAAGAGAAAACAACATGATCTGAGGGTGCTGAAGAGTACACAATTTGTCCCACCTTGCTAATAAACAGTGGACTTTGAAAGCAGAGACGGGCATGGCAGCTTTTTCATTTTTGGCAAGCTGCGGACCACCACCCCAGGTACTCCTCATTCTCACTTGAGGAAAGGCATCAAATAGCCAAATGGTGGCAGCACTATAAATTGCTTTAGTTGTTCACTCAGTGAGAGTGAACTCACCCAGGCACCAGAGGAAAAGAATTTAAAATGCCAACCCCCCCCCTCCCCCCCAAGAAACAAGCATGCAAACAATCAAACAGCAACAACAACAACAACAACAACAACAACAAACCAATACCAAACCAAAACAAAAACCAAAACAAAACAACAGAAAACCACAAAGATAAAAAAAAATTAAAACCCAAACCAAAAACCCCATGAGCCGCAAAGGAAAAAGGAATTTGAGAGCCAAGTACCACATTAAAACTCCTTATCCCTAAATGCCCATGCCACAGAAACATTTTTGGGGCAAGGAGGACTGAAGCACTTAAAATCCTTAGTCTGAATGAAAGATTCAGCTTGACTGAAATGACTTTCAGCAAAAGCCACCAATGGTTTATCAGATCTCACTGACTGGGAGTAATGCTCCTGGTGCCCACACTCTATATTAATCGTCACACAGAAGCGTCTGAGAGGGCAGCTGTAAGGCTGTCTTTAAATTCTTGTAAATACTGAGCATTTTAAGGCAAGGTTTGGGTTCAGATATATGTCCAATGAAAAAGCCTTTCCTTCTGTTGTGGTGTAGGCAGTTCAAGACCTGCAGGTAGTATAATCTGAAAATAGAAACTGTTAGAAACATAAATATAGAGCTGGGGGGAAAAAACAACCCAAAAACCTATATGCTGCCAGAAAGCATCAAGAAAATCCCCTGCTTTGAATATAAAACTTTGCCTGGGGGATCGTGTTTTAGAAGTCAAGTGACAAAACTTCAGCTTCCCTGTAAGTTAAAGGAGGATTAAAATAAGGAATGAATGAAAGAGAACGACACACATGTACAAATTAAAGTAAAAAAAAAATTAAAAACGCACGGCTTATTTATGCCACCTACTGGATTTCTCTTGAAGTATCTTTTCAAATGTTTTAGTTGTGATGGTATCTGTCACTCCAGCAAATAGGCTTGCATGGGAGACTACTCACACAAGTAAACCAGCTGAAATCCAGATGATGATTCACATGAGTAAACGTGTGTGCAGACTGACATAGCTGGAGGAGTAGAGATGAGGGTAGCTCTACACCTGTTTATTCTGCTAAACTGATGGCTCTATGGCAGCCCAGACATCCAAAGCTGCAGGCAAGCACTAGAGTTCAACACTGAGGAGCTTCCCAGCTCCTATCAGTGCCTCAGGGAATGTGCTGGCATGGTTTCCCTCCTTTGCTTGACTCCCTCCAGCTGTCTTTGATATTTTGTTCAAAATGTTCAGAGTGTTTATGGACATGACAATGTTTTCAGACAATGCAGACTGGCAGTGTGCATGCTTTATCTTCTATCCCTTACCATTCCTGCAGCTGAGGCTCTTTTGGGTATCCACAGCCAGCCCTGGGGATAGAGTCTATAAAATAATATGTCAGAATCAAAAATACCTCAAAAACTCTCTGATTTGACTCACTGACAGAAAAAAACAACCCCACAAAACAAAAATTAAACAGAATCTGGTCTAGCAGATCTCTAAAATGATATGCACTCAACTCCACTGACTTCAGTGGAACTGAAAGTCTTCACTTTCCAGGCAACAGTGTTAGAATTAAGCCCTTTTTAATTTGTCATCTCTCCACCGCCTTGCTGAGTCATACCAAATGTGGTGGTGGGATCATGTCTTGCTTACATCTGTCCCTCAAAATTATAATCTTGTTAGCAAATAAAATATTTTTGCCAGGTTCAAGGGATCAGCCAAAGGCATGCAAAGGACAGATCATTACTAACAGATGACATTTTGGACTTTAAAGAAAAAGTTAAAGCTAAAGGACAACTATCAGATACCTATTAAGACAAAAGAAAAAAAGAAAAGCAAAAACGTCTTTTTTGATTCTTCTTAATTTTGTCATCAGAAATATTAATTACAATTATTTACAAAGGTGATGGCAAACTGCAGTAGTCCTAAGTCACTGACATCATCACTAGACAGACTTGAACCAGAGATGCCCAGACATATTCTTGGAGACTTGCAGTGAGGTTATTGTGATTTGTCTTAGGACTAATGGCAGTTTATGACCATCCATTGCTTCATTACATACAGATGACAAATCCAGGAGTGTGCTGTAAACCTCACCACATACACATTAAAAAAACTGGAGGAAAACATTGCACTCTAAACCATACTCAAAGTGTGACTTGAGCTAGCAAAACTAAAGCAATTAATTATTAAATGATTGATCATGTACTTGTGTTCATTGGGCATCTAGATATTTTGGTGGAATTCATCCAGAACACAAAATACCAGATCGGTCCTAACAACATTAATATTTTGTTCTGTACAGTAGATTCTGTAACATTATGGATAATACAGATCTGTCCAGTTAGCCTGAAAGGCAGTAGTAGAAAATACAAATTATGTGAAGGAATGATGAATGAATGTTCTTCTTAGAACTGTTGCATTTTTTGCATCCTATAGTTAATCTCTGAAATTGGCTGTTCCACTTAGTTTCTAGTGAAAAGGCAGATATATAAGCACCTGGTGATTCCTTTTATTTTTCCTTTGTCTGCTTTTGCCTGCTTTTATGCACTGTCCTTCTCTTATTTTTTCTCCTTTTCCACCCCTGCTGTCATTTCTGATTTTCTTCTCCCACCTCTGTTGCGTTTTATTTTATTTTGCCTTTCTTGGTCTTTTGATTTAGCCTCCTTTCATCTACTTTTTAATTTGCATTTTCAATTGGCTTTAAGATAATTTGTAGGGGAGCACCTGAAAACATTCCTCTGTGTGTGCTCCACCATGCACTGAACTTCACAAACTGAATATCCAAGGCTTCCCCCTAGACAAAATTTTGGAAACTGATCAATGCCCATATGACTTGAGATCTCAGCTGGTTTCAGTTCAGGGAGGAATTTTATATATTGATATAAAAAGCTAAGTACACCTATATTGTTCACCTCCTTAAATATTTGTGATATGCACCACCACATGTAAAGGCAAATCCTAATTTTGTTCCTCTAAACATTGTGTAAATCTTCTCCAGTCTTGTATGAAAATGTGCAGTTACTGACATCAGAAATGTCAATTCCAGGAAAGTGATGCACAAGGGAAAAGTTTCAGTTTCAGTGAGCTGAACAATACCAAGCCCACACAGCTCGTGTGGACCATCTGCTTGCGATTTGGGCTTAAGAGAAGTGCTTGAATGAGGTCTCTCCCTGGAGAGATGTCCAGATAAATGTTGGAGATAAATGGAGATCATTGTCTCCAACGTTGTACCACAAAGGAAAAAGTTCTTTAAATGTCATTTATTAAAATGCCCATGCAAAGCATCAAGCAACAAGGATCCAGGACTTTCTTCAGGCTAAGATAGGCACTCACTGTTTCCAGCATGGAGGCTCAGTCTGAGCAGAATTAGCTTGGTGTTAGCTGATCACAAAGAGAGAGATGCCTTTCTTGGCTTCTTCTAGCAGAAATAAATTTCTACCTACTGTAACTTACTGCCATCTGATATGCTGAGTCATGAAGCTGGGGCTATAGAAATCTTTATGCAATCTTTATAAATCAGCCTCACATAATTTCAGGTGCTTTCTGCTTCATCTCTGTTGAGTCACTCATTTGACAGTTGTCATTCATCTTAGATTGAGATGTAATTTAATAGTTTCATTTCAGCATGAAGATAGCGTCATCTAAAGTTGAGCTCAGAAAGATTTAAAGGTGTAACAGAGGAAATATTAATACTGTAAATAATATCTGTAGAGCTGCATGTGTTTATAAATCACATAGTGCCAAGTTGGAAGGGCAGCCTATGTAAAGAAGAAAAAAGCATCTTCGCTTGTCTTCCCCTGCAGAGTACAGCCGCTCTGCCACCCACACCAGCTCCAGAGGTGATGGCTGCCGAGTTATCACCGTGCTCTCACTCGCCCTTATACCTGCTGGAATCACCTGCCCACACAGATACTGATCAAGGGGTCTTTACACACATTGCGGGATACAAGTGCAAGGTAACCCGTAAAGGGAGGATGCAGTCCAGCAAGACGCCAGCAGCCCCACTACAGAGCTGCGGCAATTCGGGTGTTATTTTCGGGCGTCACACCACTCCTCGGGCCAGGCCATATTGGTCGTCAGCCCAAACCTGACCTACCCAACCCTGGGGACCACTGGGCTTAAACATGTCCTCTCTGGATCGATTCCGCCTTGCTGCCGCATACCTCGTCCGGCACCACCACCGTGGACACGGCCTGCGCTGGCCGCGGCGGGGCAGGGAGGGTGGGCAGAGGCCACAGGACGGCCGCGGAGCCGCCGCCGACTGGGGCCTGGGCATCCTGTCGTGAGGGACCTGCGGCCAGCGCCACGGAGCCGAGCCCCGCGGCACCCCCGGCCGTCAGGCCGCCCCGGCCCCGCACCCACCGCCCCGCCGTGCATCCGACCGGGACCGGCCCGGACGGGGCCCGCCTTTCCCGCCGCAGGCCGGCCTGGTGGGGGAGGGAGGAGCGCGAAGGAAAGGGTGGCCGCTCCCTCGGGGTAGCAAGGATTTCGCGGCCACAAGGACCCCCCGGAGCAGGGGTGGGGGAGGCGCGGCAGGAGGGGCGACGCCCGCCCGGTGCTGCCCGCCAAAACGCGTGGGGTGGCGGGACAGGACGGGGCAGAAGTGTGCAGACCGCTCTCCCGGCTGCCCCCCGCCTGCCGCGATGCCCAGTGACACCCCGGCCTTCAGCAAGCCCCCGGACGTGGCGGGCCCGGGGGACAAGGGGAGCAGCTTCGGGAAGGCGGCGGCCCCCATGGCGGCCGCCCCCGCGGACAGGGGCGCCGCTGCAGCGGGGAAGAAGCGGCCTCGACTGCCCAAGTGTGCCCGCTGCCGCAACCACGGCTACTCTTCGCCGCTGAAGGGGCACAAGCGCTTCTGCATGTGGCGGGACTGCCAGTGCAACAAGTGCAGCTTGATCGCCGAGCGGCAGCGCGTCATGGCAGCGCAGGTGAGCTCTGCCCGAGCGGGGTGGGCTGTCCGCGGCGCGCTGCCGCCGCCGGGCTCCGCTACGCGCCCAGCGGGCTCGGGCCCGTCGGGGCCAAGCGGCCGCGCCGAGGAGCGGTGCGCTGCGAGACCGCAGCCGCGGGTAGCCTCGCCCCGGAGAGGAGCCAAGAGCTACACCGCTGCATTCCTATGTCAGTGAGATTTACCGCTGTATTTCTCACAAATTAAATTTTTCCTTAATTTTATATATTGTTTTTCTCCATAAAAAAATGGGAGATGCCCCAAAGGCGCGGACGATTGCCGTCGGGGCGAGTGGCAGCGGTGGGCGGTCAGCTGTGCACCCCGGGCACGGCCGAGCGCCGCTCCCCCGAGCCGGGTACAGCCGGGGGACAGCCCGGGGGGCTGTAGAACCTGCAAGGAGCAGGACCTAAGCCACCGTCAGTGGCCGTTTTCCAGTTTGCTTTTAACTAGAAAATTAATCATCTAGCCAACGAATTGCTTATCGAGGATATTTGTGCTGGTGGTTTCAGGCTCGGTGTAAATTGCGTTTCCTGATGCTGGTGGCTTCAGTTGAGCGCATTTCTAACTTTTTAGTATTTTGGGGATTTTTTTAACAGCGTTGTTCGAAATTTTGTATGTAACAGCTTCTCACATAGCTGTGTAGGTGGGATATATTAATTCTAAACGAGGACTCAGTATTCTGAGGGCTAAGAAAACAAAGGGTGTCCAGTTCAGGGTAGGAGTAACTTTTTCGTTGGATAGTCTCGCTGAAGCCACAACTCTGGCGGTATAAATGTATGGCTGTTACCCTTGTGATCTTTGTCTTGCAAACTTTACTAAGGGGAGTCCTGGGCGTGTAGTGGTGCTGACGCTTTGAAAAATTTTGTTCTGCGTGGGGCATTGTACCTTGTGCAAATGATCCCCTGCCGGCAGATAATTGACAAGGCGTTCGAGCTGCTGCTGCGAGAGAAGGCAGTGATATGAGACCCACCCATCAGTTTGGTGATGTGTGCTCAGGGCTTCGTGATTCCGCATAAAATGTGTGTTGGGCTGATAGGTTTTAAAACCCTAAGCAGCTCTGGATTAAATTCTTCCCGGCTTTTTTATTCTGTTATTCAGTGCAGGTATATAAAACATCCTCAGAACTCAGTGGGAGTAAGTTTTTGTTAATTTAAACAGTTCCTCCTAGGCGGTGGTATGGCAGCCCAGAAATAGTTATTATGCCCAAATTATGTGTACTTTCTCTGCCTGGTGTGAACCATGGAAAAATGAATGTGGATCCCCTTGCTGTCTGCCTCGGAGAAGGGAGCCCTAAGTGCAGTGCTCTCCGTGCAAAGTGTCCTCGTCAACACAGACTCTGTTGCTGCTCAGCTATTTCTGTCAAGTAGCAGTTGCTTCCTGCTAGCAGGCTCTGGTGATGGTCCTCCTGGGGGTGTTCTCTTTCCTGTCTAATATTTGAAAGTAGCTTTGAAAGCCTCCCTAGCTAAACCTTATCTGTGTAGGAGTTACATGTAGAAAGTCTGTCTTTCCCCCTTTTGATATATTTCTGCATTAAGCCCCTTGATGCTGGTGGAATTTTACAGGTCAAGGTCATTGGCTTGTGAAGTCAAAGTTACAGTGGTGTTTGCAATTCTGCACCTTCTGTATGGGATGTTTCTTACTGCAAGGGCTAATACTAACTTCTGTTAACAGAATTACACATCTGTATTAGGAAAAAGTGTGGCTGTTGAACATGAAAATGTAAGGAAGTCCTGTCCCAGATACCCAGGATAATTTCCAGCAAGAAAAGCTCATGATCCCAGTCTGTAATCTGGAACAGATTTCCAGGGTTCAAGTGAAGATGCAAATCAGGCATGTGACAAATAGCAGGGTAGGTAGCTCTATCAGAGTCATACATACTCCCCACGCAGTTATGGCATGGGTGGACAGATGTGTTAAATTGATCTGCTTGTTCAGATGAGGCAGAAGGGGCTATCTGTAAGCAATGAATATGGTTTGTTTGCACCCATGTCCAGACTGTGTAGTGCCTATAGGCTTGGCCAGTGCCTGCTAGACTTTGGACCATTGTCAGTATTGGGAAAGAATTGGGGAGCTCCAGCTTCTCCAGACCTGCCCAGCTATCTTCAGTGTGTGTGATACAATCTGAGATGATTGCAGGATGGTACCCTACATTTGCCATGCTTTTTCCATAATAATTCTCTCTGTACAGCGCATACTGTAGGCTGAAATTTCCTTGAAGGATAATGTTTCCAGCAAAGAGCCAGCTGGGAACCTAACAAGCGTGGATAGAGCAGCAGATTGAAGGTACAAGTTCTCATGAAGAACTGCTTTATATTGATAAGAGTCACAACATAACTCTGCAAGCACACTAACTTCTTAACCCAGCAGCTTTCTGTCAGCAGAGAGGAAGGTAGTGACTACATTTTGTACAATGTGCTTGTCCCAGGAGCAGCTGTGTTGGGGGAGTGTAGTCAGCTGTAACATGTCTTCATCTGGCTTTGGTGGAGGAAGATGTGTATGTGACCAGCATTTCATAGGCTTGTCCGTGTGTGCTTGGACACAAAAAGGGGTTGGTTTTTGATAGCTTTATATACTTCTAGCTCGACTGTGTGAAGGGCCTAGAGAGTAAGCGATGTGAGGAGTAGCTGAGGGAGCTGGGTTTGTGTAGCGTGGAGAAAAGGGGACTCAGGAGGGACCTTCTGCAGCTGCCTGAAAGGAGGTTGTAGCCAGGTGAGGGTCAGCCTCTTCTTGCAGGCAGCCAGTAATGACAGGACAAGAGGAAATGGACTAAGGCTGGGCCAGGGGAGGTTCAGGTTGACATTAGGAAGAATAGAAAGGATTGTCAAGTACTGAAACGGGCTGCTGCAGGAGCCATCCCTGGAGGTATTCAAGAAACAGCTGGGTCTGGCAGTTAGTTAACACCAGTTAGTTATGGTGGTATTTGATTGAAAACTGTAGTCGGTGGTCTTGGAGGTCTTTTCCAACCTTAACAGTTCTATAATAAGCACTGCTCTACAGTACAAAGAGGTAAACGAGCTTTGAATCTGTGTTGTTCATTGTTGCTCGTATCAATTGTGTTGAAAACCACAGAGCATGTCCTATGTCTTGTCTTTTGTTCCTAGGTTGCACTAAGAAGACAGCAAGCTCAGGAAGAGGAACTGGGAATCAGCCACCCTGTGCCCCTGCCCAGTGTCCCTGAGACGTTTGTTAAGAAGAACAGTGGTGGCAGCTCTTGCCTCTCGCTGGAAAGCAGCAGCCCAATGCACTCTACAAGTACAGCCATGACAGCAGCTAGTACACCACCAGGTAAAGTGCTGAGGGCAATGACAAACATTGCTTATGCCTGCTGTTGACACCTGTTCTCATCTTTGCAGTGACAGAGTCCTCTCCCCAGCAGTTGTACTTTTGGTACAGTTAGTGGAAGGGAAAGATCCAGTACCAGTCTTTAATATTTTATTTGATTATTTTTACTTGAAAATCAAAATTTCTTTTACACACACCGGTGCTGTAATAAAATTTGATAGAGTATGTGACTGTAAGTAGAGAATTATGGGAAGCTTTTGTTCTTTGTCCCAAAACATATAGTCCTGCATGTTTTTACTATGACTACATACAGTCGTAGTAAGTGGGTTTTGGCTATGTGTGTAGCTTCTTCAAAATTTGAGAGTTGTCAGAAATGTATAGAACCCAAGTACATGGGTGATGCTATTTACCCCAGCAATAGAGCTGCTAGCCTTACATGATTTGATGTGGTGGCACATTGTTTCTGTGTGACATGGTGTGATGAACTACAAAAGAGTAATGGGATCCTTCTCTTTTGCTGAAACTTACTGTATTGGATTTAACATTTGCAAAAGAAAACCCAAAAAAACCAACAACAAAGAACAGTATTTGTCTGTATATTCAGTGAAACCATGGCTAAACAAAGATGGGATTTGAAGATGCTAGGCAAGTGAAGACTCTAGGCAAAATGCAGATTGCTTTTTCCCTTTCCTAACTATGTCTGACAGATACAGTGATTGAACATACATAAGAAAGAAGAAAGGAGCTGGTGTAATTGATTACTTGTGTATAGACAGAAAAAAGCAAACAAATACAGATAAAATGAAAAGGAAATTTAATTCGTTTTGAATCATCTATACACATGCCAGTAATACAGGTGAATATACTTGCCAGATAGATGATTCTAAAGTGAGCAGTGACTTGCATTAATTAATAAAAGGATAGTGCATGTGTGTGTGTCTGTCAAGTGATGCTATTCTGTTTTGCAGGCCATTAAAAGTATGTCAGATGGATTTGTTGGATCTAGTGCAGACAGGCAGTTTCAGACCATTGTGGAGGAATTTTGTTGAGAAGCTTTTAAAAGAACTGCTTAATAAAGCAATAAATAGCTTTTTATTAGTTTTTTTGTTTTCATTATGTTAGTGTCACCTTTGAATTGATGCAGTTACTCCTTTCATATTTGCATTACTGCAAATATTGCTTTGTCTATAGACATGGAAAAAGCTGGCTAAAGATTAAAGTAGTATATTTAGTAATATATAGAGACTGTGTGTAACTCAGGAGAACAAGAAGATCCCCTGCTTATACAGAAAAGCCAAAGAATGGAATCACTTTACTGTCAACAAAACTGGCATGACAGTATTTAATTTATTAATCCCATTTTAATAATTGCTAATTTATTGAATTAAATTATGGTGTTTTAATAAAAAACATTGATAAAACAAGCTTAAGGCAGTTCACATGCTTAAATAAGTACTTGAAAACATAAAAATGCCTAATTCTAAAGTAATTTATATTGTTTGACTATTTTTGGTCAGAGCAGTCATCTTTCTTACAATGGAATTTGAGCATTTTAAATACATTGTTTCTCAGACATTTTACTAAATAAGTAACTGTTATTATTTGTGTCTGAATAAATAACTGTTTGTGAGTGACAACATTTGAAATACACAGCTTCATCTGCAGAAAGACGTGATTGCAGTCAAGAATCAAGACAGTGTCAGCTTTATTCACCATAAATGGAAGCATCTCTAAATGAATAGGAAATCAGGTTCATAGTTTTGATTTTGGGCACCTAAGTAGCAACAGACATTTGTGTTTAGCTCAGAGGTGACTACACTGTATAAGTAACATCCCTAATAATTGTGGTAGGTTTTTCTGAAGTACTCATGGGTTTTGACTTGATACCAGTGACTGTGTGCTTACTGAATCTGGAGAAGGTACTCTGCATTTATCCAGACCTATAGTGTAGCTTTGTCAGGTATCTGAGCACAGGCTTTGATAAGGAATATAGTCTAAATATCCTCATGCTTTTCTTTTTAGCATATAACGATCTTTTTTTTCAGATGAGAATTGTCATGAGGCATAAGTTCTGTTCTGGCTTTAGATTTTGGGTTGTTTCAGGACCACGTACTTGAGGGATTGTGTATTGCTGGTTTATGATTTTAAAACTACGCTAATCTGTAAGCAAAATGAGACACCCCCTTGGGGCAAGTGTCATTTTCTCAGGTTGGTAGGCTGAGGTGCTGATTTTTCAAGAACTTACAGTAATTATTAAATCAAGCAGAGAAAGTGAAACTCTTCATGACAAGCGGAGTTAGCAATTCCCTGCAGGCCCCAGGGGAAGTGGTGGCTCCTAGGTGTGCAGCATGTCCTGTGTATGATTCACATTAGATTGGGCAAGAGGTGATTTTGACAGCGGTAAGGCTGTTCCAAGTTAGTTTTTGGCTTTTGAGAGCAGTTTTTGTTTTGGACTACGATCACATGGAGCCTTGTTTGCCAGCAGAGAGTGATATGTGGAGTCACACAAATCAGACAGAGTGCCAGAGAGAGAGTCATTGCTTGCTGTATCCATTTTATTAGCAGATCAGAAATAGTATGACCCCTGGAGACCAGAGGCAGTTTTTCAGATTGTGACACGCTGTTTTTGAAAAGGGAAAAAATGAATTATCATGGTCATAGGTGTTTGAACATCAACCAGGTCAAGCATGTTTATTTTGGATGTAGTGTATGTTCCCACTCAAAAGCAACCAGGGAATTTGCATGGTAGTTGGAATGGAACAGACCATGGTCTCAGGACATTAGTAGAGTGTCTTACAGACTGAATTTGCTGTTTCTGTGCATTTCCCCTTAAAAAGTTGTAGATTGTGAAAGAAAAGGCCATTTAATTGTACAGAACAGCGAAAGTTGTTATCCCCTGGGCATTTGATGTAATTGTCCTTTCTTCTGTAGTATAGGTATATCTTAATAGGTTAACAGATATGCAAAGTTTAAGAAAGATTATGTTGAAACATGTAGAATGGGTTTTACAGACATTCTCATTTTATAAAACCTGTGTTCTTCGCTGTTTTTTTGTCAGTTCAGAGCCTCTGTCATTTTGATACTTAGGTGTCACAGGGGGCCAGAGAGGGGAGGCAGATGGGGTCACTGAACACCCTAGAGTTAGAAAAAAAGAAAGCTGCTCACAATGAAAGGAGGAGAATGCATTTCACCTTTGCTTCATTATGTTTCATCCTTGTCACAATCTAAGGATCATATTTGGCCTGTGGAGTAGCAGCAAGATACACCACCAGATAACTGCAAGGTGCTGGAAAGCTTCTTTCTGCTGCTCTGGACTGTTGGTGGCCCAGTCCAGAAGTGTCAGAATAGATGGGATTACTTTGTGGTGCAAAATGCCAGTTCCTGGTCCTACTCTCTGTTGTGGTCGTTTCCCTCTCTTTGCAGTGTTCAGGTGCCTTCTTAGTGTCACTGGTTGACAAACATAATTTTCAACAATTGTGAACAGTAAGCTTGTATTTATTATTTTCCTTCGTTACATTTATTATATTTGACAGAAATAAAATAGTATTCTTCTTTTCTCTAAGTAGGTGCTGCCTTCACTTTGAAACTCTTTGACAAGTAGAAGGATTTTTTTCTGCTCATATAGACCATAGTGGGGTTAGCAGTAGTACAGTACCTAATGTATGATGATACTGAGATCCCTTTGAACTTGCAGTGCCCTAGCTGTCTGCAAAAACCCTACCATCCCTTCTTTACTTTTCATTTACTTTCTTGATCACTGCATTGCGATTTCAAAAATTGGTGCCATGATCTTACAGCTGTTAGGCTGCATAGGTGATGAATTAAAAAAAATTAGCTGTTCTAATTGAAAGATATCATAGCCTGGTTTAAAAAAAGTGAGAAATTTTCTTTTTGAAAGAAAACTCTTTAGCAGTATTTATAGTATATGGTCATGTGCTGTCAAAATTTCAGTTTCATTTAAAAAAAGGCCTCGTTTTAGTCAACTGATCATGTGAGAAAGCTGCTGTGGCCATTTCACTGTGAGCGTGCTTAGGGGTTGAAACAGGTTATCCAGAGAGGTTCAGGAGCCTCTATGCTTGGGGATGCTCAGAACTTGACTGGATGATGTATACACAAAATGATCCAGCTGGGAAGCTAGCTCTGGTTTGAGTAAAGTTTGAGCTAGCTGTTTTCCAAAGATCCTTTCCAAACTAGACTATTCTGTGAATCTCTGAAACTTCTACTTGCTTGTGTTGACATTAAGTCAACAATACTTAAATTTGAAGTTCAGCCAGCCTCAATACTGATAAGCATTTGCAAGCCTGTGAAAGAAATCTTAACTGTTTTGACCTAGTAATGCTCAATAGTGGATTTTTTTGTTTGTTTTTTTTTTTAAAAAAAAGAAAAGAATTAGCGTTGTGGGGGTTGACAGGTGGTGGAGGGGTTTGATAGTTTCAGGTGGCAGCAGCCTCAACAAGGCTGAGCAGTAAGCAGGCAGCATTGGCTGCTTTGGCTGCCTGTGCCAGGACTAACATGATGGCTGCATGCCCTCAAGAGATCTTGGTGGGTTTGCAGTGGTCATCAGTCCATCCTGCTCTTTGCTTTTCTCTTGGTCTCCTCACTTAGTTTCTAGGGATGATTTTCTCCTGCTGCACCCGTGGCTGCTTCTTTACCTGTTTCAGTTGCTGGCTGCCTCCTGGTCCAGCCAACCTCCTTCCATTGCTTCCTAGTGCTTTCCCCTGGCTTCTCCTGGAGTCAACAAAGCTCTGTTCAAAAGTGAGTACAGTTAAACATCACCTGTCTTTACTGGATTGTAAAAGCTAGCAAAGAGAGAAGTTTTGTGTCCTTCACCTGTGAGTAGCTAGTCCATCATCATCACCACCATCTGGTTTTCTCCAGTTCATTGCAGTTGAGAGAAAAAGAATCGCATTCGCATGTGTCTCTTGTAAGAGTTTGTGGACTCTTGCCTCTCTTTGGACTTGATTTCCACAGCACAAGTTAGATTTTGTTTTGGGAAACAGTTGCTGGAAGTGGTCTTCTGCCTGTATAGTAGTTTTCTTAGTTAGTAAATCTCTTTCAAGCTAGACTAAGTAAATATTACAGGACCTTTGAACAATCTTCCCTTGATTTAGGATAAAATTTATCCTTAATAGGCTTTTTTCATTCTGGACTGATACAAGTATGCAGTGAACAAAGCACTCCACAGTGTGGTGGCCGTGGTTTTGCAGTTTTCAGTAACGTTTTGCTCAGAGTTATGTAAAAAGGAATTGCTTGTGAAGCAGGAATGGGTGGGCATTCCAGCTTCTCTCTGCTGCTTTGGGTTCACCATACTTGGGAAAATGGTAGAGGAGTTCTGAGCATCTCATTATAAAAGGACATAGATAAATCTGAAAGGATAGAGGGAAGGGTGACAAAAATGATGTATTGCTTGTAGAAAAGGAGACTAAGGGTGGATATAAACAGTCTATAAATATTTGAGAGGTAATAATATGGAGGAGGGGGAGGGATTATTTACAGTGCTTGAGACAGCATAACAAGGAGCAACGGCTTGAAACTAAAAAAGGCAAAATTAAATTAGACACTAGACACCTTTTTTCCTAACTAGTAGTGCAATTAGCAGTGGAGTGACCTGCATAAGGACAAGGGGGTAAGTGAAGCATAATCAGGAGAGGTGTTTAAGAGTGTGTTAGATTATGATCTCAAGAGATTAATACGGGGGTAAACTCCGATCAATGTGCAGGTTAAAGTAGATGATGGAAATCTCCTGCAGCTTTGTCATCTCATCTGTGATTCATTGCCTCTAGCCATTGTCTGACTGTGTTAAATAAATCATAATGTTACAGGGTTCTGCATCCCTGATTAGATGTTTCCAGTTAATTCTCCAGTTTTCTTGCAAAGCTTGCACTTTGCCTGCTCCTCTTTTCAAGCAATATTCGTTATGGCAGCTTTGCATGCATGCATTTGTGTAGGTGCCTGTGTTTTAACTGGGCTAATAAGTAAATGCTGTACATATTCATTCAGTGAGGCACCGACTTGTCAAAAGAGTGGTATTTCTGTCGTATTGGTGAAACAAGGTAGAACTAGCATCAGTTCTCAAAGTGTCTGAATTAAGAAGTTTTATTTTTCCTGCCAGGCTTTCAGTCCTGTGTGATGCTTCACTGGAAGTGTAAAAACAAATAGAATTATAAACAGATCTGGAAAAACCTCAGAGAAGATTACTTTTCTTTTTCTGTGCAAGTGGTATTCCAAACCTCGTCTAGGGCTGTCTTCACTAGAGGCAGGGGCTGGGAAGAGGTTTCTGCAATGTGCCAGGGTAGCAAGGGTGCCAGGGACCGATCATAACCTACCCCAACTCCCTTACTTTGAGAGAGAAAGGTTGCTCAGCCCTGATATGGAGGTAAAGTACAGGAAGCTCAGCTACTGATGTCCTTTTTTGATATTTTGGAAGAGATTTTTTTGCCCCAAAAGGATTTGGAGTAGAAATTTTTTTTAGGGTTTTTGTTTTCATTTTCAAAAATACTTCACCATAGGGCTTTATGTGTTTTCAGCATCTGCTGTCCAAGTTTTTTCACACCACATGATGTTTCCAGACATAGAAATGGTTAGAGCAAGGTAGCTGCCGAGTGGTGTTTGCTGTCTGCTGGGCAGACTTTGCCATTTGCAGTGTCCTAGAGAGCATCCAATTCTCTTCCCAGCTATGGTAATGGGGCTGCTCAGCACATCCAATTGTTCTTTGTGCCTTGGAAGCCCTTCCTCTGTAACACTGGCGTTTGCATATGTGCATTCAGATTTAGAGAGTTATCTGTGCCAGATTGTGCTTTCCATTTGTTATTGTGAGCATTGAGATAAGGGATGGAGCAGGAGCAGAAAATGTACTAGGAATTTCTAAGAATTTACTATCCATGGGCACATTATTCACTATCTGCAGCTAACCTCTTGTTCCTTTCTGTGTCCTTGAAACAGTTATTATAACTTCTCTGAATGTGTGGGGCTCTTTGTTTTAAAGAAAAGATATGAGTGAGGAGTGAAGGAGTACTGCACGCTTCCCTAACTGAGCACTGATTTGATTTCTTGCTTCTTCTTTTGTTTCACATGCTTTCTTGTACCTTGAAGATACTGCTTTCATCTGCTTAATTTATCAAATAACTTCCTATTTCAGCCTGTTCAACTATTTTCCATTTACAGTAGATTTGTCACTTAATAACATGGGAACTAAAATGCAGTTTTGAAGGTTTCTTTTGTAGGAATGCTTTTTCATACGCTTCTTGTAATTTCTCTGTTTTATTGAAATTTAGTAAACTTTCTCCTGAGTTTGAGTACCTGCTAGTCTAATCAGGGTTGTGAACAGCTTCTTAAATAACAAACACTGTTCATGGACATCTGTTTTCTTGAAGAGCTTGCAGAGTCAGTTAAATACTGATCTTGACTTTCTTTGCAGTGAGATTGGATGTCTGATTTTTTTTTATTTTTTTTATTTCTGCCTCCAGTCTTTATTCATATTATTTTATTGCTTCCAGAACAAGCCACTATTTGGTCATTTGGATGCCTAAAGTAATGGGCAGAACTGAACCTCAGCAGATGCTAAACCACTGTAGTTCCAGTCATTGTGCTTTTCTGTCATGCATGAACAACATCAGTTAGTGATCAATTTGCATTTGCATTGAAGCCGGTTTTGTGAGTGCAAATGTTGCACCCATGCAACACTGACAGTCATGTACAAACGTTACTCACATCTGTGTGATTCTTGCTCACTCGATCAGGCCTGATGGATGTCTGCAGTGTTTTTTCACTACTCCTGCTTTTAGTTTTTGCATCACATACTAGGTAGAGTTAAAAAACCCTCCTGTTATTTCTAGTTGGTCTGTTTTAGAAACTTTTGGGTTTCTGTCATCATAATAGCTTATAACCAAGCATGGGCTCCAACTAATTCCAACCATCATCCTACTCCCTTTATTATTTTTAGTGTGAGCCATAGTGATTTTATCCTAGTCATATTTTCTCCAAGGTCTCCTATCTCAGACACTTGTGAAGCTTTCCCTCCCTTCTAATGTTTTCTTTGATCTCCCGTTAATGACTTAAATCCCTTTAGATTTAATTCATACTGAGTTTCTTTCTCTTCCTCTGACTTTGCTTCTTTGCTCCTGCAGGTCTGGGCTGTTTACCATCATTGTCCAGAAATCTGTTTTTATTTCCTAATTTCCTGTAATTTTTAATTTCTTCCTCTGTTTTTTGAAAGTTGTGGTTTTACTTTTGTTTCCATTACTCACTTTAGTAGCATGTTCGATTTGGTATAATGAACACAAAGAGTTAATTATTTGTATATTTCCTTCTCAAACAGGCTATCTCAAGGTGAATAATAACATATATGCATAGATATGCACACAGAGTAGTCATACTCCCATCTTTTATACCGAGGATTCAAAATGGTCCTTGTTTCTCATGCTCTTAATTTTCTGAAGCACTGATTTTATTGGTCCTGATCCCATTAGCTGTCACACATACTAATAACTTCAGATATGCAAATAATCCTGTTGTCTCAGTTCAGCGTGAACAAACATATGCTGGAGCATTAAATAGTGCCTACCACCTTCACAGAGCTGAAGCCATATTCAAAGTTTTTGAACATACTTTCTTTGAACCTAAGCTGTTCATATTTTTTTCTGCTAAAGATTTGATTATGATCACTATAGCTGTGTTATAGTGACCAAAAGTGCAAGAAAAGAAGTAACAAGCATTACCTCCCTAGCTCACATGAAATGATCAACTACTCTGCTGTGGTCATTGGCAGAGACATTGACAGTTGAATTCCCTGCCATAGGTGTCTTATTCAACACCTGGAACTTAAAATAATTGTGAAAATAAAATATTATTTTCTGTCAGTTTTATTTCTGCCGTCATATTAGGAGGATTGTTGTTGTTGTTGAGCAGTAATTGTTTGCAGCAGATCATTTTTATTAAGTGTATGCTAAATGTGAACAAAATGTGCCTTCTCTGGTTCTGCTGAAATCAGAGGTATTTCAGCTTCTGTTAATTGGATATGGACTGGAGCTCTGTCTGGGTCTGAGAAACTTACTATGCCAAGCTGTAGTCTTCTGGATGAAATTGCTCTCTGTTTTTTTGGGTTTTTTCCTTTGTGCAAATCTCATTTCCTTTTAAAAAATACAGGTTTGTGTGAAGAATAAAATGAAGCAAAAATCTTGAAATTGAAAGGGTTTGTGAATTATGTTAGAAACACAATCACAGAGTTACCAATAATTTCACCATTATGGAACAGTAACTCTGCAAATGGAAGATAGGAAGAAATGCTTGACAATTTTTTTCTTGTTCCTTGGTTTGAAAAAAGACAGTATTATAGTTGTATATGGAGATGGTGACATTCCAATTCCAACAGGAGCTGAAATCAGCAGGACTGGACAACTCATATGCAATAGTAGGAAGAAGAAGATAAAAAAAACCCCAACAATTTGGCTGAGGATATGGGAAGTTTCCCTTACTAGAAATACTCAGGAACTGTCTAGACACAATCCTGTACAGTGTCTTGTAGGATGACCCTGCTTGAGTAGGGTGGGTGGACCAGATGACTCACTGATGTCCCTTCCAACTTGACCCACTTTGTGATTTCTACTAAGTCTTTTAACACTAAGGAAGTTCCTAAATCTTTAAAGAAAGATTATGTCATGCCAGTGTTTCAGGAAGAGTGTGGTAGGGTAGGTAGCTGCAAGTCTATCAGCCTGAGATCACTTTTCTTGAAAATAGTGGGACAATCCACAGCGAAATTAAATATGCAAGAAGGGGAGAAATGCAGCTGTTAAATGATGTTCACACAACATGAATGAAAAGAAGTTCATGGGTAAGGATTCTGTCAAGTTGGTAATCTTCTATCATTACAAAATTGTTTGGTGAAGTGACATACTGATGCAGTCGCAAATCCTGCAAGGCATTTGAATTTTGTATCCCCTGGCATCGTGATTAGGAACCTGAACTGAAGGAAGATCAGTACTGTACGTGTTACGTGGTTTTAGGGAAAATGATCCTATTCATTTGTAGGTCTGAGTGGCGATTTTTAACACAGAAGTGTGTTTCTGGAGGCATCTCACAGGGACATGCTCTTTGCTGTAATCATCCCATTGGTGTCTTGAAAGGAAATCTGGCATCATCACAAGTTGTGTTGTTAGGTGAGGAAAAGGTGCATGTACTGGCATGAACTGCAGAAGACAAAAGTACACTGCAGGGAGGTTAGATGATTGGTCACATGCAAGCAAAAGCCATTTTAACCCACACCAGAAGTGAAAAATTGAGAAGTCCATTCCATCCTGAAGAAATATTGTCACTGCACAGCTGGTGATCCTGGCCAAGTGCTGTGCTGAATGTTAGTGGTTCCTGGTGGAAGAGGATGAGCAAAAACTGTCACAGTCCTAGGCAGGTATGTGGTTGGGGAAGCTGGTGAGATAGTAATGGAACTAGTGCTAGTGCTCCCTTCCCTGGGAGAGGAGGTACATAACAGAAGGTGGGCTCAAGATGAATGTTGGAAGGGAGGGTATCAGCGAACCAAAACCAGTGGAAGGTTAGGAGAGGGGACAGGGGAAGTACAACTGTTTCCCTGTTCATACTGTTCCCTAGGTTTCTCTTCGTAGCTAGTGGTGGGGATGTAGTGATGGTCTGGACCCACACGCCTGGGCTTGAACTTGGAAGAACTCAGGCAGGAGATAAAGGAATGATTAAAAGACTAGAGAACATGTGTTGGAGTAAAAGTCAGCAGTTTGTTTTACACTTTAGTGATCCCCTTAGATAACCTTTATTTGATATCCAGTATGATTGTTCTGATTGCTTATGCCTTTGCCAGGCTATGCCAGTTCCAGTTAAAGTTTTTTGTGTTATTTCATGGGGTAAGTTTGGTGTTGTGAACAGCAGCAGCATTGGGGATGCAAAGTCCTGTGAATTCTCCATAGGGCTCAAGAAGGCGTATAGGACATAACCTTAGTTCTGAGGTCTCCCAACTTTCCCTTGAAGTGTGTTGTCTCCATTGCATAATGTTTATCCTTGAGTGCCTCTTTTTGGTAAGCTTTGTTCTTGTTAAAATCTCTTGTCCCACTTAGAACTTACTTCAGAAGTAGAACTAGGTAAATGCCATTTTGCTCAAAGACCACTCCGGAGTTGTTCCTAGCGGGGAGAAAAAAATAATACTGACTCCTTCCACGTGAAATGGAGTTCTTCAGTCAGCAAGCCCTTGAAAAGCATGCTCTGTGCCCACAGACATTGGTGCTGTTATGCCAGTTCCTCACCCATAATGTTGGCTGAGCTCAATGGTCCAGCAGCTGCACCTAGCAAGGAGTTTTTCCTGACACCCATAAAGCCCTAGTTGTCAGACCCACTGCAGTTGTGGTGCAGACTGTGGTTGTTTTGTCTTGCTGTAGTGGGAGGTGAAAAGCGTGGTAGGAGTTGGCAGGTGATAAGGCATAACCATGATAAAGAAGTGGAATAGATTGGTCCTTGTGCACTTCAGTTCCAACAAAGAGGCCAGAGGCCTATACAAGGCTCAGAATCATTAGACCACACACTTCAGAGGTTGTTTGTTTGTTTGTTTGTTTTAAATGTGTTTTCCTGCTTTGAGAAGAATTACTTATATTTCTGGTTAGGGTTGGAGAGGTATTGTGGTGTCAGTAAGGTGTTTGGGCTATGCTATATAATCGTAACCTGAAGACATAGCTGCTGTTAGCCCTCACATCTGATATGGCTATTACTTGATATTTTTCCATCTCTGTCTCTAACAGATGTTAGAGCACAGCTCCATACCCAGAGCCATCTGAGAAGGTAATCCAAACAAAAAGGAAAAAGAACCACTAGATTTCATGTTTGAGCTTGACACAGGGCCATAACATTGGCAATTGATACAGGGAGGAAGAGACATAGTTCACGCAAAGCTTTCTGGTCAAAACTATTGGGAGTGCTGCAGATACGGCTTTCCGTAGGAGAATAAGATTAAAAGAACCCTGTACATCTCAGAAAGCAGGTTCCAGGACAGGAGTACAAGCACAATCTCCCCTCCTGTTCTGCAGACCCTGCTTCTTGCCTGTGTTTGCTGGCTCATCTTAGTTGCAGACTTGTCTCCACCTCCCCACTGCCTGAGAGGCAGCGCAGAGTGAAGGGCCAGAGATCTGCAAACTTTGGAGAAACACGGAAAGGATTTTTATCTTCACAGCAGTGCCTCTTAGCATTTGAATTCAGGGCTCCTTTTAGGAGTCCAGGGTCTCCTGGCTCAGTCTGCTTTTAAGGGATAAGGCTTTCGCTGATTTGAAGGCATGATTCTCCGTACCTTGTGCTACACAGTTTGTACTGTGCATTTTAGTCCAAAGTAAATACCTGATCTTTGATGTTTACTTTTATTTGTCACGATGTTAGAAAAGTATCTCAGATTCTCTGATTCCTGGTAAGTTTGTTTATTTAACTACTCACTTCAAAAGCACCAGAACCTCTTTTTTGTACCACAATTTCCTAAGTCATAATTTCTTCAATATGTCTTTGCAGATAGCGATGTGAGTTGAAGGTTTTATACATACAAGCACCTAAAAGAGAGGTTTTAAGATAAAGCACCCTCTGGAGTGTACTAATAAATAGGGGACTAAGGGGAAGACAAAAGTTAGGGTAACAGTTTTCCTGAGTGCCCCGCTTCTCTGTCACCTTAAATTCTAGTGCCCTTACAAAGACGAGGGGCTTCATACATGGACTTGTAGTGTACTGAAGTTGTTAATTGAAAGCAAACAGTGCTGGGATGCTGATCACTGCCTGGTCCTTTTCTGGGAGTTTTGAGAGTAATGAAGACAAAATTCTGGTTCTTTGCGCACTCACATGAGTATCCATAAAGGGCAATCCCTGTGAATGTCCTATTGCACCAAATTTGTCTCTCAAGAGCCTATAGTGCATTAACCAAAGCTGTGAATAGGGGGTGGAATGGTTTGCCTTCTGCATAATGAAGGAGCAGCAAATGGACTTCTGTGTGAAAGAGCAGGGATCAGCAGGTTACAAAGCTGTGAAAACAAGATGAAATAGACTCTGTAGAGGAAGAGGAGAAAGAGAAAAGGTGGCATTGGAGAGGAGGGCAGCTGGGATATTCTTCAGAGCTTGATGTTCTGGTTTAACTGCTTGTTGCTGTCATACTCCTTAAATTCCTGCTGAGAGACTCTAGCCTTTTCCTATTCCCTTCCTTCTTATACTGGAGGGGCTTCCTTTCCTTTTTTCACTTTATCTAAGGCAGGGAGTGGGAATAGGGAAGGTGTTCATGTGTAATATTTGTACGGTATCACTATGCAAGGTACAAATAATAAATCACACACTACATGCTTAGACAATTTACTGCCAGCTTTTGTATGTGCTGTGACAAGTGCTCAAAAGGTCAAAAAAGCTTCCTTAACAAATTTGATAAGATAATGCAGTGAGCTGTAACATCATGAAGTCCTGGGGGCCATAGACCAGAATAGAAGAAATAATTATGCATGGTAATGGGTAATTACAGATAATGGCCTTTTTTGGGGGTGGCAGAAAATTACACAACCCCACAGCTTTGCCTGAAATGAACATTGTCTAGCACATTAACTTTATATCAACCTAAAAGTTCAATGCTGGAACCAAAGATAATCCACAACTTCTAATGGGAAGGGAACAGAAATACTCCAACCAAAGACAGAGCGAGTGTGTGAGTTTTGTTCCTTGGGAGGCAGCATTTCTCAGCAGAAAAGTAATAGTGCCAGCTTTCTTTGACATCTGAAATAGCTCTGTCATGATTGTTTGGTGGGAGAAACACATTGTACCAGAGTTTCTGATTGTGATGTTAGGGAGTGATTTCATACTGGCCTTGTTCAAGGCTACTGTCCAACCTCAAAGCCAGATACAAATTGAACTAAACTAATGCGTTGCAAGATTTAATATTGCTAAACCATCTAATAGGAGTGTGTCAGTGCTTTATGTACTGAGCGAGGAGAAATTGTCAGGTACAGATACAAGATTCTTTTGAGGTATGAAGGCAGGTATTTCCTGATTGAATACTTTTTTGTGTGTGTTTTAATGGTATAGCTGTCCCTGCTGTAGAAGCTGGGTTGCAGGAAGTATTAAAAGTGGTGGAAACAGTCACTCTAAATTGAAAACTACATGAAATATATATTTACCAGTAGCTGAGCTTTGCTTACTGGGCAGTGCTTACCTGCTTCTTAGTCACTGTGTTACTTGAGTAGTCACAGTTACGTATTTTCAACAGCAGAGCTGTGTATGTGCAGAGTCTCTGTAGGCATAGAAAAAACAGAAACTGTTAACCATTGGTTTATATAAGAACACATGCCAATAAATGGAGGCAGTGAAATTCCCTTAATTGCCACAGTGTATACACAGTGTATACAAATCCCTTTTCTGAAATGCACGATCAGAGACTAATCTGGTCTAATGCCACACGACTAAATGGAAACATGGTATGGCATGCTCCCAGACATTGAAATGTGGCTCTGCTCTCTGATTTATAAAACAGTTACTGGTGTGCACCTGTCACAAATAAGCTGACTAATAATCTCCTCCAGATTTCTGTGTGGTCCAGTAAACATTCCCAGTAGGCACTTTGGTGCTACCACCCTGTTTTACATGCAAAGAAAGTCTTAATAGTATGGACTCTATGTCATTTGACCTCATATCAGAGGGTTACCCAGACATACTTAAATTACCATTGCCAGCATATAGTAAAATGTAAAACTGGCCCTTAACAGTACCAGTAGGAATAGAAAATACTCCATGTTTTTATGTAGGCTTCAAATTTCAGTGTACTTTGCAGTGTATATCCTTAAAAACACATTTGCATCTGCGAGAAAGAGATGATGATGGAAATTCCTGTAAATTACCTGGCCTTTCTCCTCCCAAATGATCTATATACTGGCCTCTGCGTTGATTTTGCCATGCATATCCGCAATTTGTGTAAATCGCCATAGCTTTATTGAAGTAAATGGTCTGAGACTGGTTTACATTACCTAAGGCCTGGACCAGTGTTTTTCACCATGCTCTGCTAAGCGAAGGCAGGAGCCCATCATAGGTTACTGAATGTAAAAGACATATATGTGTAACTGACCCCTAGTACTCACCTTCTTTAAAAGAAAATACCAGCCACCCTGAAATGAATTACTGGTTAAATACTATTAATATGCCATAGAGCTGGAGAGTTGTCTACAACACTGCAAGATCAATACCAATATTTATTGTGCATCATATTGATCTTCTATGAAAGAGTGAGCCATATTTCACACTGTGTACATAGTGCAAAAAAAGTAGCATCGGTTGTCTACAGGAATTAGTAAAGACATAGAAAAGAACTTAGAGATCCAAGGGCACAGCTGCTTGAAGAGGTGCTGTTGTCTTTGCTGCAAGAATGTTGCTTATGGCTGGAGGGCCTGTGGTGGCCCTACACAGTAGACTTGATATTCAAAATCTGAGTGAGAGTTTAAACAGCTTTATTTTTTTGTTACTATTATTCTAATTTCTGTACCTCCTTGAAAAGACTCAGTCCCATTTTTGATCATGTCATATTTGCAACTTCCATAATATTCAAATTTGTGTGCAATAGCAAAGGAAGGGCCCAGGAGCTCTTCCTACTTTTTCCATCTAGAGCATGAGGACAGCAAAGGCATAAGCCCAGCTCCTGCAGCAGATCTTGTATTTTAAAGTGCAGGTGGAGGGGCAGAGTGGGAGCTTGAGAATGCAGCAGGGGTTACCTCCTTGAGAGCTTAATTCATATCAAAAATTGCACCCTGATATGCAAGTGTTGTAATGCTGCAAGCTCTAAGGCAAGTGAGGACTCTCTTTGCTAGGAGAGCCATCCAGCTGTGTTGAATTACACTTGGAAGAAGGAAATCAGCTGAAAGCTGCTTTCTTAACCTTGGTGTTAGCTACTTGCTGGCAGAAAAGTCACAGGCTGATTTGGTGCAGCCTCCCTTGAGGAGAATGCTGAGTTGGTTGAGCTGCTGGAGGCATGGCTGTAGGAAGGTTCAGCCAGTAGGCAGGAGTCTGCCCTTACAGGTATGGGCCAAGAATCAACCAAAGGAACCCCAGCTAGACAGTTACAGATGTTGATTCCTGTCTTTCCACATTTAGAAGTGTGGTGTCTCATGGAATTTAGGGAAAATGAACTCTTCTGACTGTATTTCCTGTGCTGTCACAGGAGAGCTACATTCTTCAAGGAGCTGGATGTGTCTTTCCCTTCATTTGAACTTTTCCCTTTCCCTTTGCTCCTGTTTTTGTTGTTAATCTGCTGGGGCACATCTCTGTGGTGTGGCCCTGCAGCTCAGAATGGTTGTGTGTCAGAGATGTTACAAGGACCATGGATTTAATAACTGTGGGTTTATAAAAGAAAAATATCCCAGTTTGCTGATGCTTGGGGATTTATGCATATGGGTGGCTGGATGAATCAGCTCTGCAGACCAGCTTTGGAGATAACAGCTGATAGTAGTGTGAAGACTATTGGAGCATGGAGTGATGGCCAGAAAGAGAGCAGAGGACACTTCTGGTGGGTTTGTAACAGCCCTGAACTGATGGGTATTGTGCAGCTACATAAAGGAAAATTCATTGTCAAAGTGTGACAAGTCAGACTTTGCACTGCTGGTGCCAAATGGTGGTAGCCCAAACCACAGATAGGAGATAGAGAAAAGAAGGATCAAAAAGCATTTTATTTTTTCTCCTTCTTAATGCAGCAGAATACTGACACTGCTGCGCTTCAGGAGGGAGCTGTAGCACTAACAGCCACTGGAATGACACAGAAGCATCAGGAATATCACGAATGCTTGTGTGATTTGGTGGATAGCTATGGGTAGGTTTCTATTCCAGCCTAGCCCATCTTGTTGTGTATTAGGAAGCGTAGTGCATAAGACCTTTCCAAAAGCTGCAACCATACCTGTTACTTTCTCCCCTTCTTCCTTTTAGCTGCTGGTACCTGGGGTCACTGATCTCTCCTGTGTATTAGGGAATCAGAATTACAGAATCATTTAGATTGGAAAAGACTTGTTAAGATTGTTGAGTCCAGCCTTTGACCCATCACCACCTTGTCCACTTGACAAGAACACTAAGTGCCACGTCCAATCATTCCTTGAACCCTCAAGGAATGGTGATTCCACCACCTCCCTGGGCAGCACATTCCAATGCTTAGCTACTCTTTCCATAAAGTTGTTTCTGATGTCCAACCTGAACCTTCACTGGCACAGCTTGAGGCTGTCTCCTGTCATTTTACCATTTCATACCTGGGAGAAGAGTCCAACTCCAAAACCCCACCTGACTACAACCTACTTTGAGGCAGTTGTAGAGAGCAATAAGGTCCCCCTGAGCCTTCTTCCAGCCTAAACAACCCCAGCTCTCCCAGCCACTTCTCATAGGATTGGTGTTCCAGACCCTTCATCTGCTCCACTGCCCTTCTCTGGACATGCTCCAGCACCTCATTGTCTTCCTTGGAGTGAGAGGCCCGAAACTGGATGCAGGATTTGAGGTGTGGCCTCCCCAGTGCTGAGTACAGGGGGACAACTCCTGCCCTGCTCCTGCTGGCCACACTATTGCTGGCACAGGCCAGGATGCCATTGGCCTCCTTGGCCACCTGGGCACTGCTGGCTCCTGTTCAGCTGCTGTCACCAGCACCCCCAGGGCCTTTTCCTCTGGGCAGCTTTCCAGCCACTCTGCCCCAGCCTGTGGCACTGCCTGGGGCTGTTGTGACCCGAGGGCAGGACCCAGCTCTGGGCCTTGTTGAACCTCACAGCACGGCCTTGGCCCATGATCCAGCCTGTCCAGATCCCTCTGCAGAGCCTGCCTGCCCTCCTGCAAATCAACACTCCCACACAGCTTGGTGTTGTCCATGAACTGACTGAGGGTAATCTTGATCCTCTCATCTACGTCATGTAGGTGTTAAAAGATTCTCATCTTCCTGGTGCTAGTATTTTTAATGGGGAGTAGTAGCCATTCTAATGATGCACTGTAAATTGAAAGACAATGCAGATATTTTAGAAGAAGTCGTGCATTTATGCAGCTTAATGTAGTAGCCTTGTGAGGAGTTCAGCAGGTGACTGCCTTGCATGTCTCTCATGTGATATCTGTATCCCAGCAAGGAATGTGTTGGAGGATTTTGCCTTTGGCTTCTATTTTGCAACATTTAAAGCAGAGCAATTGGAATGCAGCTTTATTTGAGAGGTAAATTTAGGGAGGGGAGTCAAGTTTGTGCTGTGCTGGTGGTCTTGATTTTATCAGACACAGACAAAGGATCTAAGAGTCTTGCCCAGAAGCAGAATAATAATTAAAAAAATTATAAAAGTGAAGAAACTCTGAAAAGTCTTCTGTGGCATTGCAGGCACTTCTGTTTTATGTGCAAATTTGAGAAATACTCCAGATAAACACAGCCAGCTGACTTGGTTCAGAAAAATAAAGTGCAGGAAGCATAAAACAGTCTTTGCTAATAAATAATTCATTGATGTCAACAGAATGACGTCATGAATGGGGACACTATGTAATTTAGTGACCTGGAAGGAGATGATCCATGATTGCAGAAAGCTTTCACTATAACTGAAGAAGTGAAAGAGAATTGCGTTGTAAATGGCAATAATAGGTAAAACTAATGATTTGAACTAGTATGCAGCTAACACACAGTACCATGAATGTTGTTATCATGACTTAGAGGCTGGTATGCCACCATATTCCGTCTACAGGTAAGTAATCAAGATATGCAAACACCAAGAGAAAGATCCAGAACAAGCTATGCCTGCCTGAAATGTCTCCTAGGGTTGTTCCTTCCTATGTGCCTGTGCAGCATAGGCATATGCTGCTTCATGTCCATACCAATAGCTCTTGGGAGCTCATCCATATGCATTAGGCCACACTGTTTTCTTCTCCATAGAACAGCTGGACAACATAATGGGGAGAAGAGGGCCTCCTTACAGAGAACTGGTACGAGTCAGGGTCACAGACATACAAACTGGAGCCAGAGCTGTAGATATGGAGGGATTTGGATGTTTGATTTTTTTTTCTCTTTAAATGTATATATAAGATTGTGATAGTTTTTTCTTGTTTTTGGCTTGGCAGTGTAACTGACGCCAAGTAGGAGAGAGAGGTTGGGTGTGCAATGCAACACCCAAACACCTTGTATTTTTTGTGCTTGCAATTATTGCAAGGCACTGGTTGACCATGGAGTGGGGAAATCATTGCATCTCATTGTCTGAGGAGCTTCCCCATCTTAGGGAATGACAGGGAGGCAGACAATGCCTATGGGTAGTCCAGCCAGCTAACCCCTGCTCTGGAGGCACTCCAGAGTGGATGCAGCAAGTCACAAGCAGTACCTTTCTCCTCCTCCTCTTTCGCTAGCAGTGTGGATCTTGTTCTGCTCTGTGATTTTGTAGGTGCAGGAGCTAAATTTGGTTATGAAGGCTCAGCAAGGAATTGAGGACCTTACTGCTCTCAGGTAGCATGTGGGTTTCTGGGACACCTTGGCTGTTCCTGTGGTGCTTTCCCCACTGCAGCTTCTCTTGCCTTGCAGCTGTTTGCCCTTCCTAGAGGCATGTTCAGAAAGTGTCCTCTCATCTTTAGGAGGCTGGCTGGGAGGAGTCATTCTGTAGCTAGATCCTTCCTGCTTCTAGAGAGTTACAAGAGACTGGGCACACTGTTACACGTTAAAAAGTAGTGGGGGACTGCAAAGTTAGGTGATGTAAATCACTATCCTCATCAGTTGATACTGATTGAGGATTCAGAGCATTGTCTTAACCTGCAGTTGGTTTTGTCTGCTGTTATGCAGTCTGTGGTGTATGTAGGTGGCAGTCTTGGACTCCTGAGTAGCTGTTGGTCCACTTGAGTTTCCACCAAAGACTCGGTCATGTTTAGCTTTCAGCTCCTACCTCTTCTTAATTACCACTCTCTGTCCAGCCTTTGGAAGGAGTTGTAGCTCATTAGAAGATAATGAGAGATAATGGTCTTTTTTTCTTTTCTAGAGGGACGGATGCTCGTTCAGGACATCCCTTCCATCCCCAGCAGAGGGCACTTGGAGAGCACGTCTGAGCTGGTTGTGGACTCCGCCTACTACAGCAGTTTTTACCAGCCGTCCCTGTATCCTTGTTATAACAACCTGTACAATTACTCCCAATACCAGATGGCAGTGGCCAGTGAGCCTTCCTCAAGTGAGACGGGGAGTACAATTGTAGGGTCGGCCATGAAGAACAGCCTTCGAAGTCTCCCAGCAACATACATGCCGAGCCAGTCAGGAAAACAATGGCAGGTATGATCTCCTCTTTGCTGGCTTCATGGCAGTGCAAAACCAGAATCATACTTCAGGGTGGCATTAGGACCCATTTTGAAGACGTTAGACAAAATGGTCAGTTGCAATGCGGCATAACAAAAGCAATTCCATTGTGGGACGGTGATAGTGGTATGGATAAATTGCCACAAGCACAAAGGGCGCACTAGCTTGATTTTGTCTTCTGTATTACGTGACAGTAGATCATTAATTGTTTTCCGGAAAAAGAGGCCAACACAATTGTCCAAGATAACATCCTGAGAGCCTCAGGTGTAATTTCTGGGAGGCTTTGCTCTTCAGAAACATGGGGTTTTTTATCATGTTCACATCTGAGGTGACCCAGGGGACCATGCTGATGTTCAGTGGTTTGGTTGCAGTCAGTTGAATGTGATGTGGCATATTGCTAGTTGTGTGTTCTTCTAGCAATGGCAGCTCCAGTGCTTGTGATTTTGACTTGTGTAGCTCTGGTTACAGGCAGTACCTGAGAGATTCAAACCAGAGCTCTGTGTACTTTGTTAGGATATAAAGCAAATCAAGCCCTCGCACTTGATAGTCGTAGCCTCCAACTCGGTACCGGTCAAAAACTAGAAAAAGGAGAAATCTGGCAATGTGGGGAATTCTTGGCAAAGTGGAAGCATTTCAGTGGCTCCGGGACCATTTGGTTTTGGACTGCAGAGATGGTGTTTCTGTGTGAGACTGAGCTGGTAAGGGTGTACTCTCTGTATATGCTTGTGTCCCTTGTGTAAGGACAGGAGAGGGTAAACCTCTTCTGTAGAGCATCGAGACAGGTCGCGCTGCTTCTGCAAAGGCTGTGTTGTGAAACCACTCAGCAATGAAATGTCCACCAAAACCTCCTTGTATAAGTGAACAGATAGGTCATCCTGTTTGCTGACAGAGAGTTTCTCTAGCCAGGTCTCTCTGGCACAGGGACCAGCTCCAAAAGGGCGGGTTTTTTTGATACTGAGGAGCTGAAATTAGGTGATTACAATTAATGTAGCATTTATTGCTATTCCGTGTCCCTTTTTCTGCCATGAGTACAGCTGTATGGGATAAAGAGTTCTCTGTCTTCCTTCTGTGGTACAAGCCCATGCCATGAGAGCTTTCTTCTCAGCATGTTGATACATGAAGGTACACCTTTCCAATTGATGGCATCCTCTCCAGCTGATTAATTCAATCACCAGACCAAGGGGAAAATTAGTTAAGGCTACAGGATTTTGTGTATGGTAATGGGGTAAGGTGCCAAGTGCTTTTTGAACTCTTTTGTTTTGCTTGATTGGGTTAGCCTGGTATAGAAGAGTATTTCAGATGGAGGCTTACCTCTCAAACATCTGCAGCACTTATATTGCTGATGCATGAAGATAACCATCACAAAACAAATGAAGGGTGGCAATATTTCCCTTGTGAAAATAGTGTTCTTGCAGGCTGCTAGTCCCACACTTCACCTAGCACATAGTGTTTGAGGAAGAGCTATGTGAGTAGCTTAAAACATGTTAAACCTTGGAATGAAGATCTGGTGTCCTTATGATTCTGTTGTCACGTACTGTAATTTATATTAAAAGTCTTGGTTTAGAGAGACTGTGTCTCACTTGTGTGATCACCTGTTGCTTGTGGAACCTTTGACACCCTTAAAGAAATAAAAAGAAACTGTGTGATTTCCATAATTCTCTTCAGGCCCTGCAGAAATGTACTTCTGCTTAAGTGCCATTCAGATTAATGAGATCTTGAAGAGGGAAATAAGGAAAAAATGACATAGTTGGTGTCAAAAAGGACAGTTTTCCTTCCACCAGCAGGCTCAAAGCTGTGGATGTCTCTTGTGCAATATATTGCATTATTCTGTTCACCTTTATGTGAATTTAATTATCTACCACATCTAAGATTTTAATTTCTCTGGAGCAGACCTTATGGAATCCCTCAGTGCTATTTTGGTTAGATGTCAGAGCAGAGAGAATAAAGGTACTGCTTTTTGCCTAAAGAATTGATGTCTCCCCAGCTTCTAAATGCCCTAAAAGCAGGACCCACTTCTCTGCAGTAGGGCAGGGTGTAGTTCAAGGTCGATGCTGTGTAGCCTACAAGCTGTTTCTCAGACTGATCTGCAAGTAGGATTGCTACTGCTGGAAGAGTTGGGAGTCACAGGTTTTGCATACTCTTACAACAGCATAACATTGCACAAATAATCATAGGAGGTTTTAGTGAGAGGCTAGAAAACGTTTGGTGGCAGTGGGTGTAGTGATGCTGAGATTGTAAAAACCTGTGTGGCACTGGAGATGGTTTGTTTTAAGGGGAACAAGGTCTCAATTTCTGCACATGGCTAAACATAATTCTGCTCATGTGGGTTACCAGCAATGGAAGTTCACAGAAATAACGTTAAATGGAGGATGAGTAACAAATGAGCTTTTCTGTCAAGCACAATAGGGAATTAAAGGAGAGTTTTATTCAAATCATGATCCTTGAAGAGGAATCAGACCTTGCTTACACCTTCAGGAGATTTTGCTGACAAATCTGTGCATGGTTATTCTCCTCAGAAGAAACAGGGACTTCTTCTGGGCTGCTTGTACTGACTGAATTTATTTTTTACATGTATAGGATTTCTTAACCAGACTCCAGTAGGAGTACAACTTCTTATCTGACTTGTATTTATTGCTATAAGAGTATTGCTATAACTGTTTTGATCAAAGTGTTTGATCTTTGTTTCTTTGCAAGAAGCATAGCTGGGCAGTGCCTGGTGTAACCAAATTAGGGCAGCTTGCTAAGGTGTGAGCTCACAGGAGGGTTTCTTTGATGGTAGAAGACACCAGTGTGCTCACTGGAAGGTGTCCTAGTTTAAGCTGGGTAGACAAGACACCTGGCTTTTCCAGGCTCAATTTGGCAAAGGCTCGTGGATCCTAGATTAACTTTAACCACACAGGGAGAATTGCATATTTAAAGTAAGCTAACTTCTGGATGCAGACAAGGCCTTGAGCAGCCCAGCTGTCTGCTATTTCAGAATTTAGGGAGCAAGAGAGAGAATAGCCAGGGAGGAAACATGTGAGTGTGTGTGGGATGAGATGAGGATTAATGCATCATTGAGCATTGGCAAATAAACTGAATCACTGAATCTTTAATATAGATTAATGTCAGATTTCATTAGTCTTTGTTCTTTGCAGAGGCTGGCATGCTCGAATGGATTCATAAAGGTGCAAATATTTTATGTTTTTCTAGGTTTTCCTCATCTATATACAGTCACACCAGAAGCTGTATCCATCATGATTTGATAAGCATAATGAAGATTATTGTTTTGATTGAGAATCCTTTGGTCATTTATATTCTGCTGCTCCTGCCAGCTCTGAGGCAAATAATCAGATATGTCTGGTGTTGCATCTGAGGAAGAGACAAGCCTAGGTTGGTAGGAAATGTAGCAGATTTATTGGCTACTGTACCTCTCCTTTCACTCCAGCCCTATGTGAGCATCTGGAGTATCCCTTGAAGCTCATGTAATTGCTCATTACAATGAGAATTTGTGTGCATTCCATCCAGTTAACAGTAAAATCAGTTTGCAGCTAAGTGGGTTGGTGTACTAGGAAGTTGGTGCTTCTGAAATTGGTCTCACTGCAGTAGGAGAATAGACAGCGATTGCAGCCTTTTCTGTCACAGCAAAAGTAAAACACATCTGAATCTAATCAGACTTGATTTTCTAAGCTCACAAACTGCTGGCATGTGATCCACAGCACAAGTCTAGTCTGGACTCATCGTGTGTTAACATCATCCCCAAAAAATGATAGAACTTCTGGTTCACACAGCTAAACCATTTAAAATCAGCAAGATACAGAACCTGTCCCCACACCTGGGGACCAGTGGCTGCTTTTTCTTTGTTATTCTGGTAACTCCAGAGATCCTGCTCCTGGGAAAAGGTTAAGGATGGTGTGGAGGTTTTGAACACATTTCAGAATTTAATTTCTCTTCTCTTCTCTTCTCTTCTCTTCTCTTCTCTTCTCTTCTCTTCTCTTCTCTTCTCTTCT